>NW_022900929.1:29214237-29226772 GCF_012274545.1 Fukomys damarensis
GATTGGGGAGAAGCATGAGAATGCCCTCCAAAATTAAATTAAGTGTGTGCCAAGGTTGACTCAGATTCACATGAAGCTCCTTTCACGGTCTGGGTGCTTCTGTGCTTTTCTAGTTTGGGGTGATTTGGGCCAGTTTGTGACAAGCAGCTGTAGAAGTAGAAGGAAAGGCTTGCCTAAACCTGGGGAAGGTTCCCTGGAATCAGCTTGCTTGATTCAGACAGAATAACCACGAGGAAAGGCATACAAATTCATGGTGTATATAGGAGGGAAGCCCGTAGTGTGATTACTCAGAGTTCCACAAGATTCAGAAGCTTGTATTCCCCTTGACTAGAGGGCATAGGGAGAACAGGGATGAAGATAGTTTTAAGGGGAACAGTGAATGATTTCAGGGGAATTTGATGCGCTTGGAGAAGCATAATGACTTGGGACAGAGATTTGTGTGTAAATAACTCTCTGGAATACAGAGTACGAGAGAAGTAGGGACAGGCGTGCAGCGGGTCTCTACGGCTGTGCTGAGACTTGGTCTTTGTTTCTAGATGTGATGCCAATGCTGACAGCTCAGGGAGGCCCAGAGGCCAATGCTTTCTTCCCTGGTGGTCTGCAGTGTGAGCAGGGGAAGGGTTACTGAAGGCAAGAGGTGGCCGCTATGAGCCTAGCAGCAATGCTTGTCAGAACTCCCTTACTCTTTGAGCAGGGCAGGCTCTTCTTTGTCCTAAGGGTGAGGACCCTTGAACAGCCCAGCTCTCCTGAAAACAGCAGAAAGTCAGATTCCCCGAGGTTTTAGAGAGAATGGAAAGGACATCATTATGGGAAACAAGCTAGACACAGGGAGGCACATACCCACACTTATTCTGTCTCCTGTGTGGAAGTTAACACACACGTATACACATATGCATGCACATGTACAGACACATGGTGGAAACAAGGCAGAATGGCAATTATGTTAGAGGCTGACCAGGGGCAGGGCCAGGTGGACAAAGACCAGGTGGATTGGATCAGTGCTTCCTAAAATAGCACACGGAACCCCATTCTTACCTACAAGTAATACATGCCAATAAAGGGTGTTATGCTGACATTCAGATAGGTAATATACAAAAATTGAAAGTGCATATCGTGTGAGTAGTGGTCTTAATTTAGTGACTTTACAGAACAAAATTTTATTATCATAACCTTTAGAGGGTTCTTGATCAGGCTTCTCTAGAGGAAGATATACATGGATCTACTATGTTGCTTGTAGGGTCAGAGCTGGAGTCTGATGTCCACAGGGATGGCAGCAGCAAAAGATGCACAGCTCCAGCAGGATGGGGATTTTCAATCCTGCTCCTCCTTGTCCTTCCATTCCTTCCAGGGCCTTCTGCGAAGTCTCGGGTCTGTGGGATTAGGAGGAGGCCAGGAGGCCACCTTTGTGAGGTGGGTGGGGTTGTACTGCCCAACCATGGAGATGGGGAAAAATGCAAGAGTAAAACGGAAATGGGCTGGCAAAGCCTTGGACATCTTCATTCCACACATAGCTCATTGACTCTTATTCCACTCCTCGCTTTAGTGGAAGGGTTACTTATTTGGAGTTTCATCGTGTTTCCTTTGTTTGGAAGAGGAATGCAAAACAGACTCAGCCTCCCTCGGTGGCCAGAGAAAAACATTCTGTTCATCTAGGGTTCGGCCTGACTAGTGACATGCTGCTCGGAAAACCACCGGGCATGGAAAGTGTGTATTATGCAAATATATTCAACTTTTGACCATCATTGGAGAAGTTTTTATAGGCAATTATGGGAGGCTGAACACTGACCTTTTCCACTGGAGTGATGTTTCCAGTGGATGCTCATGCATAGCCATGCTACCCCCAAGAATGAAACCACTCTCTTCCCCTGGAAGCGCTCGTTAGCAAACGTTTTAGAGGACCGCTCTGTCTGCACCCTGATTAGTGCTGCTGGACTCTGATGAATGTTGCTCATTACCGAGATTAAGCCCTAGCTTAGTGTGATGGCTCCATTGCTTAAGAATGTGAAACATTTCATGCTGAAAGAGTTGCATAGACAAATGACTGTGCTTTAATCAGTTGGGTCAGAGGTGCCATCAAATCCCCTGTGAAAGGTCCAGCCACCCTGGGAAATGTCCCCTGTCCAAGAGGCTCTCATCAGCACCAGGGAATTGATTGGCTTCATACCAGCTGTGGAAACTGTGTAAGTCACATTCTGTGAGATGTGCTAGTGAGGAGAACTGCATCACACCTTGCTTCTGAAAAACATACTTGGCCCTGTTAACAAGGAAGCAGCAAACCGAAACCTCACAGTGCACAGTAACCTCAACACTGGGAATCTAACCGAAACGTGTACTTGTTTACTGTGGGAGCTAAATCAGGTGGAACCACAGCATGCTGTGTACACTTAATTGGGCCATTACCATGATGGATGAGGACCATGACTTAGAAGTTTACGGTGTAGGACAACACAGCACTCCCGGCCCCTGTGTGTAATCTCAGTGTTGCTTCCATCTGTGTCTCTCCATCTCCCTGTGTGTATAGGCAAAGGAAGGATGGCAACAAAGACCTCATAAAGCCTCAGACGCTGTGCTTGTAATTGATGAAAATCTAACAATGCCTTTCCAAAAGGAGGAGTCAGAAATGCATAAATCATTTATTACTTTGTTCATGAAACCATGAACCACCATTGGTAACAATTAAGAGATTAGAAATAGAAATCAAATACATAATACTTTAAAAAACTGGGAAACATAGCAAATAAAGTTTGAAGTTTCTGTGTTTTAAAAAAAATGTTTCCTTATATTTAGTTTACCTTGGTCCCCAAACATAAATCTGTCGGTGATAAGAGCATAGAGTGATTTTATTATATGTTGGCTGGATTCATTTACAAGGGTGGTACAAATTATGCGTGAAAATTTGAAATTTCAAACTGGGCACAGGCTTTAAACAAGAGTAAAATTCTTTGCTTTGGAGGTTAAAGAAAATCTGCCATTTTTTTTCTTTTGTTGAATGAAAAAAAATCAATCTCTTCATAGTCTCTTGTGGTCATAGACGTTGATATCTCATGCTCATTTAGAAATCTGAATATTTAATGGCTTTAGATTTTTTTAGATTGAAATTAAAATTGCATGTAATAATAATGCACAGATGATGTCTTGATATGTGTATGCTAAAATGAGCTAAGTAATGTATGTATTGTCCCAAATAGCACTTTTTTGTGGAGCAAACAATTAAATTTGGTTAGCATTTTCAAGAATATAGTGTATTATTACTAACCCTGTGCCCCAGGTTTGCACAATATGTCTTTCAAGCTTACTCCTCCCATCAGACTGAGATTTTCAGAAGTTGACCAACCTCTCCCTAAGCCTGAGCCCAACACCCAACCTCTGGAAACTCCCATTCTAGTTATTCCTCTAAATTCACAATTTTCAGATGCCCCACCTTGTGGTGCCACACAGTATTTTCCTTTCCATATGCAGCTAATTTTGCCTAAGTACTGTCTTTGAGTTGCACCCGTGCCTGGAATCCTGGCACAGATCACAGGGCTTTTTCCTTTTCATAGATGCGTAATATTCCACCACACACATGCAGTACATTGCATCCTTTTTTCCTTGGATGGGCACTTGGTTGATGAAAGAAAATGGATGAGAACAGAAGACACTGAAACAAGGCTTTATTGGCAGGTTAGGAGATGCTGGGCAGCCTCAGACAACGGCGAGAGAGTGAGGCTAACTGTGGTGAGGTTTATATAGGGCGGTGCTGCAGGGAAAGTATTGTGAGTTGAGCAATGGGACTTAAGGTGGCTGGAAGGGGAGGATCTTGTGGTTAGCAGGACGGAGGAACAAGTTAGGTTTTGCGTCTCCAGAGGAGGTAGATTTCACTTTTCGGAAGTGGTTCATTTCCATAAGTGGGAACCATTTTAGGGACAGGAGCCATTTTAGAATGTAGGAGCGTTGTGGCCATTTTGTCTGGTAGATAACTGTTACCAGTTGACTTCACGTCTTGATGACTGTGAATAATGCTGCGATACATACAGAAGTGCAAACATTGCTTTGCTGCACTGATTTCATTTCTTTGGGGTGGATAGATATTCCATACCTAGAAGTGGAATTGCTTGTTTACAAAGTAGTTCCATTTTGTGTATTTACTTGTGGTCCTGGGGATTGAAACTAGGAACTTTACACGGAGCTGCCTCCCCAGCCATTTTTTATTTTTTATTTTGAGACAATGTCTCACTATGTTGGTCAGGCTGGGCTCAAATTTACAATCTTCCTGCCTCAGCCTCCCACAGTATAAGAATTACAGCCACTTGCTGCTATTTTTAATATTCTGACAGGCTTCCATACTACTTCCCTAGTGACTCAAGTAATTCATGCTTCTCCCAACAGTGTACAAAGACTTCCTTTCCTCCTTGTCTTCACCCACACTTCCTGTCTCCTGTCTTCAGGGACAGCCACTCTGCTCACATTGAAGTAATACTTAATTGTGGTGTTAACTTTCCTTTTACTGATGATAAATGATTTTGAGCATTTTTCCCCTATACTGTTGGCCTTTTCTATATCTTCTTTTGAGAAGTGCTTATTAAGACTTGTTCATTTCTGGTTGTGTTATTTATTTTAAGCAATCTCGCTTCTTTGTTTTTGCTTTTGCTGTCTGTGCTCTTGGGTTCATACAAAAAATCACTGTCCAGACTTGTGTTATGTGGATCTTTCCTTCCTCCTTTTTCTGGTAGTTTTGCAGTTTCCTAATCTCGCTTCTTTGTTTTTGCTTTTGCTGTCTGTGCTCTTGGGTTCATACAAAAAATCACTGTTCCTTCCTCCTTTTTCTGGTAGTTTTGCAGTTTCTAGCTTCACATTTGTATCTTTAATCCATCTTCTTTTCATTTCTGTACATGCTGTGGGGTAAGGGCCCACTCTCCTCTTCATGTGAAGTGATTTATGGAACACACTGGCTTTTCCCTTTCGTGTGTTCCTGATACCGATGCCGCAGACTAGTTGGCTGTTAAGTGTGTGGATTTACTTCTGGGCCCTACGCTGTTTTATTTGTCTAAATGTCTGTTTTGCTGCCATCAATAATATTGATTATTGCAGCTTTGCAGTATATTTGGAAGGCAAAAACTGTGGTCCTTCAAGCTTTGTTCTTTGTGCTTAAAACGGTGGTGGTGAACCTATAGCACAAGTGCTAGCACTAGCTGTTTGTATTGTTGACAGCTCTGAAAAGTTCACCGTCACTGATACAGAAGTTCAAGCCACTTCAGATCATGGTCTCAAGTTGCATCCATTTACCTAAAAATGCTTCAAGTTTATCCCTCTGTGTGGGCAAGTAGTAATACATCCTGTAAAGATATCACATTTCCTTTATCTATTTATCTGTTGCTGGGCATCTGGGCTGATTCCAAGATTTAGCTATTATGAATTGTGCCGTTGTAAACATGGGTGTGTGTGTGTGTTAATGAGCTGGGATGCTTCAGCACTTTTGGGAAGATACTTAGAAGGGGGTACCTGGGGCAAATGGAACCTCTAGTTTTAGATTTTAGAGGAATCACCATGCCGACTTCCACAGTGGTTGTACCAATTTACACTCCCACCACCAGTGGAGCAGGGTTCCTTTCTCCCCACAGCCTTACCAGCATTTGTTATAGGATTTTTTTTTCTATGAAAACAGCCACATATGCTCAAATATTGCATTGTTTCTCTTGTGTGAAAAACCCAAAGTATAAATAAGGAGCAACATGGAGGATAGATATTGAGAAATCGGAAGAACTTGTTCTCCTAGGAAGGGGAAAAAAGGGTGGGGGAGAAGAAAGGGAAGGAAGGGAAAAGGAATTTTAAAAAATAGAATGGAAGGAAAAAATGGAAAGTTTTTTAAAGAGAGGGGAGGGGAAAGGAAGAACTCAGATGCAGTGTGCCGGGGTTCAAGTTCCCCACCATGAATCTGATCATCACGTGCAGCAAACACGCACTAATAACAATGTAGATTAAAAAAAGAAGTTCAAGCCGGGGATTTACCTCAGTGATTCCACTGCCTGCCTTGCATGTGTGAGGTCCCGAGTTCAATTCCTGGTACCAAAAAAAACAACAACAACAAAAAAACAAAAATAAAAACTAAAACTTTAAGCCATCTTACAGACTTCGGGCTGTGGATTGGGTTTTGGTGGCTCAGTTAATAAATATCTCTAGAGGTGGAGCTGGGAGAGATCCATGAAAACTGCTCCAGAGGCCGACTGGGATCTCATCTTATTAAAAAGCTTCTGCACTGCAAAAGAAACCATCAACAGAACTAAGAGACAACCTACAATGTGAGAAAAAATTTTACCAGCTGCCCCTCAGACAAAGGACTATTATCTTTAATATATAAAGAACTCAAAACAATCAAGCCCCCCCAAATATAAAGACCCAATTCAAAAATGGGCATCTGAAATGAACAGACATTTCTCAGACAAAGAAGTAAAAGCAGCAAGTAAATATATGAAAAAAATGTTCCACATCACTGGTCATTTGAGAGATGCAGATGAAAACAACACTGAGATTCCACCTCACCCCAAAAAGAATGGCTGCTATCAAGAAGTCACACAATAACAAATGTTGGTGGGGCTGTGGGGAGAAAGGAGCTCTTCTCCATTATTGGTGGGAGTGCAGACTGGTGCAACCACTGTGTTCCATTTGACCCAGCCATCCCTCTGCTGGGTATCTTTCCAAAAGAATTAAAAGAAACATACCACAGTGATATATGTGCACCAATGTTTATAGCAGCACAGTTTATAATAGCTAAAAGTTGGAAACAGCCCATTTGCCCATCTGTTGGAAACTGGATAAAGAAGATGTGGTTTTTCTATAAAATGGAATACTACTCAGCCATAAAGAATGAGAAATTAGAGTCATTCATAGGAAAAGGGATACATATTGAGGATATACTCTTAAATGAAATAAATAAGTCACACATGTGTAAATACCGAATAGTCTCTCTGGTGTGAAAAACTATAATAGAACACAAGATCCTAATGGGATAATTAATAGTGTGAAATAGGAAGAAAAGGGCTAAAGGTGTAGGGAAAGTGGGAAAGGTAGGGGAAAGGAAACAAGTGAAAAGAAAAAAATATGAGAAAATGGCAATAAAGTAAATGGGGAGGTGGGGAGGGGGTGATGGGAGGGCAGGGACAAAGGGAAAAAATGAGAACCAAGACCTGTCATGTGAAAGTACAGGATCCCAGTAATGAATGTTAACTGTATTGTATAGCTAGAATGGACCAATAAATTCAGCAAAAAGAAAAAAAAATAATTTGAGGCAGGTGGGCAGCAGAGGGAGGGGCAGCAGGTGGCCTAGGCACGGCCTCCCATACAAATCCTAATGCAATGTAAATATCATGTAGTACAGTACCCTGTACTGTTTAGCAAATAACGACCAGGCCCAGAAGCCTGCCCAGGCCCCTAGGACACTATTCTTTTCTCCATGTTTTTGATCCGAGGCTGGGGAGCTCATAGGTGTGGAACCGAGAGTACAGAGGCCTCGGTGTAGGGGCGCAGCGTGTCCCAGGAAACACATACTCCAGCTGGTCCGATGAAGCCACTGGTGCTTCAATGGGAAAATGAAGTATTCGGGATAATGAGAATTCCCGGTGTCACTCCTTAGACTGTACTTAGCATCTTTAGGAAAATGCAGTTTGAAACCGTATAAAACCCCTGAGGAATTGTTAGAATATATGTGAAGGCAAAATTATATAAAAGTGGCTGTCGATTGTCTTTAAGGCCTGCAGAACTGTGCGTGTGCTTTTCTAATGTAATATTGAGGCAAATAACAATCACTCAGAAGCCTTGAGTTGACAGGATTTACAGTAATGGTGATGATGCTTGAAGATTATAGACGAATCGAGCGTATTTTTATCAGAATTACACCATATTTTAAACAGCGTCATTTCTTATTTTGTGTATTTTTGATGGCCTATAACTTCTTGAGCCACATAACAAATAAAATATAAGCCAAGACCGATATTAATTCCATCATAAACTCCTGGTTCTGGAGCTACCGAGGTAGAAACAAAGATAATGTGATATGAATCGAGTCATTTCTTTTAATGCCAGGACGAACACTCAAGGCTTTCAACAGGCTTGTTTTAAAAAATGATTTTATACATTCATCACAAAGGTGTTAATTTGTAGGATAGAAGTGGAGCATAAGATTCCTTCTGTATCAAATAAGCTGTAAGCACGAATTTATCATTACTGGAGTTGCCTGATATGTCTGGGCTCAGAGCGTTGTTTTGCATGCATCATAACATATGTAATCCACACTCTCACGTATGTAGGGAGCAGCCAGGAAAACAGGAGCCTAGAGATTTCAGTCACACTTAATTTTTGTATCAAATAAGCTGTAAGCACGAATTTATCATTACTGGAGTTGCCTGATATGTCTGGGCTCAGAGCGTTGTTTTGCATGCATCATAACATATGTAATCCACACTCTCACGTATGTAGGGAGCAGCCAGGAAAACAGGAGCCTAGAGATTTCAGTCACTCACTTAATTGTCCATATGCATACAGGTTCTGCTTAAAACATAATATTTGGATGGCATGATTTAGTTCAACATATATTTACATAACATGTCCCATAAGTGTGATGAAGCGGTTACTAAAATTCCTCAACTAAAAGCTTTGACCATGGTTCAGTGTATGGCTCCATGTCGAACACTTAATGTGCATGTGTGAGGCCCTGGTTCAAATCCTCAGCACCACCATGAAGGAAATAGATAATAATTCTGATCAGGAAAGAAGATATGATACTCACTGATATAAAAAATTAAAAATCCACCTCAGATCTCCTGCTTTTTGAAATACTGAATGAACATTACCACTTTCTTGACAGATGATGTTACGTTTGTTTCAAATGTGTGTGTGCATGTGTGCGTGTGTGTGTGTGTGTGTGTGTGTATGTGACAGGAGTTGCACACAGAGCCTTGTGTATGTGAAGGACACAACTGTCACTAA
Source organism: Fukomys damarensis (assembly GCF_012274545.1). Lineage (NCBI taxonomy): Eukaryota > Metazoa > Chordata > Mammalia > Rodentia > Bathyergidae > Fukomys > Fukomys damarensis. The sequence continues at coordinate 29,223,199 of NW_022900929.1, forward strand.
GTCACATCCCAGCCTGATTTGGAATACTTGATACTGGTCAATTTTATCAAAATATTTTAAATGTCCCCTTGGAAATGACTTCTTTGTACTCTAAATAGAAAGAAACAATGACTATGTAATGGGAATGGTTTAACAGATTCTCTCACAAAGTTATTAATGTATATCTCGATGTGAAGAAAGAAATAAGAACAACTTCAGAGAAAAAGACAACCCTCGCTACACCCAAAGCTCTCAGTTTATCAAGTAGAAAGACAAAGAGATATGTCCCATAATATGCATACAAAAGCAGAAATGATATTTGTTTACATTCAACAAAACCAATACTGTCTAGATTATTAAAGTAGCAATTATTGTATAGTCGATTAGCAGGTTCAGTCATTGCTGAGAAGCCCGTCAGAAATGCAGGTAGCTTCAGGACTTTTCTTCCCAGGAGTGAACTGTTTGAGTCTGAATTTGCTTTTATTCAGGACGCCACTCTGCTACAACTAAAAGTCCCTGGAGAGAGGAGGTCCAGCTGGTGGCATTTGGATCAGAAGCTTAGCTCTTGGCTTAGGCAGAATAGACCAATGAGACCGATAGTCCTACAGACAACGAAACCACCCTAGGGAGGAAATGTCAAAAGGGAACCAAGGTATTTTCCCAAGAAAAATATTCAATAGCAGCAACACAGCAAGGGAGCGCTTGGATTTGCAGCAGTGAGCTCTGTTTTGTACCTATTTCTTCCTCCAATTCCTTTTTTTTTTTTTTTTTTTTTTTTTTTGGTACCAGGGATCAAACTCAGGTCCTTGCACTTCTGAGGCAGGTGTCTGAACCACTGAGCTACATCCCTATACTCAGAGGCTTCTCGTCTCAGAGGAGTGTAGGAAATTGTTTGTTTTGTTGGCGAGGAACTTCTCTCTTTACAGAAGTTACTGTCTATCACCAGTGCCAGTCAAGAGGGGTGGACTGGAAAGGCCCATGGGCAAAGAAAGTTAAAGTAGCACCATAAAAATCAGGAATGAAGCTGGGCGTGGTGAACCATTCTAATAATCCTAACACTCTAGAAGCTGAGGCAGGTTGATTGTGACTTGGAACCCAGACTGGATAACTTAGCACCCTACTCTCTTAAAATTTGAAAAACAGGGTAGGAATGTGTCTCTTTGGTAAAGTGTTCTCCTCACATGCATGAGGCCGTGAGTTTAATCCCCAGTACCCACCAGTCTAACACACACAAATACACACAAGCCCGGGACTAGCTCCCTGAGAAGATCTTTGATTCTATTCCCAGCACCACAAAAAACAAAACAAGACAAACCAAGAGCCAGGAATGAAACCGTGTCTCACTGCTGAAGCAGTGTGAGCAAGAGTCTCTGTAAAGAGAAATGAGCCAATCAAGTCACAGATCTAAATCAAATATTCATGGTATGTTTTGCCAGGGAGTATTGATTTGAATGGAATGATAGAGAAGATCCCTAAAAGGAAGATAATTTTGAATGGTTCAAAGCTATACATTGTTTAAATTGAAACAGATCTTCAATGCCATGACAAAAATTAAAAAAAAAAAATCTGTGACAGCTGTCCACATGGACACTGCACTGGGCTAACATTTATTCCATATGTTAGTTGTTTGTCAAACCGGCTTCAGAATGCAGAATGACCTTTCAGAATTTGAGGATGGTTCAAAGCAGCCAGAATAATGGATGATGTATATTACAGGTATATTATTACTTATTATTTTCATTCAAAAGACATATGGGATATGAAATACTGAAATTATGGGCTCTTTTTTTCAGCTTTAATTGAGTTTATTGGTACATTTTAGGGATACAGTACAGTTACATTCATTGTTGGGATCTTGTACCTCTATATGACAGGTCTTGATTCTCATTTTTTCCCCTTACCTCTGCCCTCCCTTCACCCCCTCCTCCCCTCCCCATCTACAAACACTTTATTTTCATCTTTTCATTCTCTCACATTTTTTTCTTTTCCCTTTTTACTCTTCCCCTACCCATCCCACCTTCCCTACACCTTTAGCTCCTTTCTCCCCATTTCTAAATGTCTTAAATGTCAGTAATCTTATTAGAATCTTATGCATTGTTGCAGATTGTTTACACCAGGGAAGCTATTCGGTATTTACACATGTGTGACTTATTTATTTCACTTAGGAGTATATCTTCAATATGTATCCATTTTCCTATGAATGAATCTATTTTCTCGTTCTTTATGGCTGAGTAATATTCCATTTTATAGAAAAACCACAACTTGTTTCATTTATATAAGTATCTGCATTTGACTTAAAAGAAGGTGTAGAGGGTCAAACTCTCAGCATAACTCCATAGCCTTGACTCTCGTTCACTTGCTCACACCACAGTCCACTGTCTCAAACACACTTCTCATCTCCAGTCTCCTTCACCCTTTCTGCAGATTCCTCCCTTCCTGACAATGCCTTTGACCATCCTTGCCAACAACCTTGACCAACATTTGAACTTCCATGATTCCATGGTTTCTTACCAGGCTGAGCTGTGGACCAGCACCGTTTTCTGCTTTCTCTTCTCATGCTGAGTGCTTCCAAGAAATGTCTCCAGCAACATCCAGTGCTTCCCCATTTTGGACTACCTGGAGTTACTCCCTGGAGGAAACATCCAACTCTGCCTGCCACCCTTTGGTGATGTTCTTTTGCTTGTTTCTTAGACTTTCCTCTGAAATCTATGCAATTCATGTAAGATCCTTTGAGAACTATGAACCATGAGTTTTATTCCAACTATTGAATATAAGTACCTGTCTCAGTACATCTCAATTCCCCATCTGTTCACTCTGTCATCTTTCTGGTTGTTGGCTTTTCCTGAGCTGGCCATGCTTCATGCTAAACTCTCTATATTTCTAGAACAACCCCCCTTTTCTCCCTCCCTCTATAATATGGCTAAGCGCACAACGTTCATTAATGTTTCTTTTCACTGAGCTATTCCTCTGGAAAGCCATCTGTGAATTCTCTCTGCCCATGTATTACTTACAGTTCTCTAAAGGAATGGATTCAGCAGAAAATACACATATGAATGTACAAGATAATTATGTGGGTAGACTTGCAGGATTGGAACTGGAAGGGTCTCAGTAGCTGTTTGCTATATAAGATGGAGGAATCCAAAATGACCACCTGTGAGCTAGAAAGACAAAGGGTCCAGCAGCAGTCAAAGGTGGAAGGGCTGGAACTCACTGCTGATTCACCAAGCTGAGTGTGTTTTGGAAAGTGGAAGAGTCTGTGCTGGAAGGCTGAAGAGCCAGGGCTGGAAGCCTGAAGAAATGGAGACCAACACCCGAAAGCAATGGTGAAGACTGGAGCTCCTCCAAAGAACGGGCAGACTTCCTTCTTCTTTTCCTTTATGGTCTACCCTGGCTACAAGTCTACCGGCACCACCCTCATCTGGACCTGGGCTTCCCCCCTCTGCTTGCAGGGACATGTCCACCATCCAGACACACCCAGAAGCAGCTCCTCTCAAGTCAACTTGACACCACAACTGACAATCACACTCTGCAGCCCTGTCATCGGCTCTTCTTTCTTTCTTAGCCTTTTAGTGCTAATAGTATTTTTCTGTTTTTT
>NW_022900929.1:29227865-29250626 GCF_012274545.1 Fukomys damarensis
ATTTTTTAAAAAAAACACTAAATTGAATATGAGTTTAATACATATTCTCCAGGGACCTCTCCTGAAATTTTTGCAAAACTGACCACATAATGTTTAACCCTGAATCTCAGCGACCTATGCAAGGAGGGCAATCAAGAGCACCCTGCTTATTTCACCTTCTAATAATTTTACAAAAAACACTAAATTGAATATGAGTTTAATACATATTCTCCAGGGACCTCTCCTGAAATTTTTGCAAAACTGACCACATAATGTTTAACCCTGAATCTCAGCGACCTATGCAAGGAGGGCAATCAAGAGCACCCCCTGCTTATGCCATTCACAGACCTTCTTCATACACACTGGGATCCTCTATATTCTCCCTATGCCAGGAGCCTCTGTTCTCCAGCAGCAAGAATGTGGTTTCTACCTGGCTTTTAATTCTTCTCCTCAGCAGCACCACACTTTCCACAAGTCAAACTGGTAAAGTGTAGGTCAGTCATATGCTCTTCAGGAGTCCTTCCTTTTGTCCCCAGGATAAATGGTTCTAGGAGTGTTGTGGAAAGGAAAGGTGTTTCCACCCTGCCGCTCCAGTGGCCAGTCATCGCTGGTAGGCATCCCTGTTAGACACCATGTTCCTGTGGTGGACACAGCACTGTCTGTCATTAAATTCAGCTGCAGAGCACAACCATGACGGAAAGTTGTGCAAGAAAGATACCAAGGATGGCAGTCAACGGGGAAAAGTTAAAAATAATCTTTCCATGTACGTGTATGTGTTTGTGCGATAACTTAGCTTTCAAAGGGTGCACACTTCCAGTGTCCCCTCTAACCCTAAGAGTAGATTTGGAGACAGGACAAAATTTAGGAGTTCAGTCATAGCTGCTGGTGCTGGATTCCAATCTGCTGCATCATGAAGATCAAAGTCCTCTTGGAGGTGGGGGTCATGTATCACCGAGATGTGAATGTGAAGACTGAAAGAGGAAACGTGTTTTGGGAAGCCTTAATAAAGATAAAAATATAAGTGGCGATGTGGAATATTACTGACTGTGGAAACAAAGAAATTCATCAGTATGAAAACCACACACACAATATTTTAAAAAATGGCTAAAGTAAACTCTGATGGCATGTTGAAGTTGCTCCAGAATGAAGAACTGATGGTCATATGGTTGTGTACAATAAGTATTCATATTTAAAAATATTTACCTTCAGAAAGAAAAAACTTTTCTTACTTGATATTCTACTAAACATATTATTACATCAAGCCAGCCATGGTGATGCATGTCTATATTCCCAGCACTCTGGGAAGCTGATGTGGGAAGATCACTAGGTCAAATCCAATTGGGCCCCAAACAAGTCTGGAGATGTAGCTGAGTATGGAAGCTTCGAGTTCAATTTTCAGTACTGCAAACAAGCCGTTGATTTATGAACTCATTTTCAACCACCAAGCCTTGGTGCCCATGTGTCTGGCACAGCATTGCGGAAGCAAGACTTCCATTGAAGTGGGGAGAGAACACAGAAGCTGGTGCCATTAGTTCAGGGCTTCAAGAAAGCTTGCAGTCCAGAGAAATCCTGGGGCCAACTTGAAGCTTGAGAGGAAGGGGAGGCCAGGAGAGCCATAGAGTACTCTCTTTTCTCCTCTTTTTCCTGACCCCTGCCATGCACTGCTTGGGCAGAGGATCTGTAGGCCCAATAAACATTTTCTTAAAAATCCTCCAACAAACAGCACTGTGCTTTTTGCGCGAGTGATGGGGAGGTGCTCATGTACTGAGTGTGTGGTACAAGCTGCTTCTTGCATCCATCTAAGTTACTCACATTTTCCTTATTTCTTTTTGAACTCTGGTAATAACAAGAATCCTTAACTGTAATTACTTTACTCTAAACCACCCACAGAGGGCCTTGTGGATCTCCCAGGGTGGCCTGTGTGCCCATCCAGAGCCACTGTGCTGAGAGAGGAGAGGGAGAGCCTGCAGGACCTCAGAGCACCTTCACTCACTCATCCATTGCTTCCCTGGCAAGCAATTATGGTTTCATTGAAAATCTATTTACTTCTAGCTGATCGCTCCTAAATCTAATCCAGCCAGCAATCAGCCAGCATTTGCAGAGTGCCTGACATGCATGGGGATGCACTTGGAAAGGGTTTTCTTTTCTTTGTTAGGGAAAGGTATTAACATTTGAAATACAAAGGAGATTGTGCACTTAGAAGAGATGTAGACTCTCCCACTCGAAGAAGTAGCATATTTGAAGTCCTTGAGGAAATACGCAAGATGTACTTTCATGGCGCCTACGGCTTCTACATGGTTTATTTAAAATTTTCTTTCTAGATTGTCCACGTTGCTTCTGCAAGTAGGGCACTCTTGGCAATTTGCTCATTTGCTGCCTGATAAAGGGTGTGTCAGCCAGTGCTTCCTAGGGAAACACATTTATTGCATAAGAGATACAAACATACAAGAACGTACAGATTGGCTTACAGTGGCAGCCCACAGTTGGGTGAGGAAGAGACAGAGGCGCTGCCTATGAGCTGGAGATCTGCTGGGTCCGGTCGAAGGCCTGGAGCTCACTGCAGTGTCCTGTGCGAGTCCACAGCAAGAGGCTGAGGAGTCTGCTGGAAGCCAGGAGACCACATCCAAGGTGGAGGTGCAGCCTGGGGGAAAAGGAAGCACCTTTCTTCTTAGTTTCCTTTTTATTCCGTTCTCCCACAGGCCTCCTTGGGGTGGCTCTTCCACATTCAGAATGGTGCTGAGTCAGTTCAGTTGGACGTTTCTCACTCAAGCTTACCCAGTGAATCAACTATCATAAAGGTTAGTGGATAATTGTGCATTTTTACAGTATATGGAGGAGACAGCTTTTGAATGCAGCTGAACTAGTCTGATAAGTCAGTATCTTTTAAAAGCGAAACTTAGGGGAAAGTAGGGCTTATGCTTCCTGATTTGCACCAAAGTGTACTTTGGCCAGATCCCATGCCAGGATGATCTGCAGTGGCCCAGAATACAGGACTCCCTCCCCGGCTGTCTTGCCTTTGTTCTGTCTATGGTTGAGGTCCTAGTCCCTGATGTGGACTGGGACTTGCAAACCCATATTTTGAACTATTAAGAGGACATAAAATTCTATGCTAGAACTTGCCAAGAAACCTTTCCAAGCAACCGTCGGACACTGGATGGATTTATAAGTCTGGTGTTCAATACATCATCGTCACACTCTAAATTTCATTGTTTAGTTTTGCTGAAATCTAAAAGTTCAACTAAAAATTTATGGCTCTGTCTATTTAATATACCAATTTGAATAATTCCAGAAGAAAATGGAAGCACAATTATATGCTTTTTTAAAATTCAGAGCTAGTTAATGTGCTATTTTTATAAGTATTGTTAGCTCAGAGCTCAGATAAAATTTAGTATTCAAATATAATCTCCTAAACAAAAAAAGCAGCCATCTGAGCACAAGTGTTCTCTATCTATGGCTCACACAAAGGATTTGGATTAGAATAATAATAAAAGGTGGAGAGTGGGAATTATTTTTAAAGCAACTTCTATTAAATTTTATACTAGAAATGAAAGTTCAATATGCGGACAATAACAAGAGTTATGAACAAGTGCTTAGCAGGAAGATAATTCTTCTGTCAGCCTTAAAATAAATAAGCACTTTCTTTTTCTCAGCCTCATTATTCTCATCTTGTGGAAATACCTTCTTGTCATTACCTCCTTCTAAAACAGAAAAAGATGAATCTCAATCACCATTTCTTCTTACTTTCTTAAAAAGTACCATGATGTGGCTGAGATTTTTTTTTACAATTACCCATAAAAAGATAAAGGAAGGTTTATTTTTTAAACTATGAGTACTAAGTCTAGAGAAAAGAACAAATATTACCCATTAAAGTAAATGTTGCTATGCTTTATGTTGACTTAAAGTATCAATTCAAATTAGCCAAAACCAAGTTCCCAGAATACAAAACTTGTACTTTAGATTTGAATGCCAAACACGAATACGAAGAATCTACACAAAACTTTGCACATAAGACATGTCTTAACTTTTTTTAGGTATAGGAAAAGAGAATATAATTTTCCATTGTCTAGATCAGTGGTGGTGAACCTATGGCACTCTGTTTATTGTGTTTTTCTTTCACGACAAAAGGCACTGATGTATGAATTTTTTTTAAACTAAAACCTCAGTTTTTAGGTTTAATTGCATTTTGTGATAAATAAGTGGGTTTGGGTTGCAGTTTTGCACTCTGTCTCTAAAGGGAATGGCATCACTGGTCTAGACTGATAAAAATATACCCATATTATAGGAATGTATAAATGAAAAAGGAGTTAGTAATACACAGTGCATATCCGCCTGAGAGGAGCAGAAGACAGGCATCATCTGTTCTGTTTCAAATCCTAGAGGCCCCGAGGCAGTAGGTGACTTGTCCAGTGTCTCACAGAGAGAGGAAGAACTCGCTCATGGCTATAAACTCAAAATGTTTTCTTGCTGGGCAAGTGAGGACATGCCTATAGTCCCAGCACTCTGGGGGGGGGCAGAAGCAGGAGGGTGGCAACTACAAGCCCAGCCTGGGCCATTTAACAACTTAGCTAGACCACATTTCCAAATAATCTTATTAGAAAGACGGTTGGAAATATAGCTCATTGAGAAGGCCTGAAGTTCAATCCCTAGCATCAAAAAAACAAGTTTCATTTTTATTCTTATGCTAAAAAAACAACCTTTGACTGTTCTGTTTGAACAGTTCCGTAAAATTTCAGCATATAATAGTTTCTCCTATGACTGTGAGTTTCAACAAGTGATAAAAATGGAGTGTCACGTTTCAATTGAAATGCCAAAGTGGTGCTCATGGTCTCAGGTAGGTACTTGGTGTTTTCCATCCACAGGATTACCAATGTTCACTTCAAGGCAACTTGTTAAAAATACTGCTTTGTAGAGCCAGGGTTGAGGGCCCCTCTGCAGATCCAGTGCTTGGAAAGCTGAGGCAGGATGATCTTGAGTTCAATGCCATGCAGTGAAAGTCTGTCTCAATGAAACAAAGCTGAATGACAAACGGATGCTATATAGATGATGGATAATTTTATTGCCTTGGCTTGGAAAAACTGTCCTATCATCCTATGGGAATTGTTACGTGTAGTTATTGTCTGTCTAAAAATTGCTAACATGTATGTAGGAAGGAAAAGATGGAAAAATCACAAACAGAATGTCAATTGTAGTGACAAATGATATTTTCATGGGATTAGCCCTGGTGCAGTGGATATAATGAGTCATGAAATTCACATTCATTCAAAGGTTGCCCCAAAACAATAGCCTTTAAAATACTGCTCACTCTCATTTTCCAAACTTGAAAACAGCACAATTCAAATTTTTTTTTACTTTCTTTCATTATGAGGCCGCACAATGTAAATTATTATCATTTTTTAAAAGAAAAATGACTTCCAATTCAGGCAGCAATCTCTGTGAACAGGAATCCTTACCCTTCTGTGCAGAAAAGGAAGCTCAGCAGATGACAGGAGGAGAAGCATGGAGTCAGACACTTTTGCTCCAATCCCATCACCTGACCCAGAGCAGCTAGAAGCCAGACTCAGGATTCTCACAGCCAGAAATCAGGCTCTGTCTGTTCTGTTAACTGTGGAAACAGTCCCATGTCTGGAATGTGAGTTGCTTTATGAGACTCAGTCTGACAGGTCAGCCATTGCAGCCTACTTTGTACAATCCTTTTCAGGATTCGAAATGACAGCAAACCAAAGAAGGATTGATATCATCTCAATCTTTCAAGTGTGGTGTGCGAATACAGATAGAGAGAAAGAACTTAATGCTATTTAAACAACTGGCTATTTGCATATTTAGGAATTCAGGGAGATAGTACATCCATTCTACATCTAAGGAGATTTATGTTTAGGGATAAAACTCCAGTTAGAGAATTTTTTTTCCTACAGATCCATGATACAGAATTATATAAAAACAGAAATTTCACTGGGAATTGCGTCTGACCCAAATATATCATTTGCTCTTCAATAGTGAAAAGAATTAACATGACAAAAATGGGCAAAATATCAGGACAGATATTTCTCAAAAGAAGACGTACAGGTGGCCAAAAGGTACATGAAAGCATGCTCAGCACTAGTAACCTCGGGGAAATGCAGCCAACCCACCACAGGGCGTCTTCCACACCTGGGAGACCAGCTTTGTCAAAAAGATGGAAAATGAGTGCCGGCTGCTGCTCAAAAAAGGAAGACGTGGACACTGCTGAACTGGACATAAGCAAGCACGGGCATCAGAGACGGCAGTCTGGGGTCTCCCCACCATCACGGAATTGGGACCACAGGAGCTGTGACCCTATGTCTGTGTCTGGATCCAAAAGATCAGAAGTCACTGTGTCAAAGGCTCTGCTCTCCGACACTCAGCGGAGGGAAATTCACCACTGCCAAGATGGTGGGACGGTCCCCAAAGGGCGCAGAGGGTGGGGTGCATACACACAAGGCAGTGCTCCCACCCTTGCAGGGAAGGCGGTCTTCTCCCAGAGACAAACTGTGCGAATCTAGAGGAAATTAAAGGAAGCCAGAAGAAAGACAACGCTTGAAATCTGCAGAGGTGGACCTCCTAGGAGAAGAGAGGGGAATGGGGGCCAATGGAGGGAAGGGGGAAGGGGGAAGGAGCTCCTCGGGGAGGAGGAGTGGAGTCTCTGGGTGCGGTGGCCCCTGCCTGCAAGCCCGTGCTCAGGAGGTTCATGCAGGAGGATGCCAAGCTGTGTCCGGTTTGGATACCTGGGAGACCCTGACTCAAAATGTAAAAAAAAAAAAAAAAAAATGTTTTAAAGGGCTGGACATGTAGCTCAGTGAAAGGCCCGGTCTACAATGCCTGGCACTGAAAGAGGAAAAACACGTAGGGAGGTTTAACTGGAGAAGAACAGTGGCTTTGTAGGTTTGGCACTGCTGCACAGCACTGCAGAATGACCGGGAGTGATTCCAGCAGCTCAGCAGGAGGAGCAAAAGGTGAGGGAGGTGCTGGACATGTTATCTCGCTTAATTCAATCATGCCACACTGCTCCATAGATAAAATGCTTTAAAATATGTTTAAATGGACAATTGTGTTTTCTTAATCAATAATAATAATAATGAAAATAAAGAACAATTTCTTTTGCTTAGATGCCCCGTAAATATCCTCTGTATATCCCATGTGCTCATTCTTGCTGAGTGGATATATGATATCAGGTTTTTTAAAAAATTTTCACACGTTGGAAAAAAACCCCACCTGAATGTTTCTGTATTTTTTTATGCATCTGATTTGACACACTGATTTATTATTAATTAACTACTTACTGACATTTTCATAGATGTAAAATTTTGTTTTATGTCCGCAAAATTGTCTTGCATTACTAAATTTAAGCTTCCCAGGAGGTTATGGGCTAAGACGATTATTTTACTAGTGTTCTACCTCATCAGGAGTCTTATCTGATGTGGTTTACTTGATATGGTGAAGATTCATTACTAAGACACCGGGTATTTCCAAGTCAAAATGCAGAAGCGAGATAGGAAATCATGACATTATTGGTGGTAAGTATATAACAGTCTCAGGAATTCTCTTTTCTGATTAATATGCTCCATTATGTTTTCCCTCTCAATTAATTCCATTATATCTCTGAAAAGGTAACTTAATTCTTTCTGATTGTACAAGAAATGACCTATCCTTACAAGTTCGCTTTCTGAGCCCACAACAAACTACCTGCAAGCATGCCAAAAACAAATATGTTCTGGCAGTGAGAGTTTTGAATAATAGCTGTGTTAGGGGTTGGTTACTTTCTTTAAACTCTTAGCAAATCTTTCTTTTTTATTCAAGGTTTAAAGTGATGTTACTAAACTTTGAGTTTATAGGGGAGAAAACTTTTCTTCTTCTCCCACTTCAGCTTTGTCTAGCTCGGGTTCTGCACATTAAAGTAGTTAGAGGGAGATTAACCAGAGGGAAGACCAAGAGGAGAGGAATTTTTCAGTGTGTGTGGTACATGGAGTGGCTCACAGAGGGACTGAGAAAGTGCGCATAAAGGTCAACAAAGGAGAAGGTTTGGGGGTTCTTGGGCAGGAGAGGCAAATATTGGGAAGGTGACTGCAAGGGGCGGGTTTGTTATGCAGATTGAGGTGGTGCTTTCTCCTTGGATGAGAGCAGTTTACCTTACCCCTCCTGGTGGGCTGGGCACCAGGAGATGGAGGGGACACAGAAGAATCAGGATGTGGTAAGTGCAGGCACCAACTCCTTACGATCAAGGTAATCCTGTACTGCAAAACATGTACTAATGAAAAACTTTTAAAAACTTATAAAAATTTAAAACATAAAATGGAACACCTTGAAAAACCATGAGATCTTCTTCTCTTTAGAGCTTTCCCTGAGTCTGTTCATTCTCAGTGGCCCTCAGCTCAAATAACCTACCTACCCAAGAGGCATATTTGAGGACCTCATGCTGTATTGTCCTGCCAGTGAGTGTGAGGGCGTGTGTGAGTGTGCATGCCTGTGTGTGGCTGTGAGTGAGTGTGAGTGTGTGAGCATGAACGCATGCATGTGTGAATGAGTGTGTGTGTTTAAAGGACTGTTGCACAGGGTGATAGTAACCTCCCCCGGAAGTCTGCCAGCCAGTGCTTGCAGCTGCACCTCCTCTATACTACGTTTGCTTCTTGCTCTTACCTATTTCTATTCATATATTTCCTCCCCTTTCTGATATTTTCCAAGAGTTCCTGATGACAGATTCTGTGACTGTGCTCTACAGATTTCCGGCTCTGGATGGTGGTTTTCTTTCGGGTCATTCACTGAGTGGTGCAAGGAGGGTGCAAGGGCACAGCAGCTGAGCCTGACCTTGGCGGCTGTGAGCAGAACTTCCATGCACTCGGACCAGGGGAAGAAGACTCCGGGTTACAGGAGGGACTCACTCAGGATCTCTGATGCCCGGTGGTTACCAGACCTGCAGTTACTTAGTTCTGCCTAGACCCAAGGGACGGTTCCCAAGAAACACAGTGTGTCAGATTCTCATCCAAGTCTGTGTCATCCATTGAGTGATTTCGTGATTTCAAAAGCTCTGACAGCAAAGCCGTTGCCTCTGCTTTAAATCCGTGTGAGCCACGGCATGAGCAGCCTGCCTGGGATGATACAGGAAGTGAGTGTCAGATGCAGGTGGAACCGCCGGCTGAGGGCTTCTTCTCAGAGGAGCCGAGATCTGACAATGAGCACATGTTTTCATTTTTCTTGGAAGTCATTTTAAGTGGACTCTATTTTTGGTTTCTACACATTTGTTATTATTGTGTGAAAATCTGATGGAGTTTAACACGGCTATCTCCTCACCCTGCAAATCCGCTAGTGTCAATAGCTCAGGGGTTGTTCCATGGATTTCTCAGGATTCTGTAAATAGATGGCCACATCTTCTGCAGGCAGGAACATGGTCCTCCTTTCCGGTCATTATGCCTTGGCTGCTTTTTCTTGCCTTGAGGTGCTGACCACAATGTCCAGAAACCTACACTGCCTAAGAATGGCAGAGGTGCTCTCATTCTCAAGGTCCCTATAAATCTGCTGCCGGCTTTGCTGCAGAGTGCAGTGGGGGAACTCAGCACTTCAGTCTTAGTTGTGGGCTTCCGTAGATGCTCTCTATCCAGTACTGGAAGGTTTCTGCCTTTGTGAGTTTGCTGAAACTGAATTAAGAATGTGTCACAGATTTTGTCAAAGGCCTGTCCTGAGTTGGCTGATATGATCTCACAATTTTATTCTTACCCTGTTTGTGTGCTGGATTACATGATTTGACTTTCAAAGAGTAATGTCTCATTCTTGGAACATTCGCGTATTACTTGGTTATGATGCCTCATACTTTTTATACATTGCTAGCTTCAGGTTGAATATATTTTGTTGTGGATTTTTTAATCTATACTCATGAAGGACATTGGTATTTCACTTTCTCTCTCTCTCTCTCTCTCTCTCTCTCTCTCTCTCCTCTATCTTTGGTTTTTGTAGCTTTGGCCTCACAACATGTAGCATTAGCCTCACAAATTGTGCAAAGAATTTTTACTCATTTTCTGTTGTTTTTTTTTGAGGATAGTACACAATAATTTGTCAGTTTTCCTTTGAAGATATGGTAAAATTTCCCACTGGAACCATTTGGGTGGAGATAATTTTTAAAGGGGTATTGTGTTATTAATTCAAGTGTTGGTGGCTGTCAGAGAATGTAGTTTATTTCCCTGTTTGCTTTTTTTTTTTTTTTGGTACCGGGGATTGAACGCAGGACCTTGCACTTCAGAGGCAGGTGGCGGCACCACTGAGCTAAGTCCCAGGCCCTCACAGACCTCTGAACAGGTTTGTTTGTTGAGGAATTGGCCTGTCTGAGGTGGGAGAATTCCCGAGCCAGTGCCGAGTAGTGGCAGTTACAGCCCCTTCCTTTCCTGCTAGTGCAGCGTGATCTGCACTGGCCTCCCTCATTTCATCCATTCCGTTGCTGACGATTTGTGGCTTCTCTGTGCTCATCTCCTTCACTGATTTTAATGATTTTTTAAGGAAAGGACTTTTTGTTTTATGGATTTTTCTCCATTCTGTTCCTGTTTCCAATTTCTTTTGTTTCTGCTCTAATTGGCATTATTTTATGCCATCCATGATCTTGCTTTCTTTACTTACTTTTGTCTTCTGTTTTCTCTCTCTCTCTCTCTTTCTTTCTTTCCTTTTTGTTTTTGGTGGTAGAGGGAGGGCTGCAAATGTAGCTGCAATGTGCTCAGGATGATGGGAAACAGCATCTGCCTCCGAGTATATACCCTGAATCCAGAAGATGAAATGGGTCCACTGAAGTGAGAAGATAAGGTGAAATGGACACAGGAGGCTAAAGAATCAGAGATGGAAACCCAGAGAACAGAGCCTTGCTGTAGCAAACCCAGGTTAATCTGCTTTCTTGGGGCTCCAGTGAGCTGGCTCTCATTCTCAAGGTCGCCATAAATCTGCTGCTGGAAGGAAGACGCGACATCATGACTTGGGCAAGAACTGGGTGCGCTGGGAGCTTGGGATTTCAGATCCTCCCAGAGAGCTCCCATGCTGGGGCCAGCACTCCCGCTGTGTCCCCATGGAAGGGCTTGGGCCTGGCTGCCACCTTGCCACTCCAATTCTGTGATGTCCCCCAGCCCCTTCCATCTGCGGGACCCGCTGTAGGGAAGGCACTGTGCTGGGTCCCGGGAGTCACAGAGACTCCTGGGGAGTGTCTGAACTTGTGCCTCAGCCCTGAAGCAGTGAATTTAAAGCTATTTCCACAGTATTCTTGCAGCACCGGTGGCAAGGAGCCAGGCAGATCACCAGCCTAGCGTGGGATATGGCTGGTTACTTCACCAAGAGGAAGGCACAGCTCCTCCCCTCAAGTGTGGCTTTGGGAGATGAGGAATTAGCAGGAGCAGGAAGAAGGTGAGGGGGGAGGGCTAAAGGGATCAAACAGAATCAAGATGGTCACAGGGACCTACCTCTTCCCCAGACTAACACCACTATTTTACATATGCTGATTTGTCAAGTGTGTGAATCCCATGGTCTTTCCTTTCCCTCTCTGACTCCTGAGAGGCCTCTGCCTTGGGTTTCTGCTGGAGTAGGAAGCAGACTTTCTCACTTTGTCTTCGTGTGCATGGCCTCAGCTCTGAGGACCATGGCTTAACAAGCTCAGCGAGTACACATTTCTGTGGCTATGGCTCCCTCTAGAATTACCCACCTGTTTCACTGGTTTTGATTTAGTTCTGTAAGTCATATGAGCTTTCATCTCTCAAACCAACAGGAGAGGCTAACTTATCCTTATGATTTCTATCCATAATGTTCTTCTCATTATCATATTGTACCTTTGATGTTTTGATTTTTCTATATTGATTTTTGAGACTGGAATTGAGAGGCCATCCATTTGGAGTAGAAATAACCAGTAAGATATTCTGGGATAAAATTTCACTGTCACATGTGAAAATGCCTCATTGTTTTCACAATTTGTAACAGAGCATTTCTGTGAAGGTAGCGAGAATAGGAATAGTGCTGCCACAAGGCAAAAAGGGACATTGGAGAAAGAAAGCTGTGGAAGCTGAGGTTGAGGGTAAATGCCAGCTTCAAGGGTTCCCTGCTCTTAGCTGAACCATAGATGGGATCTGTCGAATAAACACGGAAAGCCGGTCCTGCTGGCTTGGGGGTCTGAGGCCACCTGCTGCTGGGCGCCTTTCAGAGATCTCAACCCAGGCACACCGAGGCCTTGGTCTGGGCACAGAGTGAGGCAGGGACGGTGGAATCAGAGCCTTAGTGAACGTGATGCTGATAGAAGTCCCACTTCAAGGGAGGCTTAAAAATGTCTTTCAGTTCAGAGTTTCTTTGGATCCAAGCTCAGGGTGATGCAACTTTTATTTCCATTGACTCGGAAGGAGTTCTCAGACCCTCTTCACGTAGCATTTCCCTGAGGGAGCCAGTTCCTGGCTCATTGTTTCCTTCATTGACGGATGGACCCTTATACATTTTGGATCAATACTCTCTCAAGTTCAAATTCTTCACTTACTGATGCGTGCAAGTGCTTTAATGCAAAAATAACTTCAGTTGACTTCTCGTCATTGGGATGCCAAGTGACAAATGAGAGCCTATCATTTGAAGCCATCTGCAGCTCAGGCCAAATATCGCTTTCACTGCATGAGCCAAAGCATGAGAGAGCCTTTCATTGTTTCTACCCCCAAACACATGAAATAATGATCTCTCCTCCCATTACCCCATTGCCAATGTCTGGATGTCAGAAGAGACACAGACAAGCTTACTACTGATTATTTAGGTAGAGCTCCATATATTCCTTGTTTAAAAAATACAGAGCTATAAAACAAGATAATTTTTATATGGTAACTATCAATAACACTTCCTTGCTGACTCATTCATTCTTGTTTTCCAGTATTGTTAAAATCAGGGAAAATCTTCCCTTTTTAGATACACAGATTCCTGGAATATAAGCAATCATCCAATTTCCTTAATTCTAGCAAATCAAAAAATTCTTGATTTTAGTCTCTGTGAGAGGAGTCAGAAGTCTTTAGTTTTTCCAGGCTGTTACTGTTCTGTCTTCTTACTTGGAGAAATAATGTTGAATCTGTTTGGTCTTCATTTTCTAAACAAGTAAAACATGACTATTTGACTCACTAAATTTTTAGTTTCAGTGTGGTGTCCACAGTTTTTTGTTCCAGCTAGAATTAAACCAAAATGAAGATAAATATGACTTTTGTTTTCTTTGGGATAGAGTGACTGGGCCCTGGGGGTCAGAGGCATCTCTTGTTTTAGCATCTGGCCTTGGACTCCAGTCTGCAGCCCCGAATCCTCTCCGTGGTTGTTTACAAGTGGTTGGAGGCCCTTTGCTCTGACGGGTGACGCTGTTAGGTGTCACAAGGAGATGGTGAGGACTTGAAGTTCCTTCCCAGGCTTCCGGGAGTGAGAGGAGGCTTCAGAACCCATGGTGTGAAGTGTGAAGCCTCCCCAGACCTCTGTAGATGAACACAGCCCCGTGCAGGGAGCGAGGTTCTCAGGTCCCTGGGGACAGAAGCTCCCGTGGGAGGGACCCTTCCACGAGTCCCCCTCATGGCCTCCCGTCTGTCTTCTGTCACTCAGGATTCAGTGAACTGTTGAGTGTGGGCTCCTGCTTCCTGAGTTCCGTGAGCTGTTCCGGGGTGCAGTCAGGAGGGGTCCTGGAGACTCACACGTGGCCACGTGGCCTGATGCCCCAGAAGCCCACACTCGGAATGGCACCTGCAGTGTGGTCTCCGATCAATGCTGGGAGCACTGAGCTACAGGACTCCCACGAGTGCTGCAGACCTGGTTGGTGTGGGGAAACAAGTAGGGGAGGGTGCGCAGGAGAGGACGGCACTGTGCCCTCCTCCTCAGCCACTGGGTGTCAGGAGTGAGATACTGAGAGGGGTGCGAGTGTTCAGAGGGAAATCCAAGCCAGTGTTTCCAATTAACACACCAGTCCTAACAACGAAAACTCAGTGGGTCTGAGAAGGGCTGTGTAGGACAGAGTGGATTTGCAGCGGAGGCAAAGTCTGCCTGTGTCTGGGGAGGGCTGGGTGCCTCGTGGCGGAACAGAGGCCAGGTTTCTGTTGTTGTTATGGTTACCCCAACACCAGCCAGCCTTGTTTGTCTCTTTCAAGAGTCACGCAGCCCTGTGGTGATGTCTGCCTTGAGCTCCATGTGACCTGAGGCTCCTTGCAGAGCTGGGGGCTACACCAGAGACAGAGCTGGGTGCATGGGGAGGTCCCGGGGATCCTATCCGGACCCTCACACACAGAGGGCTGGGTGAGCACACTCCCCTAGTCTGTGGGGTCCCCGCAGCATCCTAGCTGTGAGGTTCCTGGCTCTGGTTGGGGAGTGGGAGACTTCCAGGCGCAGCTGTGAGGAGCTGGGGAATGTGGAGGTGGTGAAATAAACTGCCCTGGAGTTTTATGCATCACAGAGTTCTTGCATATTCATACCACTATGTCATTGAAGACCTTCCCAGGGGAAGGGCACAGAGGAGAGAGTAGCTCTGCAACCCACAGGGGTCGTCAGCAGGACTGTGGCTGTGAGCTATAGCCGGTACCAGTCAAAGCCAAGAACTGGCCAGGTTGGCAAGGGGCATTGTGTTCTTGGTCCCAGCCTCCCTCACCATGGTGGGCAGCACTCAGGGCTCTTCCCTCACTGGAACTCAGTATTTGCGGCTCCCCGGAGATGGGAGGTTCTGTACCTGGCAGAGAGAGAGACAAATTTCTGCAAAGAAAATTCCAAGAAGAGATGGTAGCTGGCCTGGGTTGAATGGAGAAGGTACCTGAACCCCTACCCCCAGTGTTTTCTTCCTTAACAGACAAAATGTAGGACCCTGTAAAAATTTGGAGCTCCTCTGAGATAGTTGGAATATATGCCAATGCCCCCAAATTCCTCCAGCACCTGTTAAAGTGAACAGGCAGACTGTATTCAGCATTCTGGCGATGAACACAGGGATTACTGAGGTGGACTTTTGCAGTAACAGAAGACATATGTACAACTTTACTCTAAACTCCTTCACTTGTCATCTGAAATGTGAATTTAGCTTGGAGTCCTGTATATTGATTTGGCAAATCTCACAGATGTCAGGACCTGAGAAGGGTCCCTAAGGGAGCCAAGAGATCTCCGTATTCAAGAGGTGGAAGGGGAGGAGGGAGGGCAGCTGCAGACGTGAGCAGAGGACTGAGGGCGGCCCTGGGTAAGCCACATCTGAGACAAAAAAGCCATGGCCACAGGAGGGTGCAGGCATCTCCTGGAAGCCTTGAAGGGGCAGAAGGGCTAAAACACCTTCATCGCCCTCCCAGACCAGGGGAAGCACACAGCAAGTCGCAGTCTGTGCAGGAAGGGCTGGGCTGCCCATCATCTGAGTAGAGGCGCTTCTCTGACAGCAGAGTCTTGAGCAGCGCTGTTGGTGGTGGCTGAGGGAAGGGGTGGAGATGCTGGGAACTGCCCTGGTCCCACACCTTGCAAATCCTGTGTTCCCCCACCCCACCCCCGCACATCGATCCCCAGGGTATGAGACCCAGAAGCCTGCTTTTCAGGTTCTGGATTTGAGATTTGGCAGCAGCAGGCACTTGTGCTAAGTATTTCATAGCCTCTGCCTCCATTTTTACAATTCACTCACATCGTTTTATAAAGAAGTAAAGCATGTGCAGAGTGAACAAGGATCCCAGGTAGCTTCCAATAGAACTTCACGAGTTGGAGGACAGAGGCATGGATGGGAGATGGAACGGGAGAGCAGGGGAATGCAGGCGGTCACACTAGGATGGTCACCACAGAGCAGTTCTGCTGGCCCCAGGGGTCACGATGTCTAACAGCTGGAGGGAGCGTTGAGGACCCAGTGGCTCTGTGGCCAGACTCATCTGGGCCCCAGAGCCCTCTTCCTAATTCTGCTCTAGTTTGTCTCCTTGAACATGCACTGCTAGTAGGGAAGGGTTCTGTCATTCCAACTCTTTCTTAGAGGGCAATGAGACAAGGTTAACTAAAAAAGGCACCAGAGAGATGTAGTGCTGGGGAGACTTCTGGAATATTCTTCTGACTTCCTCAAACACACAGGCCTCCATTCCAGTCACAGAGTGTAGCCAGCAATTAAGACTTGGCTTTGTCTTAATGACCTAAACAGATTTTTTTTCATGGTATGGCAGAATAAACTACTCCTTTACATCCTGAGGGCTGTTCAACTTTCCAGTGTACACCGAAGCTTGATAATGGCCCTCTTTGGCCAGTATGTGACTGGAATGCTCTTTACTAGAATTAGGGCATCCCTGGTGTGGGCATTCTGACCTGTACTCAAAGCAGCACTTGACATTCTCCAACTTTATGAATCTCAACAAGTCATTCAATATATCTGAGCCTTATGTTTCTCACCTTTAATCAGCAAAATTTCTGCCATAATTGTCAGGAAGCACAAGTAACAAACGGCACTATAGATCAGTAGTGCATAAAAATAATATTTTTTCATATCTTACTGTATTCTTTCCTGCCACATAGTAAAAATTTGCTTGTAGATTCAGCAATAGTTCTACTGCCAGAATTTGTATACTTAAGAAACTGAATTGCGATCAACTTCATATTCTTGGCTTTTCCTTTCCTCTCTTCCTCCTTCCCTTGAGCCTTTCCTCTCTATTTTATCACTTTCCTTTTCTGCTGAATTCTTTCTAAATTAATCTTTAAATACTGTACTTAAAAAGAAACAAAACACAAGCATTTGTTGTAAACGCCGCTTGTTGAAATGAATCAAATTCTACATTTTCATTCAAGCCCTGGGGGGAGGGGACACATGAATGATCCATCAAAATTGATCTGTTTAATCTCTTGGCTTCAATTTTGCATACTTAATAACCTAAGTATCTTTAATGGTTTCAAAAGTTCCAGGTGAAATGATTCAGCTTATATGAAATGTATCTGTAATAAATGAGGACTGGAATGAAATCCTTTAGTTACATGTCAATATTTAGAAATACAAGTCCTAGAGTAAAACACACCCTTTCCAAGTGCTATGTGGAAACTAGGAACGAGGTTGAGAGGTTGTGAATGTTTTAAGCAAAGTGGGTCAGCAGGGAACCCTTAGAAGCAAGGTAAGAGGAACACAAACCAAGCTGAAGGTCTACAGAGGTCGGAAATGCAAAAGCCCTGCAGATTTCACTTATTGAATAATAGAGGAGTTCGTGAAATAAGTTCTGAGACATTTATTTCACTTGTTAATAATTGTCAAGGTAATAAAGGTCAAAACTTGTAAGAGGATTGATCTTGTGTCTCTTTCAAATAACAGCTGTTTGCTGAGTTAAAGGCATCATCTCAAATGAAAAGCAGCTATTTTTATTATAAGAGTAACAAAGTCAATACATGTGGAAAATGAAAGACAGCTCATTTAATCTTCTGTTTTTTGACTGTTATCAAAAGTAAAAAAAAAAGTATGAAGACCTTTTAGTAACAAAGAATCATGTAATCCACATAGAAAATTATAAATTTATTTGACTTCATGACAAAAGATACCATAAGGTGAGCGTGAGGTATGAGGTTATAAAGAAATGATAACAAAATTGCCATTATCCAAGCAGATTATTTTTTTCCACATATCTAAGCTTTAATTCCTGAGTAAATCTTAAAGAATCGCAGAGACACATATAAGCCTTTGCTAATCTATGAACAGCCACTAATAAGAAGTATTTATAATTTACAAATTGTTAATCGGGTTAAAACAGAACCCTCCTTGTTGATCTTTATTTTAGTGGTGTGAGCAGAAGTATGTTGTCTGTAAAAAGCTGCCATGTGCTGAGGATCACTGACTTTTCATGGACATATTCTCATTCTGTTCACGTTGTAGATAAACATCACCTGGGAAAGCTTTTGCAAATGGGCAGTTTCTAGTATATTTTGCTAGATTCGAAATAATTTAAGCTTATCTCTATGAGGCTGCATTTCATGAACAGAATAATTCTGATAACTGCAAAATTGAAACTAAGAGAAAAAACAAGTGGATTCTGATGAGTTTAAATCTCTGTATGTTCAGAAAAAGCCGGTTAATAACTTTCTGAATGTTTTAGACTTAATGAAGAGCCCGATGAAAGACTTGATATGCATACCATCATATGCATTTTCTTGTGCAAGTAAAAGCCAAACTGAATATGTAACTGTTTCCCCTCATTAATTTTCATACTTTACCCAACAACTTGGATTTAGAGAGCTCTCAGTTGGGTTATGGAGCTTAGTAGTGTTCTGTGTTGCTTACACAGTTTGTTTAGTATTTTTCTTTTCTATCAGAAAATACAGTTACATATATATAAGTTTTTAAGGATCAGCTACTACAGATATGGGCTTTCCAGTAATACTTAATATCAACTTTTCATGAAGATTGAATCCATCATTAAATCTAAGCTATCTTTTGTAGATCAATAAAAACTTTTTTATTCTTCCTGTTCAATAACATTTTCAGATATATAATTTGTTATTCAATTAAATTATTATAACTTGTGTTGGTGCTTTATGATATATTTAATTTTATTGATTACAGTTGAATTTTTACCTCCATTTGTTTTTCAGTGCAGTGTACTTATTTTGAGTTACATTTTTGATGTTCTTTTATTTGTTTATTTGTTTTATTTATTTATTTTTGTTTTTTTTTGAGACAGGGTCTCGCTATGTAGTTGAGACTGACCTGGAACTCACTATGTAGCCCAGGGTGGCCTAGAACTCACAGTGATCCTCCTGCCTCAGCCTCCCCAGTACTGGGATTACAGGCGTGCACCATCACACCCGGCTTGATAAGTTATTTTAATTTTTCATGTTTATATTTAATTTTATTGATTACAGTTGAATTTTTACCTCCATTTGTTTTTCAGTGCAGTGTACTTATTTTGAGTTACATTTTTGATGTTCTTTTATTTGTTTATTTGTTTTATTTATTTATTTTTGTTTTTTTTGAGACAGGGTCTCGCTATGTAGTTGAGACTGACCTGGAATTCACTATGTAGCCCAGGCTGGCCTAGAACTCACAGTGATCCTCCTGCCTCAGCTTCCCCAGTACTGGGATTACAGGCGTGCACCATCACGCCCGGCTTGACAAGTTATTTTAATTTTTCATGTCGAGTGTCTCTGAGTTAGGTGATACATTTAACAGCATTCAGATATAAATATAGGACTTTCTATAGAAATTTGCAAATAAAGTAAATGAACAAAAATGACATGAAATGGGAAAAACTTTGAAAGACAAAAGCTTCAAAGCAGTACTTCTCATTTAAAGTGTTTAAATCCGGTATAGCATTCTATAATTAGAAGTATAGTATAGGTATGCAGATAAACAAACTAGAATAAAAAATCCCAGCCTGTCAAAGTCACAATCAGCCATCCTCTCCACCTAGTTGCTGTGTGGAGTCAGAAGGACTGAATGTGAGGAAAGCTGGTGAGGCTTTGGGGAAGGGAGTGCAGACATAGTGGGTAAGGTCTCCACGCAGCCAGGACACCCGGAGGTGTGGAGGCTCCTTGGATGGAGAGAAACAGAACTACTGGAGGGGTGGGGACAGCACCCGCAGTGCTGGATATAGAACCAAAAGAAGTGCAATCCAAGTGCCAGAAAGGCGCTTGAGCTGGGGTGTTTATTACAGCACCATTCAGAAGAGATAAGGCATACGATCAAGTGTCCACCAAAGGATACCTGGCAAAGAAAATGTAGATTTCTACATGGTGGGATGCTCTTTACCTCTAGTGTTTATTGTGCATTGGTGTGATAAACATTAATAATTTTTACCAAATAAAAATAAGCTATGAACACAAATTTTGCATGAGAAACACAACAACGTATTTGCTTTCACATTATCTATCTAAAAATTCGGATAAATTAGGGCCTATCTGTCAATGAAGTGATAAATTCTGAGATATATGAACTCCAGGGGAATGACACCCTTGTTAGGCTTTAAAGCAGTATGAAAGAACAAAATAAGAGTGTACATGTGTGTCTCTTCAAAAAGAAAAGCAAGAAATATACCTCGGGGAGGAGGGGGTGAAAGGAGGGCAGGAACAAGGGAAAAATTGAGAACCAAGACCTGTCATGTAGAGGTACAAGATCCCAATGACGAATGTAACTGTACTGCATACCTAAAATGTACCAATAAACTCAATGAGAGAGAGAGAGAAAAAAAAGGAACCAATATTCTCTGCATCTAGAGAAAAGGTGGTAGATATGAAGTACATTTCTTGAAATACACATTTTTGTAGTTATGACACTTGGAAGCAGGTTACTACTTTAGTTATGCAAAATAAAATGATGACAAAATATGAGAATAACAAAAACAAAATAAGAATAGGAAAAAATGAAACCAAAATGAAATACAAATAGAAAATAATGGGCATCATTTTATTTCTGTTGAATAAAAATCACACCAAAGCAATTTAAGAATTAACCAAAATAATTTTTGAACATGGTATTTACCCCCCACATAAATGCTTCCCCCCAAAACTGTTAACTTGTTTGGAGCTCTTCTACCTACTTTGTTTTAGTAGTTGTTTTAATTAGAGGTCATTAGGATTGAGATTAGCTTTTAGAGACTTTTCACTGTTGGAAGGTGATGGGAAGGGAAAAGCCAAGAGTGCATAGTATAAGGGTTGTTTACAGCTGACTGTGCCTCTAGGGATATGTGAAAAGTGAGTCCAAACTATGGCGAATATTTAAAACTTTTAGAAATTATTTCCTTTGTGGGAAAATGGATACGCCTGGAAAATATAATGTTCAATGAAATGAATCAGGCACACAAGCATAAATATCATATGACATCTCTCTTGAAAATAAGTCAAAGTGCAAACAAGCTTCAAAATAAGGATCAATAGGAGGAATCAGGAGATATTTTACAAATGAGGAGAGGTCTAGGGCAAGGAGTTAGGGGCAGATGGAGGGGAAGCAAAAAGTTTTATGATGTGTCATTTACATGTATCAAATAACCACACTGGATGGAACAATTATACATCATAAGCATGAAGTAAGAATAATAATATTAATAACAACAATGAAAATAAGGAAAGGGGGTCTAGAGAAAGGGAGGGGGTGCAAGAGTGAGGAGGGGAAGGAAAATAAATAAGAATTGACATGTATAATACACATACCTACTCCTTAAGATGGATGCAAACTTCATGTAATGAAAACATGGACTAATCCAATAAAATTAATAGAATTTGAACATTATTATGATAAGAGATGCATTGTCATTATTCCCCTCAAACACTTCCCTGGCTTTAAACACATGGATCCCATTCTTGTCATTTTCAGAAACAGTGCTAGAAACTCTATTTCCTGAGTGTTTTTGCTTGGCTGCCTGGATACCTTGAATCCATCCAAAACTTTTATGACAGTGTCTGTCAAATACAAACACTCTCATGTGCCCTCACCCACTCTTTTCACCAGCTCTGGCACCGTGTGAATTCTGGCTCTTCCACCAAATCAAACCGTCCATGAAAGGCTAAGCTTTTCAATCATTTTAGGAGGTGGAAACAGCCATGAGAGTGGCACTAAAGACCCTCAGGAAAGAGGACTCCAGAGCTGCTGCAGAAAGTGGAGGGATGATGGGATGAGTCTGTTCAATGTGAGAGGGGAGATTTTGAGGAGAAATCATGGCAATGTGTCTTTTCCTATAATAAACTTTTAAAATGTGAAGATCACTATATTCTGTGATTGGACCTCATATTTTTCATGTTGCTCTGTCTGCTGTAAACCTCTAGGCACAGTACCCGAAAGACATAGGTGTGTGGGGCCTTCTAGAAGACAGCAGCCCATGGTGGGAGTGAGAGGATTAGTGTGTAAGCTCTGCACACCAGGACTACAGCACAGCCCTGGCTTAGCAAGGCCAGTGTGCAGCTGCCCACTTTATTGGGCTGCTTAAACCAGGACAGGAACAGAAGCCACAGGAGCCTTCAGAAAGGGACCATCAGGGTCTTCCCTTATTTTTCCAGCCCACATGAGCCTCAAGATACAGTGCCATCAAAAAAGAGGAAGTCACTAAAGTTAATTTTCTCCAACTTGAAAGATTTAGAGAAAAAAATGAATGGGATTCTCCAACAAAATAAGAATGTTCATATCTTGGTTTCTCAATAATATTCCTCACTAACAAAAGCTTTAGCTCTTAATGGAAATGGTTTATTTCAATGCTGAGAAATGGGAGATCCACTAACAAATAGTAAAGATGTAATTAAAAGTGAAGGGAGGGCAGAGGTAAGGGGAAAAAATGAGAATCAAGACTTGTCATGTAGAGGTACATGATCCCAACAATGAATATAACTGTACTGTATCCCTAAAATGTACCAATAAACTCAATAAAATTAAAAAAAAAAGTGATGATGTCATGTGAAGGTGAAGAAAAATCAGAATAGTGGCATTCACTCTGGACTAGAAAGTTTGAATATTATAATAAGTATGAGAGTAATAAATATAACTCCCTGAATAAAATGAGAAAGATCAAGTTAATGAAAAATGCTAATTGTCTTAATTTTTTTCATTGCTGACACCCATAAGCTAAAAGTAGGAAGGTTTTTTGTCACGCGCCATTATTTCCGGGTTCTTCATGCCCTGCATGAATCCCGGATGTAAGTTCGCCGGTGACGGCGGTTCACGCCTGCGCAGAAGAGGTGCTTGGCTCGTCAGAATGACGCAGGCCGGCATTGACCAATAGGAATGGGCCACGTCACCCGAGAGGCTATAAAAGGCAGGCTCACATCTGGCTCGAGGTCTTCCGCCATCTTGAAGAATGCAGAAGAACCTCCAGTAAAGCGTGCATCAGAAGAATCCTGAGTGTTGCGTGTTCCTTGCTGGCGAGG
>NW_022900929.1:29253065-29299299 GCF_012274545.1 Fukomys damarensis
GCTCAGAGGTTCTCCTCATTGCACGAGCTAAGGTGATCCAACAGTTGCTCACATGGAATACCTGCTTCGACCACCTTCCGGCCGGGGTGGTTGACAGGCTCCTCCTGAGCTCTAGTTATTTTAAGGAAGGGGGAGATGTCACGCGCCATTATTTCCGGGTTCTTCATGCCCTGCATGAATCCCGGATGTGAGTCTGCCGGTGACGGCGGTTCACGCCTGCGCAGAAGAGGCGCTTGGCTCGTCAGAATGACGCAGGCCGGCATTGACCAATAGGAATGGGCCACGTCACCCGAGGCGCTATAAAAGGCAGGCTCACATCTGGCTCGAGGTCTTCCGCCATCTTGAAGAATGCAGAAGAAACTCCAATAAAGCGTGCATCAGAAGAATCCTGAGTGTTGCGTGTTCCTTGCTGGCGAGGTGCGCGTGACAGTTTTTTGGTGAAGTTTGTAGAAGTTTCATTCCATAGTCAGCTGGCTCTGCATGGCAGAGGAGAAACAGTCCATAGTAGGGTAGGCATGAAGCAATAAATCTCTCTTCCCCTTGTATTCCATTCAGGCTACAAGCCTATTGGACCTTCCCATTATCTATGCCCAGAATTATGCTAACTGAGTCAGTGGACTAATTTAGCTATCACATATTTTTAATCCATATTCACACAGCATAGATCTATCTGCCTCTGGGAATTCAATCCATGAGTCCATGAAGCTTTGCAAGGATATCTAGATACAAGCCATGACACCAACTTTTGCTAAATCGAAGTAATACCATTGGAGAGTTCTTTGTATTGATGAAATTTGTCTTTATGTTTTACATCATAACAAAACAAAAATTTTGCAAACATATCTTTCAAATCAAGATATAGATGAGAAAGCATACCTAAGCAGTGGTAGGTATTTCAACAGAAACTAAAAATCAAGTTCCAAACCTTGATTTCCAGCCCATAGACTTTGATTTCTGTCTTGTTACAGATTTATGTCAACAGACATCTAATGATGTAGACCTTCTTATGGCATTCTCCTTATAGCTTGATAATAGATGTGAAACTTTGAGTTTGCAATAGAAAATAAATATTAAAAACCTGATGTGGTCTGGTTGTGAGTAAGATGAATTACCAGGTATAAAGATGAAATCTGGAGAAAATGCACCACAGAGAAACACTCTGAGAACAGAAAAATAAATATAACAGACAGATTGAGGGAGAACATCAGACTTAGAAGCCAGTGGATTGTAGATGAGTTTACCAGTTTTTCCTTCATCTCTTACCTCACACCAGATTTCAACCCAGCTGGAAACCCAGAGTTTGTCACAGGACACAAATGACTATTATTTGCAAAGAAAATTGCAAGGAGCCTACCAAAAGGCTTCCAAGGCTAATGGGAGAATTTAATTAAATCCCCAGACACAAGGCTAGAACAAAAATCTATGTGTTGTATACATATTCATGCACAAATGAAACAAAAGAAAGAATATAACTTTTTTTGGCGGGGGGTACTGGGGATTGAACTCTGGTCCTTGCGCTTGCAAGGCAGGTCACCGAACCGCTGAGCTAAATCCCCGGCCCTAGAATATAACTTTTACCATCTCCAAATATAAACATATATAGGTGTAAATATAAAAATGTGGGCATGGGATATGTAAGAAAAGTGCATATTATCTTAGTTTGAAGGAAATCAAAGAACTGAGTAAATAGAAAGACAATTAACTGGATCCAAAGTCTCAATATTGCAAAGTTGCCAATTTTCTCTAAATTAAGTCTGTGCTAACCAAAATCTCACCAAAATTTTATTTCCTTATCTTTATTTGTACAAAAGGCAGAGGAACTAAAATAGCTAAAACGTTTCTTTTCAAAAAAGAGAATAAATTTGACCAACACAATTAGTAAATTGATTTTAGGTTTTTATACCAAACCACAGTATGTAACATAGGGTGGTATTGGCCATTGCATAGCTGTATGCATTGACAGGAATGAGAGAGTCCAGGTACGGACCCATATATATGGCCGATAGATGTTCGGTTCAGTTACAAAAGCATTTGGTGGACAGAATCAGTGCGTAATCTTTTCGACCCACAGTGTTGAAAACTGCCTGAATAGAACTATCGAGGTTTTCAAATAAAGTCCAGGAGATGGCTTCCTAGATGCTGCCTGAAAACCAACAAGATGGAATTATGCATAAATCAGATTTCATCAAATTAAAACAAAAAACCTTTGTGAAACACAGAGAAAAAAGGGCAAACTATAGTCTCGGGGTAAATATTCAGAAGTCACACATCTAAAGAACTATTAGTGTTCAGAACTCGTCATGGGATCTGCTCTTATCTTTGTAATGATCCTGATGTTGGTATTGATCATCTGCATATACTAGGTAGCAAGAGCAGCATTCTCATCAAAACCAGGGAGTCTCCCAGGCACCTTTTCTTCCTTTTGATCTAGGTTGTAATGTGGACTTTATCCTCCTTCAAAGCCATGGAAGGCCCTAGTTAGAAGCATTCATCTCTGGCATGTAATTCTGTAAAAAATGCCTGACTCTAAATAAAATGAACCAAATTGCTGAGAGCAGGAAAGCATAAGACTGGACTGTAATCAATCCAGGGTCCATTTCTGACCACATTAACCAGGAAAATACAAAGAGCAATTTTTTTCTTCTTCCTACCTTATGTATAGTTTAGTCATTCCAAAATTTCCTTGTTGTTTATTTTTATGAGTCATCATCTGCAAATCTGTAGAAACTTGGTCATTTTTCTATTATGTTAAATAAATCAAATGACTTAAAAGGCTCCAGCACATGGCTTTATAGTATTCTCTTCATCTTCTGGATGCTGTTAGGGGACTTTGACCACAGCACTGCTTTAGTGAGGGAAAAGCACAAGTACACCCCAGCAGGAGTTAGATGGTGGAGGGATGTGCAGGCGAGGAATCAGAGCACAAAGAGATAAACGACCCAGGATTCAGCCATGGAGATGCTTAGAATCAAACGGAAGGAGCTGGCCAGTCTGTGCGGTTGGAGGCACATTCCCGGGCCTGTTTGGCAATACTGGTGAACCCCCTTTTCTAATGCATGAGCTGACTGAGATAAATGTTCCTCTTCTGCAGAAGATTAATGACACAGGAAAAATATCCACACCATCAGAGATGTGTGTCCCTTCACCTTAAGTCTTCCTGACAGTCACAGCTTTCATTTATTTAATAGGATCTTACTACATAATGGATGAATTATAGAAGAATGTTTTAAGTCGTATTTATTTTGACCTCCTGGGAAAAGTTCTAGGTGCCTTTAGTGCAGCGTAATTTGCATCATGCTGGTTGATCCTTGGCAATGGCTTGCTTGGGGTTACGAGTTATACCACTACTTTGTCACCCACCCATCCTGCCTGCTCTACAGGGCTAGTCACTGTCTCTTCACTGTAAGGAGAGAGGCACTGTCCTGCCTCAGCCTCAGCCTTGTCCTGGCCAGCAGGACACGGGGACACTGAGGCAGCCTCGGACATAGGGACTTGGTTCTGTTGACTCACGGTAATTGAAAGCTTGGCCTTTTGTGAAAGACACTTTGTCCTTCACCTGCTGTACAACCATGGACAAATTGTTCTCATCTGTGTAGCTCACCTCCCTGGTGTGTAAAAGGCCATGGAGTCCTATGAAGATTAAATGGGCTTGCATGTGTAAATCATTAATGCCAGATACTCAGCGGCACACTTAAGTGATACCACCTAACTTTAAATCCTCTTGCCTGGCCTCATCATATCGATTCAGACTTTTCAAATCTGTCTGTTTTCTTCACATGATCTTTTTTTTTTGCTTTTTCGTTTTTTGAGACAGGGTCTCACTATGTAGTTGAGACTGACCTGGAAGCCTAGGCTGGTCTTGAACTCGCAGCGATCCCCCTGAGATCCTCCTGCCTCAGCCTCCCGAGTGCTCGGATTACAGGTGTGCGCCACCACGCCCGTCTTCACATGTTTTTGAAAAAGTAATCATTGATTCACTGTGAGTTTTCTTTGGCCACTCAGTCTACTGTCCAGCTGTGTAATTTCTTCTCTCCCCTACTGAATAACTCAATTTCATTTAGCTTTAACTTTCTCTTTGTTTGCTTATTTGACTATGTATTTTATTTAGATCTAATATTCCTCTGTGTTTTACCTAGCATTCCAAAACTAATCAGACATCTTCTGCATACTGCTTTTAAGGGTCAACATCCTGTGTGTCTTAAAAGAATGTAAAGTGCTATGACAGGACTGATGGAAAGGAAATACATGTCTACTTTTATTAAGTAGCCTTCTATAGATAATACAAGATCTGAATTCATGAAATTGTTTTGTTTAAAAAAAAACAGAAATAGACTAATCTGTGAGTGTACAGTGCCAATTAAGCTAGGTGTAAGAGTCAAACTTATAAAGAAGTACTGGTCTTATCAGTAAACATTCTCACCATGAAATGTAATTAAATATATGCTGGAAAAAGAGAATTTTTTGTGTGTGTAGGAAGAAGGGTAGCAATTACGGGGTAAATGGTTTAACCCATGGGTGATTTCAAAGTTGCTTTTTTAAATGAGATTTTAAACTCTCAAATACAAATAAACACATCTTTGCAAAACTGATATCTAGGAAAAAATTGTGGTCGTACACTTTTATAGAATCATTAAATGTAAATCGTTACTTCAATTGGAACACTTAAAATTTTTTGATCAGTGCATAATTATATATGTATTTATATGATACAGTTGATTTGATTCATGTATATATTGCATAATTTATTAAATCAAGGCAATTAGTGTATCTACCATTTTAAAAGTTTATCATTTCTTTACAATGAACACATTCAAAAGCCTCTCTTCTAGCTGTTTTGAGGTGTATTATGAAATATTGACTATATTCTCCCTCCAGTGTAATTAGTGAAAATATAAACAATAACAAATACTGGAGAGAAGCGAGAGATAGTGAGCACACACTGCTCCTTTGAGAGTGTGAGTTAGCCCAGGCATTTTGGAAAACAGCATGGAGATTCCTCAGAAACTGGAAATAGAAACAAGATGTGATCTAGTTACCTTCTTTTCAATCAGTCTTTGAAATTCAGCTCTAGGTCTTCATACCACCACAACCTTTCTAGGACGGCAAGCACACTTTGGACAGTGCAGTGTGTCTATTCACCCACTGCTCCGTTTCTCTGCAGGTTTTTTGGAAGGACAGATCACATCTCGCTTACACATCAAGCCCTGGGTCCTGGCACAGAGTGCAGCATGAATTTGAGCTCCAACAATGGGCTGACAATCAAACTGATAAATAGATTGGAAGATGGGGTAGCTTTGCCCAGGATCACAGATTGCTGGCTTAGTGTCTTATTGTGGAATAGGTTCAGTAACCACCCAGGAGTCACTTGCATCACTGGCACATGCAAGGGAGAGAGAGAGAGGCCGGGGGCTCAGGCTGCAGGCTGAGGCAGGGCATCCCTTAGCCTGGGCTAACATGGCCGGCACCTGAGCCTGCATCACCCCCGAAGCTCAGCAAAGGCAGGATAGGAGAGTCCCTAGTGGGCCCAAATGCTGACTTTACTGATTAATACAAAGTGCCTCAAGGCCTCCATCCATCAAACGCAGGCACCTTGCTTTCAGACAGGAACTTTGGTGATCCCTTAGTGGAGAGATAAATGGCAGCCCTCTGGCTCCCTGCAGCCCAGAACCAGGCCAAGGGAGAGTTTCAGCACAGGAAAGGAGTCGTTCCTACCACAAAGGGACCCTTCACAGTCCTTGCCAGGTCCTTTCTGTCCAGAACCACAGAAGAGAAAGCGACAAGAGTCTGCCCAACCTTCACTTTGGAGTCTAAGTATACTGTGCTGGACTTGTTTATCCATTTAGTTACATTCACTTTAGAAGGAAATTTCTCGAAAGTTGCTATAGATGTATTTACTTTAAAAATTTTACATCTTTGTGTGCTTGGAACTCGATGATAAAATGATCATCTCCTTTTGTCGAAAGTGTCCTGCTTCCATTTTACAGCAGCCCAAGATGTTTATAAACGACGGACCTCACCAGTAGCTCTGCACCCCTGTGAGAATGTTGGGAGCACCTTCCACAGAATTGGAGCAGGAGGCAGTACGTGGCCTGGCTGGATTTGCGACTTGTGTTTTTCTCCTTGTCACTTAAACCATTACTGAGTGAGCTCAGAGCCCAGGCCCCAGTCAGCTCATGGCCTTCTCTGTCCCATGGGCTCATGGGCAGTGGTGACCAGCAGAGCGGTGGCCCTGGTGGTCACAGTGTGAGGAGGAAGCCATGCAGGTGGCAGGCACAGGGATAGACATATTATATTATGTGCATTTATTCATTCATTTTGTCCTACTGCACACTTAGCCACAAATTCATCCATGGACGGTTCACCCGGAAGTACAGCTCCCATGATCCAGTCATTTTGGGGACATTTGAAATCCAAACCATAACAAAGCCTATGCCCTCAACAACCTGAGTTATATCCTCCACTAGGCCCTGCCTCTACCTTTTCAAGGGTCCCTCAGCTCTCAGTAGCACCATCAGCTGGCAAGAGAATGCCTAAGATCCAAACCATGGCACTGGTTCTTAGACCTAAGATGAATGACGGTGACCAGCATGAACATGGGAAAAGATATGTCCAGTCAAAAAGAGAGGAAGACCAAAAGAGCAAGGTCTCATTGCCCTGAGGAACACACACTGCAGCTCGGAGACTGCATGCATGGCTGTGTGAGGTCCTGCTGCAGGGCAGGAAGCTCATAGGACTTGGACTCTTTACGCTGCTCTGCAACAAGAATGACTTAGGTAGCCTTCGTAGGTGACTCAGATCTAGAAAGTGGAGAAAGAGAAGCAGACATCTCATTTAGAATATTGACATACGCAGTGGAGAGTGAGCAGGGTACAGAGTAGGCAAATTTGTTGTGCTTCACCCCAAAGACAAAACTGGCACCAATCACTTGTGGAAGAGAAGTAGCCAATTGGAAGACTTATTTTGACAGTATAGTTCCTAATGCACATGCATTTCAATCACACTAGATACCGTGTATTTCACATAATGTACCAGAAAGAAGCAATGTCACCTCTACTTCATGGGTGATATACTAAGTGCTGAAATGGGTTGCTATATTCTTGAGCTTAGGAGGATATCGGTGAAAATGTAGACAAGATTCACATTTTTGTAGCCTTGACATTCAAGCCCAAGGCCATCACAGCACTCAATCACATTGTAATAGCATCATCTTTTTTTTTTGCTGAAATCATATGCCTGTACTCCAAACCAGTCACATAAACACCTTTGAATTTGAATTTAGAACATTCAAATTAAGATAAGGAAACTGGAATTAGAAAGGTAATGAAGGTCTCATGGGACGATACAGATGAAAATAGATGCCAGTGTAATCCTGGGCAAATAACAGCAGCTGACAGTGAGTTGTATAGAATTTCCCGCCTTTATTATCAAAGGAGAAGCCACTGTGATGGAGTGAGCCAAAAGCCAGATGGCAGCCTCCCTCTTGGGATTGGATAAATGTGATCCAGAATGAAGTGGTCTGAGCAGGGCATCACCTTAAAACCAACTGCACACAGGAGGGTTCGGGGCTATTCTGTTTTTCGAAGTAATCACCGGTGGGAATAATGGAAATGAGTGGCCCAGAAGACTGTTTGCCTGGAGAGATTGCTCACTTTCATATTGCTCACTTTCATATCCTCAGCTAGAAATACTGCATCTTAGTATAGTTCCAGTGGCTTTGAAACATTTTTGAAGCTTGCTAGGTGAAGTGTATTAGTGACTGACAGCACTGGGTTATTAGCAAATTTTTACTGGCCTGCGCCTGGGCAAGGCATTGCCTCCAATCCAAGCCACACATGTGTCAGGAAACAAAGGCCCAGAACAAAATCATAAGTGGTTTCCGAGAAGGCTCCAGGATTCTGAGTTTCCAGTCTCCATAGGAAGAGTGAAATAACCAAGTTTGAAATGAGATCCTTTGCTCTCAGTCACAGGGAGAAACAAGACAAAACAAAAGCCTCAACATATCTCATGGTTCTTGGGGTGGGGGTGCAGTTAATTGGATGTAGTTAGAGAAACTCGATTTGATTTTGGAAGGGTTAAAAGCCAAAATATAAAAATACCTCCTAGGTGCAGTATATTTCTAATGCCACATACAAATGCTGCCCTCCCAAGATTTTGTGTACTGCTCAAGGAGCCACTGCCCTGAGAACCTGTGCCTACTGGGCTTTGTTTGAAATTGGCCCCAAGAGTGGCGTGGACCCGTGGGGACTATCAGTGCCCCATACCTTTCCTGCACCTTGAGTTCTGTTTGCCCATACCGTCTTCCAAGGCTCGTTTCCTCTCTGTTCCTCTGCACTGCGCCCTCCAGAGCCCCCATGATGGAGAACAGATTGTCCAACATCATGGACTCTTGAGCACTGCTCTGGGAGTGATTCAGTCCCAGCAGGGGAGAGGAGAAGGAGCTGAAATTGCCTGTGCTCCTGAACCAGCCCTGGCCCTCATCCTCCACACTCATTGAACATCGACCCTCTGCTGTCTGTGCTCCTACACCTGCAGAGGGGGGCGAAGATGGGGGCATCACTGGGCCACTTCCAGTCTCCAACAGGTCACTCCCTTCACTTCTCTTTCTTTGTGAAAGCCTAACCCCTTTCCCACCCAAATGCACTTCATTCCTGAAGGTCTCAGGATGGTCTCGATAACCCTAAAGTGCTCTCCAGGACATTAATAGAGTCCTGCCTCCCTCACACCTCTACCAGCTGGAGTAAGATGTGCACCCTGCATGGGGTTCCTGTCACCCACATGCCCATGTCCACTAACACATGGATCCTGAGCTTGCTGGCCACGTTATCACCTCAGGTCCTGTTTGCTCTTGCTGTGGCTCCGATGACTGCTTGACCTCAGCCTTGAAGGCCAAGTCATCCTGTGCACAGTCTCTACCTTTCCACCCTCTGACCCCAGGAAAAAGGCTCTCCATCAGGTGTCCAGAGCTGGATTTGTGGTGGGCACGAGCCTAGAGCCTAGAGCCCAAAACATCGCCTGTCTTATTTAACTCACTCTTCACAGTCCACTGCCCTGTCATATTTCCATCTTTATTCTTAGATTGTTTTTTCCTTCAGCTTCCTGAGACCCTAACACACTTGGCTTTTATGTTTCTCCCAATCTTTCCATTCTGCCTGAACTTTGTTTCCTGCTGTGACATATGTACTTCAAGGTGATAAAAAGTGAAGACCCTTCAAGGCTGATAGGGGAGCACACACCGAGGAGCGTGAGGAGCCAGGGAGGCGTGAGGAATGTCTGCCCACCCATCTGAAGCAGCAGAGCCTGGAAGGACAGAGGTGGACACCTGGGCCACCAACCCTCCAGAGCAGGCCCAGGCCACAGCTGAGAGATTTGTTTGCTCAGTGTTTATGTGCTTTCTAAACCCAGAGCAGAATCCATGCATCCCTTCCATTTCTGTGGAAGTGAATTTGTCTGTGTGTTTGTGTGTTGTTTTTATCACTGGTGCATCCTTGCCTGCTACAATAGGACCTGGCCCACAGGACACTGAAAATAAATACATGTTAATGAACGGATGGATAAGGAATTAGTGTATTTATTTTCTTAAAGAATGGAACATGCTCTGGGGCCAGGCCCTGTGCTCATACCACCCCTGATCTTGTATTGCAATGGTTCACAGGAGCACCCTTTCTGATGTATCCTTCAGTCCTGGCAAATCCACCCCCAGGTGAGTCGCCTGCTCCTACAATAGGTGCAGGAGCAGAAAATAAATTAGAGGAGCTTCTCCACAGGGAAGAAGTAGGACCAGCAGATGGAAAATACAGGGAGGCAAATTTTACCTAGAATAGAGAAGAGCTTCAAGCCATATTTACTTTTCTTTTCTTTTATTAATGCAGAAAGAAAATAGTTGGATTAGATGGCAGAGAATCAAATACCTTAATTTTCCTAATAATTAGCTATTGGATCTTTGGGAATAGAGACATTTTCTCTGAGCACTTATACTTCTGGGAAGCTGTCACTAAAGCCACAGTGGTGCTAATATGCTGGGGAGGGGGTTGGTCAGTGGCCCCAACCTGGGAGCTCAGCTTGGGGTGGACTTAGCAGTGAAGACATCAAACTCATTTACATCCGCCTTTAAATCATTCCTTTCCCAGTCTTACATTCTGAAATGAATCTCTGCCATATCTATAAACTTAGTAGAATGTAACTAATGAATACTTAAGAAATAGAGTGGAGTCTGGATGGCATTTATAAGGACACAGGGAGATACACTACCACACCTTCTCCAGCTGGGCTGCAGGCTTGGAGGGTGCCACGGGAAGAGCACCTAGGATGGGCTTTGATGGCTTTGGGAGTGAGATTAGAACATTCAATTTGTCTAACACAGTGCTCTGCATGCCTGGGGTTGTGTAATACATTTCAAAGGACTCAAGGAACATTTCGAATAAAGATGAGACAGAGATGAATTCTTTAATCTTTTGATAGGATCTACTTGATAAAGCCTTCTGGTCCTGCTAACTAGCAAGGTAATGCTAAGTTGGAAGAGATCTTAAACCATCCAATCTGTATTTTATAAACAAGTTTCACTGACCTGGAACTCCTGACATGGACATTGCTGTGTGCGTGCACGTACAGGTATTTTGCACTTTTTCCATCACAAGGTTGTTCAATCTGCTCCTGCTTCCAGGTGGATATTTGGGTGAATTGATCTGTCTTGGATAAATTTCCTCAAAATATTCAAAGTAGTGAAATTATTATTTAGAGCACTGGAGAAATATTTCTCATGTTGAACATCCTGTGTTTGATTGGTTTTTTTTTTGGTGCCAGGGATCAAACTTGCATCTTTGTGCTTGCAAGGCAGGCGGCGAAACCACTGAGCTAAATCTCTGGCCCTTGAACATCCCGTGTTTGAAATTCATGCTCCCTATATCTCTTAGACCCTGAGTAGATTGAAAAATTTTTTTCTTTATATAAAAACAGTGAAACACCAACAAACTGAAATTTGAGTGATTATTCCTGGAAGCCTCCCACAGGAGAGGAATGTATGACAGCCAATACCTGCTGTAAGTTTATCATTGCCACAGCCTGTGACTGTTCTCTGAGGCTGTCAGGAAAACACTGACTCTTGAAGACTGATTTAATTCCCTCAGTGTGTGGAAAATTTTGTTGGATGAATTGAGCATTTTGTCTCACTTAATTTCCAAGGCAAGTTGATGAGCTCTGGGTTACTATTTTCATTTCATGTGAAGTGAACAAGTGTAACGGTTCCTTTGCTGTTCCTTTGTAACAGAAAACTGGGCTCTGGGTAGTTTAGAAAGAAAATAGGATTTCTCAGCAGAGTTCCAGAGTGTGAAAGTCAAAGCTCTTCATGGGAGAGGGCAGCACCATGGCACAAGTAAAAGTGAAAGAGATCACACAGTGAGACAGGAAGCCAGGGGAGCTGAGCACAGACTTGCTTTTTTAACAAGTGATCTCTATGGAAACTAAACTGATGCCTGGAGAGCCATGAGAAGTATTCAGAGGGTGGTGCCCCCCAGTGCCTAGCACCTCCCACTGGGACCCACCTCTCAACTGTCCCCCTCCACTTCACCAGCATACTGCAGACCCAGCCCCCAGTACAGGAACCTTCGGGGGATCACTCAAACCATGAGTGGCCAGCTGGCTACCCTACCACATTCAACCTGGTGCAAGGACGTCAGATACACCTGGTGCCAGTCCCTCTCTCTGCCTGGACACTTCCATGGTCCCTGTTGCCACGTTCTCAAGAGTCGTGAGGGAGCCCTCCATCCTGGGTGCCTGCCCACCACCCTCCCGTGGCCCAGGGGCATGGCTGGAGGGCCTCTCCAGGCAT
Organism: Fukomys damarensis; assembly: GCF_012274545.1. Lineage (NCBI taxonomy): Eukaryota > Metazoa > Chordata > Mammalia > Rodentia > Bathyergidae > Fukomys > Fukomys damarensis. Next base: position 29,264,890 of record NW_022900929.1, read on the forward strand.
GTTTGCTTCTAGCTTCATATCAGGAATTCAGCCCCAGTCGGAAAGGGCTTGGGGAATCTTTGCAAGCAGTTCAGCTTCAGCACCTGGGGTTTATTCGTGTGCAGAAAGAATCAGTGCTGAGCCAAGTGGTTTGCTTTATGTTCTCTGAGGGAGTCACGATGAAGGGAGATTGAAGAGCAAGCACCCCAGAGTCTACAGTGTGATGACCCCACGGTGGGGGTCACTTCAGCTTCTCCTGTCCTCTTCCTCCTCGCACCTCTTCCCTCAATCTTTGCTTCTTTTTCCCCAATCTACTCCCTCTGTTGCCCTCTCCCCATATCACTCACCTTCCCTTTCAGGTGCACTGTGGCCCCCAAGTCCCAGGCAGCAGGTGGCCCAGGAAAAGAGCCGGGATCCATACAAGATCCTGCCTGGATGAACGATATCATTAGCATCCCACTTCCTGCTGCAAGCTCATCTCTGCATGTGAAGTGTGCCTTGAACTTTTCCCCCTCTTTCAAAACTGTTGTTTCTTCCAAATGTTCATAAACACTTTCTAACCACTTGCAGTAGTTTTGATTTCCCAGCTGTTCCTTCCTGGCAGTTGTCTAAGGATCCAGCCATCTGCTTGCCAAGTTGAAAGAGGAAAGTAGAAAAGCTGCTTTTCCTCTAGCAATGCAAGCACTTTGACCTCTGTGTCTATCCTTGCCCTCAAATCTGGCCACCATGGGATGCAGACATGTCCTTAACGTGTCTTCCTTGAAATGGAAAACACAACAATGACCAGTTTTTCCATGAAAAACCTCAAAGAAACTACTTTCTTAGCTGTTGAACAGGAGATGTAGACAAATGAGGGAAGAAGTGAGCAGTTGTGAAGCTTGGAGGTAAAAACAGGGAGCTAGAAGAAATAGTCTTGATCTCTGCCTGTGGGACTCCGATGGAGAGCATGGTGCAGGATTAATGAGCAGATTTGCAAGACTCCTAAGCTCCTTTTGTACCCTAGAAAGCTATAATGGAACGACCATGTGCCTCAGAGCCCTTAGATGTAAATCACAGATTCTTTGACGATTTAATCATTTCGTATCACTATTCACTTTGTCTGTTAATTAGTGACAGCAGTGTCCATGGCAAAGTTTTGCTGTGTGAACTCAGGAAGACAATAATTGTATAAATAAATAGATTTTGTGAGAATGTTCAAAGACTTCAGTGTCACAAAGCACTCAGATGTGTTTACCATAGACATCAGTGTAGCTCCTTCTGTGTTTGCAGAATATGAGTCCTCTTGGGGAGCCGTGAGCCCTCTTTTCCATTCACAGTCAAGTGTATGACTGGGTATTCTGGTTGCCCGCATGGGCTGTCAACTTTACCATGAACATAGCCTGCAAAGGACTGCAGATCTCTATGCAGATCTCTTCCTCTGGGTTGGCACTGTCCTGAGACCTGGCCTTCTGCTCTGAGTGGTCCAGGTCCTTCCCTCCTTTCTGTACTCTCCATAAGTGGGACATTCCACCAGTGCCAAGGAGGCTACCTACCCCTCCTTTCTGTGCTCTACCTTTGGAACCTGTGGTCTCAGTTTTCTGCCTGATTGAATTCTCCTGGGGGACTTGCCCCCTGTGAAGGTGCAGACACTGCTATGCTTAGGGATGGCCGTGTGGATGGATCTTGGCTGTGAGGTCTGAGTATGAGTGCTTCATACTACAAGGAGAGGAATAAAGCCAAGGTGAAAAAGAAGGCCCATGTTGGGGGTTTCTGCTTGGTCTTACCTCAAAGTCACAGATGATGGGGAGACTGTGTGGGCCAAGCCACTGCCATGCCCAAGTGTTCCATTTTCCTGACTAAAGCCACATTTCCCTGCCTTCCCTTCTGATCTTGTGTGCTCCCTAAAGTTGCATGTGTTCAGAGGTGGGGCTTAGGGAGGTAATGGAATCATGGGGCACTGTACTCATCAGTGGATTTCTCTCCCTCCCCAGCTCCTCCCTTCTCTCTCTGTTACCAGGACACCATGATATGAGTGGCTTTCTTCTGCCAGGTCTTTCCATCTTGCCTCTCAGGTGTGGAGCCAGCTGACCATGGACTAAAACTGTGCGGTGAAATAAAATCCTCCTTTAAGCTTGGATGTCTGGGATTTTTTTTCAAGCAACAAGAAAGTGGCTAAACAGATCTAGTTCATTCACTCTATGGAAGCCAAGGAGTTTTTGCAAAAGAAAGATCAGATTAAGCCGACATTGCTTAACATTCCCCATTTTGTCCTTTGTGGCAAGAAGAATTTCTACACCCCTGACCACATCTTCAAGGCCCTGTGTGGCCATCTCCTGTCCACCTGTGTCACCTACATTTTGGGGACATTCCAGGATGCAGCTTCTGTGTTGTCTTCCACCTACTGCTGCCCAAATTGCAATTCCTTTCTGGGTCTTCACGTTTGCTGTCCTGTACTCCAGCCCTATCTCTTCTGGTAGAGTTTGAGTCCAACCCCCCAGATGTCTTCTCTGACAAACCTATTCTCCTGCAAAGCTTTCTCACTTTCTCTTCTTGCCACCATGTGTGTTCTGGAGAAACTTTACTAAAAACTGGTTTACTCATTTTCATTCTCACTGTACATCTCTGTGTACTTCCCCTGTAGCTCTGCTCCATGGAGTATTCTGGTGAGTTCTGGCAGTGACAGGAGAAGCTGCAGTGGAAAGGAAGAGCTGCGTCACTCAGGCCTCAGAGGAGTGACCTGGCCCCCTGTACCTACAGTGGAGGCCCAAGGGACAACCGGTTCTGTTGCAGAGAACTGTAAAGAGGAAGACTGCTTGGGCAAACTCCTCTGGGAGCATGCAGCTGCCCTGGGGAGGTCATCATAGGCGCCAGGTGGACACCAGGAGAAATGCTGGCAATGGAGCTGAGGGCTGTGGCACTGCACACTTCAGGGGACATAGAGCACCTGCCCAGCCTTCCCCTTCTGATGCAGCCCCCGATGGCACCTAGGAGTAAAGTACACATCCCACAGTCTAGAAAATGAACATGTACATTGTTAGTAGTGTCTGCAAATGAGATCCCGGAGACATTCAGCAGCCAGTGGGAAGCTGGGGTGGGAGGGTGAGATGTACAGTGTTACTGAATAGGAGCAGTGTTTCACACTCGTGTGCATGGCAAATGGAGCTCGGAATTTGTTGAGTGCAGCCGTAAGTTCTTCTCTCAGGAAGTCTTGCCATGGTGTGCTTTGAAGTAGAATAACCATTTACCACTACTGAGTTTACGCATTCCACACACTGAGTTACTCCTATTATTTGGAGGGGAGACCCAAGCTCCTTGTTTAAGCTAGGGATGTTTCATTTGTCTATGTTTGAAATTTTTTTCAATACCTTCTCAGAAACTGAGGGGTCTCCTAAAGGCTGGGTGGACTTTAGATTCTTTGGGGCACAATAAAAGAGTCCTGTCCAAGCCCCAGAATGAATACTGCCAGCTGATACAGTACAAGGGTCCATCGCAAGGAGCTTCCATGTTGGGGGGGGCTTCAAGGCTGCTGAGCAGATTGATCTGCATATGATCCCTGCCTACACTTTCAGCAAGTATTGTTCCAGCCTAGACCCCTGGGGTCTGAGCCAGGTTTCATCTCTCTTCCATCAGTGAAATGTTGTTTCCCATGTGATTTCAAACAATGGACAAAATCACCTTATCTTGACTTCTGGAGAGGGGATGGTGGGACATGACTATAGCATGGGGAGCCTTTCATGTAGTGCAGCTCTTGCTAAGTTTGCAGAAGGGACCCCTCAGTCTCCCTGGAAGGATGACCCAGGATGTAAGTCTCCTCCAGGGGACACAGGATGGCCAGATCTATTGCACTGATCTGGAACCTCCTTATTTCCCAATGCTGTATATCCTAATTAGGATGCACAGCTCAAGAGTGAATGGCATGTGCTGCACCAGTCAAGAAAAACCATCCTTAGTGGATCTTCTTCAAGAATTGATAAGAAGGGCCTCTTGACATCGTGGGTCCAGCCAGCAATGGTTTCTTCTCTTAGTTCTTTATTTGGGGAGGACTATAAGGAATAAACTGAATTCATGCATGTAAAACTACAAAGACAAAAGAAGTTTCCACCCAGAATTCCTATCTGTATGCTACCAAATGATTTATTTATTATATCACAATGCAGTAACTTTTATTCCAGTTTAACTACGGACTACAAGAGTTGGAGTAATTGCTTTGTCATCAGTAATCCATTTTCATTCTTGGGTGCTTAGAATTTGAGCTAAAGTAGAACAGTTACACACACTGAAACCATACTTTATAAGATTAATTCCACAGATCCTAAAATTCACCCAGCGAAATCATGCACTACTTAATTTCTGCAGCACTTGAATGCCATTGAAGGGGAAAAGAGGAAAATAAATCAGAGAGCATTACCCTTGATTTCAAAGACATCTGAAAAGCTCTGCATGTGCTTCATTCTTTAATCCAGCGCACGGCAGATGTAGCCTTGGAGGGATAACAGTGGAACGCACACAGGTGCCAGCCCCAGACGCAGAGCAAGGATCCCTCCCAAGTGAATCCATTCTTGCCAAAAGATGGTCCAGAACTGAAATGCGGCTTTATTTTCAGCTGAGGTGATTGATTGTGTAATTTAATCACTTTGAGATAATTATTCCCCATCACTCTTGACTGATTTTCCTCTTATCAAACCAAATCTCCATAATCTTGGCAGGAATTTTATACCGACAATGAGTTCTACAATGGCACACTTTATGCTTGTGGCATTAATAATCTGACAGCAAAAGACAGGAATGAATTAATACCTGTAATGAATCAGTTTACTGCTTGTGATTAATAGGGAGATTGAAACTCAGACACCCAAAGCAAGACATTTGAAATCACATCATTTCCTTCTTCAAGAAAAATGAGCTGTCATAAGACAATGTTTATTATTGAGATAATTAGTTAATTATCTAGGTGAGCTAAAGTTCCTCATGGGTTGATTTGGTGCATGGTTGAGACCTGGATTGTGGAGGTGAAAGTTTCTATTCAGCACCAATACACCCCGGAAGTTCAGTCCATTAGGGCCTGGGGCCCTGCTGGGGTGAGAGTGAACTTAGTTGTGAACTTTTCAGGCTGAGATTTCCTATTTTAGGTTTTATTCAGAACCTACCCTGGCTCAACTCCAGGGCTGCTGTGGACAGCATTTAGGGTGTGGTTTGTCCCAGAGTACAGCAGCCATCCTTTGGAAGGAGTGGTGCATGGAGAAATGGCCTGGTTATGGCTGCTGGGTGCTGAAAAGTCAGGGCTCCCCACTGGCCTCACCAAGGTGCCTCTACTAGTTCCACCCCACAGGCTCAAGGCCCAGCCTCCATTGGTTCTCAGATTTGATAGGAGGGCAGGGGTTACAAGGCATGTACTTCCTCTTTCCAAATAAGATCTGATTTTCCAACTTGGCCAAGCTTTTCCATTTCCTGAAAAAGGAAGAAATCTGTCCTCTATATGAAATGATCAGTGATTAAAAATCTGAGTGGATTTATTAAAAGTTTATTAAAAGAGAAGCACTACATTTGCTGGAAGATAAGTCCGGTAGAACTTTCGAAGACATTAGCATAGGAAAAGACTTTATGAACAGATCCTCAGTAGCATGGCAACTAGCACAAAGAATCAATAACTGGGATCTCATCTTTTTAAAAAGCTTCTGCACGGCAAGAAAAACCACCAAGAGAGCTAAGAAAAAACCTACAATGTGGGAAAAAATTTTTACCAGCTGTTCACCAGACAAAGGTCTACTATCTAGAACATATAAGGAACTCAAAACAATCAGATCCCCCCAAATGTAAAGACCCGATTTGAAAATGGGCATATGAAATGAACAGATATTTCTCAAAGAAGTAAAAGCAGCAAATACATATTTGAAAAAATGTTCAACATTACTGGTCATTGGAGAGGTGCAGATGAAAACAACACTGAGATTCCACCTCCCCCACAAAGAAGGGTTGCTATCAATAAATCAACCAATAACAAATGCTGGTGGGGTTGTGGGGAGATAGCAACCCTTCTTCATTTTTGGTGGGAGTGCAGACTGCTGCAACCATTGTGGGAATCAATATGGAGATACCTCAAATAACTAGAATTAGAAGAAGTCCCATTTGACCTAGCTATTCCTCTGCTGGGCGTCTTTCCAAAAGCATTAAAATAATCATGCCAGAGTGATATATGCTCACCCATGTTTATATTGGAACAGTTTGTAATACCTAAACCTTGGAAACAGCCCAATTGCCCATCAACTGGAGACTGGATAAAGTCTTTTTTTTTTAATAAAATGGAGTACTACTCAGCCATAAAGAATGAGAAAGTAGAGACATTTATAGCTAAATGGATGCATATTGAGGCCATACTCTTAAGTGAAATAATAAGTCACACTTGTGTAAATACCAAATAGTTTCCCTTGTGTGAAAAACTAAAAATGTCAATAAGGATCAAAATGTATAATTGATATTGTATAATAGGAAGAAAGCGTCTAAAAGTGTAGGGGAAGTGGGAGGGGTAGGGGAAAGGTAAGAAGGGAAAAGAAAAAATATGAGAAAAGGAAAGAATGAAAAGTTTTTGTCAACAGGGAAGGGTGGAGCGGGTGGAGAGAGGTCAGGGGAATGGGGAACAAATAGGAACCAAGGTAAGTCATGTAAAGGTACAAGATGAGTATAACTGTACTGTACACCTAAAATGTGCCAATAAACTTAATGGAAAACAATAAAGTAGCACAATTGCTCATTTAACTTGGCAAAGGAATTTCCTCAGTACTGCTTTCCTGCCTACAGACCTAAACCCAAAAACAATATGAAAAGTTGTGACCAGAGCCATGCTCATCATACAGTATGACTGTCTTGGTTCGCAAATTTTGTTAAGAGTTGACACTGACCTGGACAGCATGAAAGCCATTTGCAGAATGGATTTAACTGAGATAATCCATTTATATTGTTCTATAATATAAAATAGTGATCACCGTAGCACCAAATTTTACCTGCAACTCTAGCTAATATTGGTGATTTAAAGTGAATTGATTCTAACTAAGCTACAGGAAATCCTGTGGGTATTTAGCCATGAACAGAGAAAGGAAAAGCTAAGGAGCTCAAGTGTTTCTTTTCTTGTTTTTACTTCTCTTTAAAAAAAGAACAACACTTATTTTACTATGTATAAATATAACATTTTCTTTGTACACAATGAAATACCACTCCGCTATAAAGGATGAATTTGAATCATTTGCAAGAAAACACACACATGCTGAAAACACAATGTTAAGTGAAATAAATCAAGCAAACAAGCTTAAATACTACATAATTTCTCTTCCATGAGAAATCCAAAGTATAAACAAGGAAAAGAGCAAAATAAGAGATAGAAAATATGGTCTTTTATATATAGCACAGTATTACTCCACAATACCGAAATGCATTGGACTCACTGTTAGGAAAATCCATGCACCTAGAGACCAGAATATTAATGAAATAAATCAGACACGTGAGCTTAAAGATGAGTGGTTTCTCTTCTATGAGAAACCCAAAGTATAATTATAATGGAAAATGAGGAGATAGAAGTTTTGCAGAAGGGAAGGGGACCGAGAGGCTGAACAAGTGAGAAGGGGAAGGAGAATAGGAAAGGGGTAAAGAACAATGAAGGTGTGCAAGGGATACATGCCAATCCTTCGCAAAAAAATAGTCATTATGGAGCGCAAACGATAAAACATTTATTTTAAGTTAATAATTTCTGCATTTGTTCATTTTTCTGGAGAACCTGTGATAATGGCTGTGTTTCTTTTTTTTTTATTAAAGATTGCAAAGATACATGATAAGAAATGGAGATACTACATACAAATTTCAAATATACATATGTATGACAGCAAAAAAAGGATATGACATAAGAATTTATGGAACACAGACTAATTGAAATACATTAGTTTGATATGATTTTCTTTCTCATTTTCTTATATTTTTGAAATAATGTAATTATAAGTAAAACAAAGTTACATATTATAGTTGAGAAACTGTCCTCAAAATTTTATGATTTATAAACTCCTTGGTTTAATTAATTAATAAATATCATATACTTGTTGATTGTACCACTTACATTTTCTAACAAAACTTCCCACACAAAAAATACTTATATTTGAAATCCAAAAGCAAATAAAAAAATTCATTTTTAAGATGAGATTTTTCTGTTTCTATTTTATTATACCCCATACTTATTTTTATTATATTTTATAAGCATAATGATAGAATTTAAAACCAATAGATAAGTAATATTCTTCCAAAACGAATGACTATGAAGTCAAGCATGTAATTTAAAAAAATCATAAGGTTGCCAGAGAAACTATCATTATGCCAAAGGTGCACAATCCTACCACATTCATGCCCATGTTTCTCATTTAATAGTGCACACATATATGTAAAAACATACCCCCCACACATATACACAATGCATATTTTCTACAATACAATATATATGTAGGTATAATAAAAATAGTGCAGTGACGTGTGGAATGTTGGTGATTTGTATAATTTGAGAAAAAACAAATGTCATCTTTGAAGGAGTAGGAGTTGGAGAATTTGTAATATGTATCAGATACTAAATGATATTCATGATTAAGTATAGTTATAATAAAATTTACTTAAAAATTAATAGTCATCATCAGTAGAAAATAGGTACAAAGATATATTGATAACATAACAACATTTATCTTAACAAATTTCAAACCAAACAAGCTGTAGTGACAGAAAAGGAAGTTTGTAGAAAGCAGAGATGAAAGAGGAAAATGACAGGTGGGCCTTAATACTTTTCATACTACTTATATATACAGATTTCATAAATTCTCAAATAAAAAAGCAAAGAAAATGAGAACAAAAATAACTCATCAATTTGGTAGACCAACATATAGAGACAAGGATTAATGTATTGATAAATTTTAAAAATATGAAATGAAAAGCCTGAGATTTAGCTCAATAGTGCTGCACCTGCCTAGCCAGAATAATGTGCTGAGTTTTAATCCCCAGCATCAGAGGAAGAAAAAGAAAGAGGAAAAAAAGAAGAAAAGAGGGAAAAAAACATACATAGTTTCTGACATACTCAATAAATTAAAAACAAATTATTTGTTATGTCTTCATCTTGAATTGTTCCCTTCACAAGGATGTAGTGAGCTTCTTTGTCTCTTTCAATCAGTTTAAGTTTGAAACTTATGTTGTCTGTGAATAACATTGCTACCCCTGCTTTTTTTTTGGTGGGGGAGCTCCTGTTACATGAAGTAGTTTTCCGTCCTTTCACTTTCAGTCTATGGGCTTCTTTTTACACTAGACATGTCTTGTATACAACATATTATTAGATCTTGCTTCTTAATCCATTCTGCTGGTCTATTTCTCTGGGTTGGTGAATTGAGGCCATTATAAATGATATTTTTTAACTTTTTTTTTTTTTTTTTTTTTTTTTTTTTTTTTTTTTTTTTTGCCTTCTCCTTTTAGTTTCTTGGCTTACCTATTTGATTTGTTCTGTTGGGCCTCATTGTGTTGTTACCTTCATTGTGTTTTTCTAGGATATTGTTTAGAATTCATTGTAGAGCTGGTTTGGTATACATAAAGTTTCTCAGGTGTTCTTTATCCTGGAAATATCTTATTTCCTCATCCATTTTAAAAGAAAGTTTTGCAGGATACATCAGTCTAAGTTGGAGGTTGTTTTCTTTTAGTACTTGAAATATCTCATTCCAGGCTCTCCTTAACCTAAGGGTTTGTATTGAAAAGTCTGCTGTAATTCTGATAAGCTTTCCTTTGCATGTAATTTGTTTCTTGTCTCTTACTGCTTGTAGTATTTTGTTCTTCTGTTGGGTTTCTGGGATCTTGATTATTATATGTATAGGTGTAGATTTTTTTGATCACGGCTAGTTGGAGTCCTATATGGCTCACTTATCAGTATGTCAAATTCTTCCCCTCTATTTGGGAAGTTTTCTATAATTAATTCTGTGAACAGCTTTTTTAAGTCATTTACATTTTCTCCTACTACTTCTTGAATTCCTATCAATCTTATGTTATTCTTCTTAGTATCGTCTAAGAGTTTTTGTATCAATTTCTCATGATCTTCTACTGTTTTTAAGAGACCTCTCTTTTCATGGTCACTGACTCCAATTTTATCTTCTATATCTGAGATTCTATCTTTGGACTCTTTTATCCTTTTGTGAACACTCTCAATGGAGTTTTTAATCTCCTGGATATCTGTTTGAATCTGTCCTATGGATTCCATTTCTTTCTTGTATTGGGCATTTATTGTTTCCAATTCTTTCTTATGCTGGGCATTTATGGCTTCTATCATGGTCCTGAGCTCATCTATTTTCCTCTCAGTCTATTCTAGAGTCATGAATTATAACTTTCATTTTGCTTGCCATCTCTATGATTATCTGGGAAATTACTTCTGTTTTATATTTCTCTAGAGCCTGATTGATCAGTTTTGTTACTTCCTGTGCTTTGAGTTCAGGGTGTCCTGATGATTCACTGTCAGACTTTTCATCCTCATTTGCCCCACTATTTGCCATTGGTGAACTGAAAGTCTGTCCCTGTATCTTGCTTAAGTGTTTTCTCATTTTTACTATTGTTGTTGGGTTATCCTTAGTTTAACTTTTAGGTTATTACTTAAATCTTCCTTATATAGTTGAGCTGCAACCCATGGGTCTCTAATGACTCATAGACATTCTCATTTTCATCATACTGAAGAAAACAGCTCATTGAATCAATCAAAATCCTTTATCCTAATTGATACAATCAGCACCAAAATATAATGAAGCACAATTTGCAAATTGACCACTTATGGTAGTCATCAATCTATCACCTTGAAACCATGTGAATTTAATTAAAATCAAGAAGCAACCCAAAATATGCTTACAGTAAATAAACTTTTCAATAAGGATATTTACCATTTACAATGGGGGCTTAAAACAAAGTTAAGACAAGAGAAGTAGATAAGTATAAGAATTAGAGAAGGTTTCACATGAAGCCAAAAGACATAGAATGACCAGACAATCATCAGAAAATTGTTAAATTCAAAAAGAACAAACAAAATAGAAATATAGTAACCCTTGAGTGAGGTAGAATAACATAAGAAAAGAACATAAAGAAAAGAGAAAAAAACAATAAAAGAAGAAATCTGAATTAGGACAAGAGCAGAAACAAAAAGGGAGATGAGAGATACTATAGTGGAGTAAGAGACTGAGTTAGAGAAAGAAAACAAAAAGAAAAAAAGAATTTGCAGATTAGGATAAAAAATAAAGAAACAAAAATGAGTTTAAAGGGCCTCTTTCAGACTATATCACTGCTGTCATAATATATAATATGTGCTGCAATTTTCAGAGCCGAGTCCCCTAATCTCAACTAGCTGGTGGCAGAACCCCATAAAGCAGACTGAGCTCGGGCTGCAAGGCCCAGACTGAGTTCCCCAACCTCCTAAAGGGTTGGACTCCACTCCTCAGTTCTACCAGAAGTTTCCCCCACTACTTCTTTAAAGATGTTCAAAGTTGAAAGTGCCAGAAAATACTCTTTATGACCACCTCTGCCTCTACAGAGTAGGTCCAAAGACTGGTACAATCAGGAGGTCTAAAAGCACGAGGGGGAAGGTTTGAGGGGGGGATTCTGGGGGATGCCAGCACAGCTACCTTTCTAGTGCTGAAGATGGCGGCAGCGGCGCCAGCAGGGGAGGGCCCCGCTGAGAAGACCCTCTGGCCCTAAAGATGTCAGAACGCAGCCCGGGAAGGCGCAGCGGAAAAGCGCTTCTGTGTTTCTGATACCAACGATCAAGTTATAGGAGATTTGATCAGACAACCTTTGATCAGGTCATTTGCTGCAGTAGTGAAAATCAGACTGACACAGGAAATGAATACCACTGCTTTCTCCCTTTATTCTAGATTTCCTTTCTTTCTTTTCTTTTTCCTTTTTTTTTTTTTTTTTTTTTTTTTTTTTTTTTTTTTTTTTTTTTTTTTTTTTTTTTTAGTACATGCTCATAGCACATGCAGTTTACAATCATCTTGGGGAGCAGGTACATGAGCATAACACAGCTTGATGTTCTTTTTAATCCCCCACCCACCTCTCTCCTATCCCGACATTGTTCCTATGAACATTATTAGACTTATCCCTCATGTGGTTACTTTACAGTCAGTGGACACCTTCGAGACCCTCGATCTGAAGGTCCTCCATCTGCACCCAGGGCTTGAAAGCCCACGAGTAGAAATCCCATCACCAGGCAAAGCCACTTCCCTGCATCTCACTCCAGAGTATCAAGGTGAATTTAGCATGCAGGTTTGATTTTCCTTACTAAGAGGAAGTTGAGTAATCGTTGAGCGCTTAAAGTCAGAACATAGCCCGGTGTGGGTAGTATATTTAGACAAAAAGCAAATCAATATTCTGAATTTATTCTGACCAATGAGTTCAAACAGGAAGCTACTGTACCAACTCCCTGCGGTGAATGTAACCCTTACATACTGCAAACGTATGCTAACAAGAAAATAACACCTGAGCAAAATAAATAAATAAATAAATAAATAAATAAATAAATAAATAAATAAATAAGGAAATAATATAGTCAAGCAAGGAGAACAAAAATTGTTAAAAGAGGAAAAAGGAAATTACAGAAAACAGAGACTAGGCTCTGAGGAAAGCAGATAAAATCAAATCTACAAGGAAGGAAATGCAGCGAGTGTCCACTGAAACACACTGGACAAGTGCAGAGCAGCAGCACTGGCTGCAGGGCTGACCTGCAGAATATGTAACTTCTTGGATTCATAACAAAAAGGATCAAGAGTCGAGGTGAGAAAGATCAAAGTCAAATGAGCTCACTTGACAAAGATGACAAAGGGCCAAGGTAGATTTGGAAAGAATAGTATACTTGTTTCAAAGTAAAAGGTCTGGTGTCGGAATAACTGTGACTAAGTTCATCACATTCTATTTTGCAGATTGGTCCAAAGTTAACCACTGAGTACATTTTAAATCGCTTCTTTACCTTCCAGTTGCCTATGCTGAATAAAAAGTGGGTTTATAGTCCTTGAAATTAAAAGTAAAATAGATACAATTCAAAACAAGTCATTGAAAACACTAATCAAGTGGAAAGACAAGTGTTGAATCCACTCTGAGAGAAGTATCACTAGGGCAGCCATTTGGCAGTTGCCCCATCTTACTGACTGTGGCCAACTGTGCTGCTCAGTCATCTCCCCAGACCCAGAGACTGTGCTCTAGGGTGGCACAGATCCAGGGACTTTGGGCTCCTGGGTTGACAGACTGCTGGGACATGGGAGGATGCCAGGGCATGCCAGGACTCAGCCACTGGGACTGTGTAGAGAGGGTGGGTTTGCTGCAGTGGAGAGTAGAAGGGCGAGGCTGCACAGAATGAAGCTTGGACAGAAGGAAGGAGAGGTTCTCATCACTAGTATGATAATCTGACTTTCCTCAGGGGGAACAAGCTGTAGTCTGCTTGGGCCTGGAGCATTTACATGTCTCTTGGGTGATAGGCAGATCGAAAGGGCCATGCAGGAGAGCCTTGGTGAATAAGGGTCTGTTTTCTATTTTCTCTCCCAGATTAAATGGAAGAGACATGTACATAAATGAAAACAAATGCAGTCTGTCACAGAAGAAGGAAATAAATTAGGATTAGAGAGGGAGGAGGAGGACCTACATTGGATGGTGCTGGGAGTTGAGCAGGCCTGGAGAGAAGGAGTGGGAGGGTAGAGAAGAAGAGGGAAACTGCAGGATGTTTGTGGTCGGGATGGGGAAGGAGAGACAGAGCAGGAGTGGGCAGAATACCTTTCTACCTTCCCTTCCCTTCTCTGGTCCCTTGAATGAAGGCTTTGAGAGCTGTAGATGTTTGTATTTTCATGAATTTTAACAAGAATGAAGTTTTATATGCCATGTGGATACTGATGTTAAATATATATGCTTACAATAATCATTTTGGAGAAAGTTTAATTTAATGCAGCAAATTAAATATTTGATAGTTTCAATATTAATAAGCTAAGTAATAATGAATCTTTGCCAGACAAATACATGTCATTTTTATGCACAATAATAGAGTTAACCTCTTTCACAATATATATATATATATATATATATATATATTCCACAAAATATATAAAAGAAAAATTGTTATAAATATTTTAAGAGTAAATTTATTGAGATATTTGAGATTCGTACACATTACCTTTGGTCTTGACAATGACGAAAGGTGCCCATAGTGGTGGCCATGAGCTTTCAGATGTTTCTTATTATGGCAAAATGCTGCTCAGGTGACCTTGGTCCTTCTGATCATTCTGCGTGTATTTCCGGTTTCTTCCTGAAGGCCCTGCAGTGGGGTTTTCCATAAGACCTGACATCCTCTGGGTCCCCCATATGAGGGTGGCACTATCTGTGGAAAAAGCATGATGGTGCATTTGGAGGACTATTTACAAACATTGAAAATATTTACAGATAGTGCAAAGTTATTTCATGTGTTATACATAACATACAGTTGTGTAAGGTATTTTATTTTATATTTTTATTTATTTTTTAAAAACTTTTTAAATATTTTTTTTCCTCATTGAGTTTATTGGTACATTTTAGGTATACAGTACAGTTACATTCATTATTGGGATCTTGTACATCTACATGACAGGTCTTGGTTCTCAATTTTTCCCCTTGTCCCTGCCCCCCATCACCCCCTCCTCCTCTTCCCATTTACAAACATTTTATTTCCATTTTTTCATTTTCTCCTATTTTTTCCTTTCCTTTATTACCTTTCCCCTGCCCTTCCCACTTTCCCTACACCTTTAGCTCTTTTCTCCCTATTTCACATTGTCAATTATCTCATTAGGAACTTATGTACTATTATAGTTTATTCACACCAGTTTCTATGGTGTGAAGGTATTTTAGCATTCACTTTTTAAAAGACAGATTAAATTAACTTGCTTATCTCTCTGTGAAAGGTTCCACCTGTTTAGCAGAGCCACCCATCCACACGCTTTCGAGACAGCTGTGGCTTGTTCACATCCTTGGGAGATGGCTGGGAGACAGCTGTGGCCCGTCCACACACTGGGAGTGCTCTGAGAACCATGGCAGTGAAACTGCTGTTCATTAGCTGGTGGAACACAGCAACTCTGTGTGACCTGAACCCACTGTGTGCCTGTGAGGCTGTTGGACAACACTCAGTGATTCCACTTCCCTGGCCTCTAGTAATCCCCTCGGGTCCCACGGTCAGCTGAGCGATCTCCTGAAATTCAACTTCTGCACTTGTTTCATTCAGAAACTCATGCTTGGATGGAAGACTGACTGCCTGGATTGTGCCATGAGGCCTTCAGCTGCAGTAGATCCACCTGGATCTCAGGGCACTCAGGGAGCTCTGCTCTCACTGGCCTGTAGCTGCCTCGCACTGTGCGACAGAAGTCCTGTGCTCCTGGTGGCCATTATGGGGCCTCTACATGGGCTTGGAGGTCCATGTTTCATAACTTCCACCTCTCACTGAAGGACTGTTGGCTTCCATCTGGGCCGGCGGAGAACAGTTTCTCTCTCTCTCTCTCTCTCTCTCTCTCTCTCTCTCTCTGCCATCCTACCAGCCTCAAGGGCTCCTTCCTGTGTGACACCAGCAAAGTCCCTCCCTTCGGACAAACCCATCTACTGCTCAGGTTCGCCCAGTGGGAGTGAGGCCACTGCATTTTCACTCACTCTGCTCCCCAAGCAGAGGTGATTTATACCCGGCTAGGACATCAGGGAACTAGAATCATGGGGTCACCCTAGAATACTGTCCAGCATAGGCTAATTACCCTCAAGTCTCCTGGCATCTGCACACCTCTCGGATGCTGAGAAGACTGTAACCACATCTAGGACAGAAAACCTTGCCTCTGAGCCAGACCAGCTCTGAGCTTTCCCCTGGGAGCCTTGCATCTCTGGCCCTGTCTCTGTCTAGGATAAGAGCTAGATGGGCTAGGCTATCTGGTTCATCCTAATGCACCGTGTGAAGATTGAAGTAACCCCGGAGGCACCACGCTTAGCACCCCTGCCTTTAGAAGTAGGAGGACAGTAGGACCAGTGTCACAGGCTACAAGCCACATGAACTAAGTGAGGTTCATGAAGTTGACTCGCCAATCAGGCTTTCCTACAATGCTCAGTCCAGTACTTGCTCACATACCACACTCTTATCCAAGATTTAGAATTTCAAGTGGCTTCAAAACGACTCTATGTCTTATGCATGGATTATAATGTTGGTATTATTAACATATCTTACTATGTGCTTCAGTTCATTATCTAAGTGGATCTTGGCATGAACTTTGTGACTTAAGCTGAGAGGAAGAAAAAAAACATTCATTGCTTACCTACTATTTGTCAGGTCCTTTGACTATCATTTGTTCAGATCACTTTACTTTAATACCCCAAATTTGATATGAAATATAGAAATCCAAATTTTACAGGTGAGTTTCCAGGGCTGAGAAAAATTTTGTAACTATTTCAGTTTTTCATGTATTGCAAGGCCAATTTCTTTTCTTCCCCCAAATCTAGATTTCATAGAGGCTGTTTTCTAATAGCATAATATTGGACAGTTTGAAAGGATTTTCACACCTGGCTGATTAAAGTTCCAACAATATTCAACATCTACCCACAACACCTGTTGGCAAGTAATTTTCTCTCCTGGACTTCATCTGCATTTTCTGGGTACTTTGTTTGTTTAGAATTTGTGCTCTCGAATCAAATCTCCCCTAAACTCCCATAAATCGGTATAATTCCTACTCTGTAGATTCCCCCATAGAGAGTCTAAGTTCCACTCCATAAAATCATTTCTTAAACTTGGAAAACACCATCGCATTCTTCCTGAGATTTTTCTTACATGTGCTATGTAGTCAAGATCTTCTAATTGTGTCATGTGTGGAAGCTTCCTGTGGTCCTTCTCCAGTCCAGGTGGCAAAGCACCTGATGCCATGCAAGACACACACCTGTGCGTGGTCTTTCTGCTACTGCCTGGGAGGTCATGAGAACATTTCCAGTGTGAATCTTTCTTTTTTGCCCTTGCAATTTGTAGATCAGTTCTAACTGGAGCCTCCCCAGGGCCCGGTAGGTCTTTGCAATTCTGTATTATGGAGTGGAAATCAAAAGCAATAATATTTACTTATAGTTTACATAGGCAAATAGATGTAGATGTAATTGTACAATTATATGTATGTCTAACACAGAGTGTATACATATAGACATGTAGATGACAGACACATAGATGGATAGGAGAGAAACTGAGCTTTCAGCAATCTGGCACAGTCTTTCAAAACAATCTGCTGTCTTGGTTTTGTGTTTACACAGCCCAACATTCCTGAAAACAAATTCTTCTAGAAAAGAGGACACGCTCAACTTTAGTTTCTGATATCCAAGGAGAAGGAGTCATTCAGTGGACCTGACACATTAGGAACGTAACAGAATTTACAAGGACAATAAGAAAAAAGGGACTCCAGGAAATGTACTGCTTTACAATGTTTTTCTGAACTCCAATTTAGTATTGCATCAGTAGCTGGGGTTCACTAGAGGAATAGCGTCTATGCTGCTTGTGGGTTGATGAGGAGGAATGCAAGTTGGTCATCTGCACCCGAGGAGCCGGAGGAGCCGGGATCCAGGGAGAGGCCGAAGGTGTGGAGCTCACTGCAGAGTCCGGAGTGAGGCTGTGTCAGGAAGATGAAGGGGCTGCATCTGAAGGCTGAAAGAGCTGGTCACCAACATCTAAAGGCGACGGCCCAGCGCAGAGCCCTTTGGAAGAAAAGGGAAAACCTCCATCACCTTTCCCTGTCCTGTCCATCCATGCTCCATCCCTATTGGTTGGTGCCGCCCACATAAGGGGTGGGTCTTCCCCTGCTGTTTGCAGCCTTCCTGTCAATCACCCAGACACCCCGAGCACTGCTGGTCTGCCAGGTAGCTCTGACTAAGTCCCTCTCGCACATCACAACTCACAATCACAATCATAGGCGGCCACGCTCAGACCCAAGGTCCCGTAGAAGCAGCTGTGTGGACAGTGTGTGCGTGTGTGCGTTGTCCACAAAACCGTTCTCACTCTCTCAGAGATGAAGTCAGTACGGTATCACGTTCCAGCTTTACCGTGAGGAGGCGGTGTACCACTTCTCCACCTGTCCACATTTTAACTCCTGGTCCTTAGGAACTGAACAGTAAGTCGATTTCTTCCTCACTGATTGCGGGAGAGGACAAAGCCAGCAGACCTGAGTGATGAGAGTGGAAGGTTGGTTTTACACGTGGCAACGAGTGGACCTCATTCCCAGATCTGCTCAGCAGAAACGAGGTTCCGAGGGGCTGGGTGCTGGGCCTGGAACTGGAGAGGGAGGTGGGAGGTGGGTCCGAAGTGTGTCTTGGTGCCAGAGTAAGGGAGACGATTAGAGCTAAAGAAAAGTCCCCCCTTTTTCCTCAACCAGGAGGGATGTAAAGGGCTGGGATGACTGGCATTTGAAAATAAAACGATTATCATTATTTTTATTAAATGAAGTAAAAATCCAGGAGTCCAAATAGGAGCGCATGCAGGAGCATGGGAAGCCTGGGATTTGAGAGCCCTCCCAGGGGCAGGCCTGACCAGAGCTGGACAGAGGGTCAAGGACTGTGGGGCTGGAGGTCCTCAGGAAGCAGCTCTCTCAGAAAGGGGTCCTCCGAGGGACTGGACCTCCGCTGTCTCCGTGCTCCAGGCCAGGGAGGAGTCTGCGTGGGGCTTGGCCAGGGAGAGAACAGCGTCAGGTGGGAGTCCGCCCTGCTCTGAGGACTCCGCGGGAGCAATCGGATGGGCGTGGCCACTCCCCAAGGTCCTCGTCGGATCCCCGCTGTCGGATGAGCTGACTGGAGCACCAGCGGTGCCAACAACACACGATGAATATTTGAAGAGAGAAAATTATTACGGAAAGACACACCTTGCCACGAATCCCCCCCCCCACGGCAAGCACGCTGACCCTGTCGTTCTTGCTGCTTTCTGCGGCAGCTCTGGAGTCCTCTTCCGTGAGTGTCTTTATGAGGTGTGAGCAGAAAAATGGTGAACGCTGCTGCCCAGCGCCAAGGCGGATTTGACGCTGTGTCCTCTTCCACACAATTCGGGAAACTGTTTGAATCTACTCAGGACACTGACACAGCCAGGACAGCTCAACCAAAGACTCTCACCTTGTGTTTTGAGTGCCTCTCCTCTGTTACAGAGTCACTATAACAGTTGGTCCTGTTGTGTCGAGGTGGAGGTGGGCACAGAAGCTCTGGGGAGGTGAGGAGGACTTCTAGTGTCTGAGGCAGGATTCCTCATTCACAGGTTTCTAAAAAACAGGCCGTCAGGGAATCACACGGCCCTTAATAAAACCGCCATTTAACGGCAGACATTAACCCTAAAATCACTGATGTCAGCAGGGAAATTGAGGCATTGCTGGTGGTCTGCTGAGAACAGGGCAGGTGTCTCAGAAGAGATGGATGATCATGTTCTGAGAGGCTTAAAGGCAGGACGAATTTAACAAGACCGGGTACCTGAACTGCAGGATGACAATGAGGCCACAGCGTTCAATAAAAGACACAGGAAAATGTTCAATTAACATTCAGTTGAGGGCATACAGGGACACGAGCCTTGTTTCTCTTGATTCCACACAGATAAGTCATACAGAAGATAGGCCAGTTTCCTTCTATACCAGAAGTTCACTCTGCAGTAGCTGACAACTTGCTTCAGTATTTAAAAATATCAGAAAAAGCTGGGCATGGCGGTGAATGCCTCTGATCCCTGCACTCCAGGAGCTGGAAGAGTTAGGAGCATCTCAGATTCCATCCCAGCCCATGAAATGGGGTGACTTAGCAAGACCAAATCTCAAAGGGAAAGTAAAAAGAGGTGGGGATAGAGCTCAGTGCAGAGGACCTAGGTTCTGTTCCCAGCACTAAAACACACAAACACACACACACACACACACACACACACACACACGCATGCCATAGTGAAGAAACACAATTCTTAAAAAAAATCTTTGGAGTTAAGCAGTACTCCTTTTAACATATCCTATAGTGAGGCACAATACTTATTTTGCAATTTTTGTCTCCTGCTCCCTTGGTTCCTGTGTTTTGATGCTTTTCCCAGTCTTTCCTGGTGAACAGAGTCTGCCTGAATCTTGCCTGCCCCATCCATCACCTCAGGGCACGGGACTGAGGCAGCTCTTATTTTGGACACGGACTTTGTCCAAGTGCAACAGAAGGCTCCGTTTCTTGTCTTTTCCTCCTTTGAAAAGTGATCAAACTCAAGAGTTTGTTGCCCTAAGTATCTAAACATGAGTGTTTCATGCAATTCCTCAAATCCTTATGATATTCTTATTTGAAACGAGAAGTAGAAACTAAAATGTTTACAAAAAATTGACACAAAAGAAGGAAAGTTTTATTTTGTAGTACATTTTAGAAACATACAAGAAAGACTAGCAGTGGTGACTGAGGCTGGATCGGGATCGCTGCATGTGGCTTTTCTTTCAGTTCTCACAGCTTCAAGGCAAACAGGGAAATGCCTGCATCAACTCAATCCTATGGTAATGCGATGTCCCAGGGAGCAAATGCATTCTGATGTTCACTGATCTACATGTGAAAGGGCTAAGGGTGAGAGAATCTTGCAGGGAAGAGTGAGAGTGGAATGTAGAGGAAAATGGGAGAAATGTAGAGAAATGTAGAGGAAATGGGAGCAGAAAAAAATGGAGGGATAAAGCTGCACAGGGCTCCAGATCTGCATAGAAATTACAGTAGCCCTGCCAGGAACCCAGTAATGCCGAAACAGCCTGAGTTCATAGTACCTCCGAGTCAGTGTTGTTGCACAGGGTCACTTAACAAAGAGCTACGGATTCATGGCATTCTGTCAGTCTATGCTCTTTACCTCTAACTCACTCTCTGGAAGTAGAAAGCCTCCACTCTACTCTCAAGAACAAGAGGAGAACCGGCACAAGGAGATACAAGTCCCAAACACTTTTGCAACCCGGATTGGAGATTTAGAATACAGGCCACATTCATGGATGCTTTTACCTTTAGAATGTGGCTGAATAGACCAATTAATTGTAGAGAGCTGAAGGACACCAAAATACTTGCTTGCAAAGAAACACTGAGAGCAGGTGCCATCAAACTTAAATAAAGAGTGCTTCTACTCTGTTGTTTCCGTGTAGGTTTCACCTGTTTCAGTCTGTTCACTGCCTGCAGGACAGAGAAGGAGAAATCATTCTGTGTTTCTTCTTTAGTAACAAAAACCAGACTTCAAACAATAGGCCTATGCCACTTTTACTGACCCTGGTGCCTTCAGCCTGTGTTTGCAGGTTTTTCTGCTAAGTGTCCTTTGCCACACCCTCTGCTGCCTCTGCTGTCCATGCTGCTGCTCAGCCTTGGAGAAGACCTTAAACCCTGAGGCACTCACAACATAGGGGACTATCCTCATACTTTCTAAGTAATAGTGTTTACAAAGTCCGGATTTCATAACCCTTTATTATTTTTGAAGTTATTTAGACCTAAAATAAAGCCCAACACTGAGACATTTCAGAAGTTTGGGGGCATATGGTTTTGACAGAGCTTTACAGGTACATTTCAGCACACAGGTCTCCTTTTCTCTCTGCCTTCCCACTGCCTCTCTCCATTTCTCTGTCACATGTACATACAGATGCGCGCACCACATATACCTGGGCAGGAATCTCTCAGTGGCAATCATTATGCAGACAGTTATGTACATTTCATACAAAAGCATAAAATAATAACCATTAAACACCATAAAGCGATAATATATTTAAAATAATTTTTCTGGAGTAAATGGTAAAGGCATTTCTCTCCAGTCATAGTTTTCAAGTTTAATTTAGGGGATTAAAATTTACTCTGTTATTTTCTGCATTACAAATAAAAGCTATGATATTTATTATAAGTACAAAGTAATACACAATTTTCTATGTGTTTAAAACATAAATATATACAAATTAAGATGGACTGAAATTTAATTATGATCAGGTTTTGTTAAGCTCCTTTGTCTTTTTTCTAGTTTTGTTATTTGTTCAGAATCACCTTCCTCTCCCTTCTGAGTACTGGAACCTCCTTTCTTATTAGTGTTTGTCATAACTGTACACATCTCTGATGACTGGACACCATTCCAACCTCAAGAGCCTTCTGGCCGCTGTGATGGCCTTTAGCATGCAGCTATGTGAGTGGAAGCGGAGCCCCTCTGGGAACTGCAGAATTACTTTAAAATCTTTTTGTTTATAGTGAGTCTGGACCCTCGCTGTTCATTCTTGGCACGGAGAATGAGCTACACACAGA
Organism: Fukomys damarensis; assembly: GCF_012274545.1. Lineage (NCBI taxonomy): Eukaryota > Metazoa > Chordata > Mammalia > Rodentia > Bathyergidae > Fukomys > Fukomys damarensis. Next base: position 29,287,120 of record NW_022900929.1, read on the forward strand.
ACGAGGTCGATCAGAGGCACTGAGGGATTAGAAACAGAGAAAGGGGAAAGATGAGCCCCTGAATCTGCTGCACATAAAGCTAGTTTCCGTCCATGTCCTGCTGTACGTGAGACTACCTTTCTCCTCAAGTTGGTTTGATTAAATTTACATCATTTGCAGTAGGAGGATATGCTCATCTTTTTATTTCAATGTTTTAATAATACATTATTTTCTATATGTGTCATGAACATTTGGACCCAATCCAAGATTGAATATTTTATCTGTGTACTGTATTTGTCTAATAAAAATGAGCTATCATGTTGTTTTATGGTTTATTCTTTCAGATTATATATAGTTTTATCATTCTTGCCCAACTTTGTTTCCCCTAAATTCTTTTATTTCATCTTTATAAAAAACACTGAGTTGGAAAGTTCATTCATTTCTCAGGCTGCTGAAATAGCTGAAGCATTTTTTTTTAGAAAGCATACGTGGGTGTTATACTTCCTTAGTCCTTGCTTGTCGGAGTCTCTTTGTTCCCACACATAAATGATTGCTTCTCTGAAGATAGAATATTTGCCTTACAATACAAAATGCTTTAAACCTGTGGGTGTTAGGAATTTTGAAAATCTGAAGTCAGACGTGATTTTTCATTTCTTTTGGAGAAACGTATTTCAAAGACTCCTATACTTTTTCTTGATTATTTAGCAGCCTCACAATCATTAAACTAGATTTATAATTCAAAAGTCTCTAACAGAAAATACTAAACATCTTAACAGTGACTGTCTTTAAAACTTTAAATAAGTTAATAGTATTTGCTAGTTCTTTCAAAGAATAGAATGTTAGGAGACTGTGCATGTTAATATATATACCCCCCCAGGCATTTTTTTGTATCTTACTTCCGGGTTCTTCGCTGACTTTAAATTTCTCTCTCCCCGAAATTACCTCAGCAGTCTGACGAAACTAGAGCTTCCGCAAGGCGCGAAAACTGAAAAGCAACATGGACTGCGATAGGACAATGGAGATCGTTCGTCCCAGGAAGAAGTCCTCGGTCTCCCGCTCTATAAATACCCCAGCACTTCCTCTTTGCTCTCTCTCTGCCTTCCTGCCTCCTGCTTGCCTCCCTACAATAAAGACCTCTCGGTGCCTGACTGGCCTAATTGGGAAGGGGCACATGAAGGGGCACGCAACCCCCGTTCATAGAACACAATGGATCATCCTTTCACACTTACAATATGATATAAATAAAATTGATGTTAAATGATGAGAACTATGTTCAAATATGGCCAGAGCAGATTACCTGCTATTGGAATATTGCTCCTGCCTTCAACAAATGTGCACCTGGGAATATTATGAGAAACAGCTCTTTTGGGGTATCTGATAATAGGATCTCTGGGAAATGCAAAAGCAGCAAGAAATCCAGGTGGCCTTCTGCCCAGAGGCAATTTCTAGACAGCAACCTAAGGAAGAAGTGTTAGGAAGAGTCCAGCACCCACACAGGTGAGGAGTTGGAGTCAGAGAGAGAGAGAGGCAGGTCTCACTTTCCTCAGGCTTATGGGGCCATCTCAGAGCCTCCATCCTCCTACCTGACTGCACAAGAAAAGGGTGTATGAGCCTTGACATGACATGGCATCTGAGGTGAAGAGGAGCACAGAAGCCAGGAGACAGAAGGGTGGAGTGGCACCAACTGGTCGGAGCCAAAGCCCCAGGGACGGAGGGGAGAAAGCTGTCCTCCCAAGTCAAACCGAGTCTGGAGATTTTAACTACCCTCAAAGAGCAAGCCAGCAAGGCAGCTTCAAGGTGTACGATTGACCCTCAGAGTGTGTAAATCTCAGAACCCTGAGGCTTATCCAGTGTGTAAATGGTCAGACAGCTACGTAATGATACGCAGAAATGATAGGGATGCTGAAGTTGGTGGAGAGTTTTTTTTCCAGCTTTAATTTAATTTAGTGGTACATTCTAGGTAGACAGTACAGTTAAATTCATTACTGGGATCTTGTACCTTTACATGCCAAGTCTTGGTTCTCATTTTTTCCCCTTGTCCCCACCCTCCCTTCACTCCCTCCTCCCCTTCCCACCTTCAAACACGTTAATTTCATTTTTACATTTTCTCATATTTTTTTCCTTTTCTCTTATTTCCCTTCCCTATCCTTCTCACTGTCCCTACACCTTTGGTCCTTTTCTTCCTATTATTTTTAAACCAAGAATAAATGCATACATACCTAGAGAAGTAAAGCAAAAGATAGATAAAGGCTGAAGCAAGCAGGACATCAGTAGAGAAATGGAAAAAATAAAAACCACTTCAAAATTCTGGAAATGAAAGATAGAATAGGTGAAAATCTACCTGGTATGTTTAACTACATACTGGAAAGATGTACATGGCCAAAATCTTGATTACAAAAAAGAGGAGCAAATTAGAAAAGCATGGGCAAACGTTGGTGATGATAGGATAACTGAAATTCATATGCAATTTGTCACCCAAATGGAGCTGAGAGGTTAAGGTGGAAAATTTTGTCCAAATTGGAGAAAAACAATGGAAAGTTCCAGGAGAGCCAGTAGATCCCAATCTAGCTGGAACAATAAAAATAATATTTGACTAGGCCACATGAAGCACATGGCAACTACCCACAGAGGAACAACAGTAAAATAATACACAAACATTCTCATTGAAAATAGTGAGTCCGATGGCAACTAAGAAATTATCTTCGAAGTGTTGTAAAAAACAAACCATGCACCAAAATTTCACCACATATAGAGAATGTATCCTTCAAAAATGACAATAAAACAAAGGTAATTTCAGATACATTAAATTTAAGATGATTAACCTGCATGTATTCATTATAAGAAATTGTAGAGGAAGGTTTTCCAGTTGAGCAAAAATGGTAACATGAAAATGTCTACCCAAAGCAATGGAGAACAGTGAATATTGCAAGCATGCTGAAAAAAATAATCTGTTTGCACTTTTCTTACTCTGGAGGAAAAATAACTGTTTTATGACAAATGTGTAAACAGGCATTGTAGAATTTATAGTGTATAAAGGAACAACCTGTACAAAGACAATGACACAAAGACATGGCAGTGATAAAGTTGGGCATATGTTGCCAAAAGGTTTTTATATTTGAAGTATAATAATTTTAAGTCATAGAAAACTATCACAATTAAAATATACTAAAAATCATTATATTAAAAATGAAAAAAAACATTTATGGCAAAAATCCCAATAGCTTTCAAAATAGAACACTAAAAAAAATTCAACTCATTTAAAGAATCCAAGAAAGTATTAAAAATAAACAAGAACACATTTGGAAGTTTGAAAACTAGCAAGGCTGTATGTTTATAATTAAGTATCATTAATAATAGCATTATACAGAGTAAATACTCAACATGAAGATAATGTCAAGCTCAACAAAAAGTACAAAATACAGGTTGTTATTTTAAAACATAAAGCTGCCACAATGCTTGTGCACATGATGCAAATGGTAATTCTAAAAGTCTACAGTGACAGATCACTCTCAGCTGTTCTCAAGACACAGGTCCCTGGCGTGGTGCATTTTCCTTACCTTCCTGAGTGCATGGATTTTATTCATCACAGGTGACTTAGTTTGCCGGTGTCATTACCTGCCATTTCAGAGCCTGTTGGTTGGATCATATTACTCTCATTTCACTGGGCATGCCTCACAGTTTTATTTGAAATCTGCACTCAATACTCAGAATGGAAAATGTAAGACTATGAAATCAGCTGCGAATCCCAGAGATAAAAATAAGTAACTGGCAATAAGAGCTGTACTGGATGAGATTAATACTGGCCGATTAGAGACTGCAGAGGAAAAAGTCAGAAAACCACAGCCATAGCAAAATAATGACACAAGGAAGCATGGAGAGAAATAAGATTAGGAAAAATGGGCCAGAAATTTAGCTCAGAGGTTCTATTGCCTGCCTCACAAATGCAAGGTCCTGGAGTTTCATCCCCGGTACCACACACACACACACACACACACACACACACACACTTAGAAAAAATGACCACTTCATGTTTCCTCTGGGGAAGCATCAAATTCTGAGATACACGAAATTGAAATCTAAGGAGGAGATAAAGTACACATGCAATGAGTATTTGACAAAATATTGGCTATAAGTTTTGAAATTGATGAAAATGATGACTTCACAAACCCCACAAATCCCAATATCTTCCAACTGAACAAAAAAAATAAAGAAGACCACATGAAGACATATATTGATCATGTCACCCAAATCAGAGATGAAGGGGAAACTTCTGATAACATCCAGGAGGGAAAATGTCACACCACAGGGCTGGGGACTTTGTATTCTATGTGAGAAATGACTTAAAGCACTGATAGACACATATGGTATGGAGTAGTGTGGGTACATTTGTATGAGAACAGTAGTCTGAGGGCCAAGTGAAGGGAAATAAGCTCAAACCATGGTACAACAACCATATTATACTGAGGTTGTATAACGTTTTATATATTGTTAAAATAAGGTAAAGATGTATGTTACTAATGTTCCAGCAGCCTTGCTTTCCGTCTCTGTCTCTGTCTCTGTCTCTGTCTCTCTCTCTCTCTCTCTCTCAGAATAGAAAAAAAAATGCGGAAGAGGAGTGAATTCACTCTTTCTTCTTGGGTTGAGTGTATTAGTCAGGGAATAGATTTACTACATAACAAATACATTTGGAGGATTATCTTATAATATTAATCCAAAAAGTCAAATGCAGAAGAATGCAGGCAATTTGTCTGTGCACCAGAGTGGAAGAATCTAGGCATGAGCCTGAGTCCCAGGGCAATGTCCCCCATGTGTCCAGAGGGGTGGCTGTGAGTCCACAGCAGTGTCCCCTGCAAGTCCTTATTGAGGATCTTCATTGGAACACTCACGGGCCAGAGGTGAAAGCTAGAAAGTCTGTGTTGTCTGGTGGGGAGAAGGATCTGTGTCAGGCTGAGAGATCTGCCCTGGAGCCAGGAAGTTACACTCCTGACAGAGGCAAAGGCTAGAGGTCCCCAAAGAGAGCAGCCCTGCCCAGTGGCAGCAAGGACTCTGGATCTTCCTGAGGACAATGGAGTTTCTGCCAGGAAAACCAGCCCTGCAGAGCTTCTCCAGGGAAATCAGCAGCCCAAAGTCCCTCCTGTTCCATCCTCATATTGTGGGCAGTGGTCCCCAGGCCTTCTGTGCCCCATCCCACACTGACTCAGGCCCTCTGGGCGCCCACTCAAGCTCATCCCCAATCAATACAACAGACCGAGGCACCCTCTCTGCTCACTTTGTCTAGCAGAGCTTGTGGTTGTCAGATCTTTCTCCCCTGGGACTGACTGTAGCACTTAAATTCCTTCCATCTCTTCAGCCTACCCTACCCTATCCTCAATTCTGTTTTCTCAAACCTTTCTGCTCTAACTGAATTACACTTTAGCTACCCTGGTTCTCCAGCCCACACATGGCACATTATGGGATTTCTTAGCTCCCACTGTCATCGTATTCCATTCTGATAATAAAGCCCTTGTTATCCATCTCTATATATCCTCTTGGTTCTGATTTTCTGGTGAAACATTATTAGTTCATACATTGCAGTCTTGCCATAAAACAACCAGAATGATGAAAAGTATGTTCTTGAACCATGGAGAAAATAAGTAATGGATAATAGAAACATCTGGAAATTCTCCAAATAGAAGGGCATTGATTAGTATACTTTTAAATAACTTATGGATATAATAAGACATCATGAAAATATTTCAGCATGTTTAAATAAAGTAGAAACAAATGCTAAGCTTTGTGAGCACTGATTCTGCCTAGAGAAAAAATTAGAACATTAGTTTCTGATGTTGAAAAAAAGTGTCTCATCTTTAATCTTGTATCCAGGGAAACTAACAAATTGACATAAAATAAAATATAAAGAAGAAGGAGAAATAAGTAGAAAAAATTAATAATACCAAAAATTAAAGGGGAAAAGGACAAAAGTCACCAAAACTGAAGCTTATTCCTTGGAAAGATCTATAAAATTGATAGAGAAATAGATGATGCCAGTGAAAAAAAGGATGGATGGGAATAAACAATGTAAAGGGACTTTGTTACACATCTCACAGGAACCATTAAGGTGAAAACTCAACCTTGAGAATGCTAGGAAATAATTTTGATACATAAAATGGTAAAAAGAGTCAACGGAGAATATAAACGTAAAAATGAACAAGAAGAAAAAATACTACATAAAATAATCATCACTGTTGGACCAAAATATCCCAGATTGAGGCATCTGAGTAATGATAACTACAAGAATGTGCTTCCAACTCTAATCAGAAAAAGAGCACTCACATATTGAGACAGTTTTGAAGATACTCGTCAAAATGTGAATCAGTAGAACTTCTCACGTACTGCGGGAGCAAATATAAATCAGGAAAGACTCTTTAGAAAAGAGTTTGACATCATCTGTGAAATGTGGAAATGATGCCCCTGTATGTCTTCTAGATCACTGTTGTATTAAACAGAATCAGCAAAACAGTTACTTCATTCTGTATATAATTCATCCTATTATATAATAGATATACTATATATAATAATTATATATAATTCATTCTATATTGTTAAAAATAATTTCACTCAAAATATAAATTATAGAATATGTTTGCAAACATGAAAAACAGTATAGAAGCAGCATTCAGAAAATCCTATTTATAGAGACATAGGTACAATTCCTTTAATAAGAAGTTTCAAGATATTAAAAATATTAACTCACTACAAAGTCATTTTCATGTTATCAAGTCATCAAAACTCCAAATCCTTTTCCTCATATTTTAAAAATAAAACTAGTTTTTAACTTGTTAGAATATTTATTTAAATAGTACCTACGTAAGACTATTTTAAAGATAATTACAAAAATTCAAAGTAATGGTGGAGATTTTTCATCCAATATTTTTGATGGGGCACAGTTTAATTTGTAGCTCCGAAGTAGGTATATGTTGAAAGAAATCATTATAATTTCATATTTGATTTTAGTATAAAAAGGAGAGTATGTTCCTATTCAATACGGAAAGCACCATTTTTTGATCAATGATATTGTAAAGATAAATCAGTTATGTCTTTAGGAAAGAAAAGGACACAGTACACTGAAGTGCTAATTAACATACGCTAATTAACATGAATAAGAGCTTTAAATTCAGACCCTTAGCTCTGCCCTTGCTCCCTTTGGCGCCTGGGTTAGCAGGAAGCTTTCATGTTTTACAGAGCTGGTGCAGCAGATTCAACAGAGGAACGAACACGTGTGTGAAGTCAGTGGAGAGATCCTGGACCAAGGAGTGAAGAGGGACAGGCGTCTCCAAGATGGCACAGCACCCTGGCCAGCCCTGCGCTCTCAGCAGAACGGGACAGCAAGGGTTCAGAAGGACCAAAGGAAGGGGGCGCTAAATCGCCAGTGAGGCAGGGGCGCAGTGGAGTCCTATCGTGGGCGAGCCCGGGGACTCTCACCTCCCCGCCCCCGGGCACTGGTGGAATGCTCTAACTGCACCCAGCTCGAGATCAGTAACCCCAAACAGGAAGCTACTCTAGAAAAGCTGGAAGACCTTTAGGGGTCCTGTAGGACTTAGCATTGTGGTCCAGCCACGGCACCCAGGGCAGAGGAGCAGAATGAAACAGGCTGTTTGCTGAAGTCGGCAGACCACGAGCAGGCCAGCAAGCCTGCCTCAGCCCAGTCTCCTTGCATTACAGCTGCGCTATTCCTTCTCACCATGGAGGGAAACACAATCTTTTCCAGTGAAAAGTAATTTCAGTGGGACAATTTAAATATCTACATGTGTTTTCTGGCTTGTAATTAAATAAATGAGCACCAAAGGTCAAATCGCATTATTGAAAGAAAGAGAACAATATCCATAGAAACACTCTCACAGGAGGACTGAGAACTGGAACTTAGTGTAGAGTTTTTAAATAAACACTCTGATTATATAGGCAAAAGATGTAAAAATGGATTGGAGAATGTCACAGATTATTTTAAAATCTATGTAATTCAAAGGAGTAGATGGGAACTACGAGACTGATAGCATACCTGAAAATCAAGAATCATTGCACCATTTTATCGAACACTAAATATACTGGAATGCAGTGGTGGTAAAGTAGAAAAGATTCAAGAGAATGTGTTTGAAAGAAAGTGATGTGCTCACAGCAGAACATGCAAAAAAGATAATTAGTACTATGTGAGACTCATGAGAAATCTGCAAACTACAGTAATAGGAAGTTTAGGTCGCAAAGAACAAGAATAAAGCAGAAATAATACTTAAAGCGGCAATTACTGAGACTTTTACAAGTACATTGCATGACATCTACTCTCGAAATCATGAACAACCACATACTAAAACAGTAATTTAAATAGGAAACTGCCCTAGATGCATCACGATAAGATTGCTGAAAGGCAAAAATAAGAGAAAAAAACACAAAAGCAACTAAAGAAGTAAATGTGGTGCCTAAAAATGGGACACCTCCATACCAGGCATCTTAGTGAGAGTCAGAACAGAACTAAAGCTGAGGGCAGCAGAATGGCATCTTCAAAGTTACGAAATGAAATAATTTTCAGCCCAGAATTCTATACCTAGAAAAACATTCCAAAAGCAAAAGTGAAATAAACATATTTTCAGAAAAATAGCAGAAAAAAATTTCTTGCAGGCATACTGAGCCACAAGAAATATTAAATGGAACTATTCAGGAAGAAGGAAAGGGGACTTAAGGAGGAAAGAAACATCAGAGGGAGAAGTAAGCAAGTGGAAAACTACACATGTGCATGAGGAGAGCAGAGCTGTCAGAGGGTTTCAGGTGTGGGCCGGGACTGAAGGGGACAAGGGCAGGGAGGCCAACTTGGAAGAGCAAAATTGTCTGAAAATTTCCTAAGCCTCTCTCACTCTGAGTGGCAAAGAAAGAGTAACTATGTTGGAGACTCTAGTTAATTCTAGATATGCATTGTTGTATCTCTAAGGTGCATCTTAAAATGAGAAAAAACTGTATGAGTTTCAGCATAAGATATGGGAAATTCAGTGATACAACATACTTGATCAATCAAAGAGAAGGCGAGAAAAAGAGAGAAAAATAAAGTAGGACTGTTGGACAGAAAGCAAATATACAATGCAAGAAGTAAATCCACTAAAATACAGGCAATGTGATCGACCATAAAGGATTAAAATGCCAATCAAATCACTGAAGTGCTAAGTAAAAAATTTTAAAACCAAGCCATGACATATGTGACTTATAAGAGATTGCTGTGATATAAAGATGTTGATATGCAAGGCATAAGGAAAATTTCTAATTGCTATATCAATAATTCCCACAATAGAATTAAAGCCCAAATTATTGTGCACGTGAAGGTCATTGATAACAAGAAAGACTTCATTTAACAATTCAATGTATAAAAATCCTAAAGTAAAACAATAAAGTGAGACATAGGAGCAGAGGCAATCAAAGTAGATTTTAGATATATAGTTAGGACTCATGGAGCCCTTGAACATGTGAAGAGCAGTCAGCAAATCTAAGGTAATGCAGAAGATATGGGTCACACATCTACCGGATTATGTTTTAATGGACATACCTTTAATTTTACTCAACTTGTGTGCTTATTACATTCAAGGGCACATGCAATCTTCACAGGAACATACTAAGAGACAGAAGAAGCTCCAGCCACACATAGACAATTAAGTTGTTTGGAGAATGTTTATTTATTTGTAAAACATAGTTGTATATTTTAGGTATACAGTACAGTTACATTCATCATTAGGATCTTGTACCTTTATATGACTTAACTTGGTTCTTGTTATTTCCCCATTCCTCATCCCTCCCTTCACCCCTCCACTTTTCCCTGTTTACAAAGACATTATTTCCATGTTCTTCCTTTTCTCATATTTTTCTTTTCACTTTTCCCTTTTCCCCTTTCCCCGCCCCCCCCACTTCCTCTACTCTTTTAGACCTTTTTTCCCCCCCTATTTTAACTTAATAATCCATACTGGCTTGGAAATTACATACTGGCTTGGGAATTTTAATGATTAGCTAAGAGTAAAATAAGACCTAAGATTTAAACTATTTGAGGTAGACTAATATTGATGTTACAACTAAATAAAAATGCAATATCTAAACCAGAATTTAAGAGGATATTGGAAACAAAATGCAAATATTAGAAGAGCAAGTTGAAGACAAAATGTTCAAAATTTTTTACCAAAATAAGAAAAGAATAACAAATCAAGAAAAAGAATTTACAAGGGAAAAAAGTGAGAAAAATAGAAATCAATATGGAAAAAGCCTGCATCTCAACAATAAAGAAAGATTTTAAAAGCTAAAAATTATCTCTTGGAAACGAGACATAAGTTGATAAATGTTTTACAAGAATAAACAGCAAAAAATAACAAAGTAAAACAAAAATAGAAACCATAACGTACAGCATCAGGGATGCAAAAATAAGGTGGTACTAAAATACAATGGATGTTAAAAATTAAAAAGATATCATGAATAACTTTATGTGCATAAAATCATTATATAGATAAAATGGACACATCCCTTGAAATCTAACTGGTCAATAAAGACATGAATGACAAAATCTGGCTGGTACTACAAGTACTAATAATCTTAAACTAAAACTGAAAACAAGCTGGTTATGGTGCGTGTACCTGTAATCCCAGTGCTCTGGGAGGTTGAAGCAGAAACTAACAAATTTAAACCCAGCCTGAGCAACTTAGCACTGACTTAGCAAGAACTTATCTCAAAATAAAAAGTTTTAAAAGGTCCAGGATGTAGTTCATTTCAAAGGCCCTGGGTCCAACTCCCAGTACTGCTAAATAAATAAATAAAAAACCAAGCAAGATAAAAAAGCATTTTTACAAGAAAATTCCTGGTCTATGTAGCTTTATTAGTAAGTTTTGGAATATAGCAGCATGATTTATAATAGCTAAGCCCTGGAAACACTCTGGATGCCATCAACAGATGAATAGATAAAGAAAATATTATGCAGCTATATCAATAATTGCTAAGGTACAGTTAAAGAAAAAATACCATGTGCATGCATTTGCTAACAATGAAGATTTCATTTAAACATTCAATATATACAAATCGTAAAGAAATAAATAAAATGCAGCAAACAACATATGCAATCAAAAAAGATTTTAGATATCTTTTATATACAGGTAATATCAGTTATTAGGGAAGCTATATCAGAGGTGCTTATGGGTATGTAATTTGCAATTTCCATAAAGCAAAAATACTTTGATCCATCAAATAAATAAATTAACTAAATTATATTTTCTTTGAGCTAAAATATCAGCATTGAAATTGATTACTAAGGACAAAGCAAAGAAAGATCACAAAGGGTGTAGCTAATGCATTCCTTAATTTTCTACTGTAATGTTTTACTTTCCTATAGTAGTACCTGGCTCTGCATCTCAGTACTTTTACCTGAGGGATATGAGAAGAAATATTTGTGTTTACTCTCTTGGTATAATGAAAGGCAAGGTGTGTGCCTGTGTGCAAGTGTCAAACTGGGATTTTGACCAACATGATGATCCATCTAACAGGTTTTGTGCATGTTTACCTGATATCACAAAGGGTATAATACAACCATACCACTCTAGAATTACTAGGTGTTCAGAAAGGTTGCAGGATATAACATCCATACATTAAAAATCAATTTCACTTCTGTGTACTAGTAACAAACATAAGTGTAGAGAAATTAGCAGCATGCTAACATTTTCAGTTACTACAAACAAAATGAAATACTTGGAAAACATGGCCGGGGATTTAGTTCAGTGGTTCTGCCTCCTGCTTTGCAAGCACAAGGTCCTGAGTTTGATCCCTGGTACCAAACCAAACCAAACAACAACAACAAAATCAAAACAAATATAGGACTTGTGTTCCATCAGTCATGACATATTCATAAGATGATTGAAAAAGTCTTAAATCAATTGAGATGCAACATGTTCACAGACTGGAAGACAGTTCATAGTGAGGATTTCACTCTTCCCACATTGATCTATAAGATAAATTCAGTTACCATCCAATTCCAGGTAAGCATTTTCAATATGTAAGTGTTCTAAGCTTTTTGTGGAAAGGCACAGACTCTAGAACATGCTAAAGAACTCGGACAATGAAAAAATGGGGAGCACACTGGTGAGCTGACAGGTGAACAGGTAGGCACAGCGTCCCACAGACCTACCACAGAAACAGGAAAACCAAAAAAAAAAAAAA
>NW_022900929.1:29299424-29318709 GCF_012274545.1 Fukomys damarensis
AAAAAAAAAAAAAAAAAAAAAAAAAAGGTGCAACTGTGCCCTACAAAAAAGGACAGGAAAACAAAATGTGTACTAACAGTGTAAGCAATGTTTGTGTATGGAGCATGACGTTTTCTTGTGTGAAGACTGGCTTGGGTGTGACAATTGAAGCAAAGATTATTTTTGTTGTAGAGTTCTATAGGTATTTTTATTGTAGTTCACATGGGTTTTAATTTCTGAAGTTACTTTTAAAGTTTTGTAAGGAAATGCGCAGCTGATGTGGAAATGCTGACATTTATTCTAAAGGCACAACACATATTAATAATTTAATACTTTATTTTATTGATTTTTATGTTCTTCTTAACTACACATTATAGAATACAATAAGAACCTCCTGACAAAACAGCAAGACCAGCCAGATGTCAAGTATGCCCTGAAAAAAGGCCAGAAAAGCAAAACACATGTGATGTCTGTGTAAGCTGTAAGTGTGTATGGAGCTTGTCCTGTGTGAACACTGCCTTGGGTGTGATCATAGAAGTCGAGATTATTTATTTGTAGGGTACTACTGGTATTTCATTGTTGTTCTATATGAATTTGTTTCTGTTGTTCTTTTTTAGACTTAGTTATACTCATAAAACAGTAGATGTTGAAAAATTTGATGTTTTTTATAAACACTTGATAAATATTGAAAATTCAATATTTTTGTGATTTTTTTCCTGTTTAGCTTATTAAACTTATTGTTTAAGATAATAAACCTCATAACACTAAAGTTGATAATTCACCAATAGAAATGATCTGAAGAATAAATATGGGCATGAGGAGCAGTGGTTTAGAAGCCAGCCTCCCGCCTCTCATCCTGCCGTCTGCTCACAGTTCCTGTCCAGGGTCTGGAGAAATCCCACACTCCTGCCCCTGCCATGTTCCTACTGACCAGGTCTCCACCTGTGAACACACAATTTTCAAAGTTTCTGCTGTCTCTCAAAACACCATACAAGGCACTGAGGGTGCCAGGACCCGAATGAACCTTTGAGGACATGAAAATGATGTCCAGACCACAGCAAACTTGGTTTAGAAATCAATTCTAATAATTTAAAATGCCAGTATGGCTTGATATGCATATGCATTTTTGTCACAGTACTTTTAATTGCAAAACTAATTTCTATCTGATTCAATGTACCCGGTGTGTGATTTTTGCTTAAATACACCTTCAAAAAATGGAAAACTTCCATTTTGATATGATTCTCTTTCGTATGATGATATAAGAAAAGCTTATTGATTTATAAATTGCTAAAAGTAAATGAGGAGTTAAAAAAATTCCAGTTACCCCAAATTTGTGCACATACACAGAAAGGAAGAAAATAACACACTTTGTTATGGCTGATTGAGAGATACTAATAAGAATTTTTTAATGGTTTTCTCAGTTGTCATTAAAATTTTCCTTAAAATTGAAAATACAATAATTTGATACACTGATCCAATTTAAAGCGTAAAATATAAAATCTATAAAGATTTCTAAAAGCATACTATTTATTCTAAATGTGTACAAACACGAGCTGGGTAAAGAGAAATAGAAACTATCGGGCATGTTTTTCTGATTTTAAGTGAGAAGAATGAAAGTAGACACAAGTATTATTAGGAATAATTTTCTGTTAGGAGACAATACATCAAGAAAAGATACATCTATGTAACCATGCACTAGGAATTATAAGACGGTTACTAACTTAATTGAAACAGAATATTCGTTTAGTACTATACCTATTTCACAGGGACTGTGAACATTTCTACTAGGAATTGTGGCAACAGGCTTCTTGTAGGGTGAACATCTCCTACTGCTTGGGCCTGGCTGCATGTGCAAGTATGGGTAACTGGAAGCCTGACGGAGTCAACAATGAATAATATCTGCCCATGATCCTAAAATCATGTCAGCGTGGAATATTAGTATATACCAGCTATTCATGTGAGAAAAAATAATGTTTATGTTGCTGTTGTTTTGGTCAATGAGCTGTGAATTTTGCATAATCTTGCCCTCATTAGACATAGTAAGAAAGATATGTAAAAGGTGAAAAGAACTTTGGAAGATCCTTTTGGTTTCAGGACACAGAACCAGCATGCACACTTAGCAACACTATAGAAACATGATAGAGGCTTTCATCCACGTGAGGCACTGAAGACAGATGAAAGTTTTTAAAGAAGGAGCTGGTGCACTGTGAACATGCTGGTAAATTAAAAATCCTGAATAACATCGAAAGGGTGACACCCACTTCCAGTGTTTTGGCGTTGCTTTATGCTGCATTGTATTTTGCAGCATTTCCAACGAGAAAAATACTCGAGTTTAAACTTTTCTTACTCAGCTGGTTCTATTCATTGCAAACAACACTCAGCGTTTCCCCAGAATAGGACTGATTTTATCCATAAACATCGCACCTTCTGGCAAAACCAAAGATGCAGGATTCACAGCCCAAACAGACAAGACTGCTAACCTTGGTCTCTTACTTATGCATTCTGTGACCAAGAGAGCTCCGCCATCTCTGAAAGAGATTTCTTACAAAGGAATGTTTTGTTTCTGGGGCACAAAAGGTTTAGCCTCATTCTTAGAATAAAAGGTTGAAAGAGGTTCCATTTTATTTGTAGTGTTGTATGAAAAGTTAGTTTTAGTGAGGTATAATTTGCAAGCATTTACTTTGTGCAGAATTTCTCCCTCTACATGAATTCAACCTTTCCAGTGCACACTGTTCTGAATGTTAGCAAATGCATTTAATGGCATAAAGGTCACAGTCCTTGAGCTGTGTGTTTCCCAGCGCAGCTTCCTGCTTATTCCCTGGGGTGTATTCAGCAGGTGCTTCAAGCCACAGGTGATGGTGACCCTGGCATAGACTACATGCTTCCTGTCCATGAACATTTATGGTGAAGTTTAATTGATGCATCAGACTCTGTACAGTACTGGAAATAATAAAATAGTACAGTTATAACAGTATGCTGTACAAAGTTATGTAAAGGTAGTGTCTGTCTTGAAGGAGAAAAGATAGATATTATTATTTTTTTGTTTTTTGAGACAGGGTCTCACTATGTAGTTGAGACTGACCTGAAACTCACTATGTATCCCAGGCTGGTCTCGAACTCACAGCGATCCTCCTGCCTCAGCTTCCCCAGTGCTGAGATTATAGGCACGCACTGCCAGGCCCAGTGACAAGATAGATATTAATATGCAACTGTGGACGTGGTTGACCCTTGGTAATGCAAACAATGGAAAAAGATACCTAGCATGGGGGAAGATGCTTAAAATATCCCTTCTCCTGCTCAAAAATGATGCCACACTTCCCCAATGATTGCTGACTAGTTATTAGCCTTATAACCCTATTGGACTGAATTGAAAAACAAACAGAATTGTTTTGTGGCTAGCTTGCTGAGTTTGGGATATCCTCAGCTGTCATGATGAGCCAACATTCATTTTTCTAGTTGCGTGGTCCTGAAGGCCAGACTTTCAGCTTTTCTTGGTTTGGTATTAACATAAAAGATTTTTAAATTGCATTTGTGTCTAGACATTCAAAGAAGATTGTATATAGTTTTTGGTCTTATGTTTTTACTTGATTAAAAAAGTATTCTTTAATGTTTATGCTTACACCATTTACATTTAAGTAAATGATTAATATGCAAATCTACCACCTTAATACTGATTTTTCATCCATTTAGTTCTTTTTCTTTTTTCTTCATCTGCTTCTGTATTAATGAAATATTTTAGTGATTTAATTTATCTCCAGTATGCCCTATTAGCTACCAATCTTTTTTGTCTGTTTAGCATTTCTTGAGTTTGTAATAAAAAGATTAATTTCTTACTATCCATTTTAAATGTGTTACACCATGTCATTTATAATGTAATAGCTTTGTAATAATATTCTCCCAGTTTTGTGCTCATATTCACTTGTGTTGTCATAAATGTTCATGAAATACTATTCAAAACATTTTTAGGGCTACTTATTCAATATTAGTTACCTGTTAAATTAAAACTAATAGCCATTTTCAGGTTTTCTTTGTAGTCACCATTTCTTTCTTTCTTTCTTTCTTTTTCTTTTTTTTTTTTTTTTTGGTACCGGGGATTGAACTCGGGTCCTTGCGCTTGCAAAGCAGGCCACCGAACCACTGAGCTAAATCCCCAGCCCTGTAGTCACCATTTCTGACGCTATCACTTTGTATAAACCTGAGTTTATATTTAATATTTTATTTCTCCCTCCTATGAAAGTCTTCAATAGTACATTATTTCAGATCTCCAGAAAGTAAATCTGTTTTGATTTGCTGTTTTTGGAATACTATTCCACCTTCGTTTTTGAGAGACATTTTTACCGCATATAGGATTCTGTTTTAATCTTTTATTTTCAGTACTGTAAAAACGCTACCCCATCTTTTATTTTTTATAGTTTCTAACTAGAAGTGTACTCTGGTACTGATCATTGCCTTTCTGTACAGAATGCATCTTCTTTTTCTCCCTATCTTCCATGTTTCTCGTCACTTTGCAACTCTTTATAATGCTGCGCATGTAGCATTTTTCTCCCTGTTAATATCTGAAACTCTTGGGACTGTGATTTCATCTCTCAGTACTTTTAAAAAATTCTCACCTATTTACTTTACTGTAACTTTTGTCTTTGGTATTCTAAATACAGCAGAACATTTTGTACTGTCCAGCGCTGCTAAAGTCTCCTTAAAAATTCCTTCTGTTC
Source organism: Fukomys damarensis (assembly GCF_012274545.1). Lineage (NCBI taxonomy): Eukaryota > Metazoa > Chordata > Mammalia > Rodentia > Bathyergidae > Fukomys > Fukomys damarensis. The sequence goes on from NW_022900929.1 coordinate 29,304,116, forward strand.
CTATGTCTTTCAGTCTAGGAAATTACTATTGTCCTATTTTCATGCTCACTCATTTTTTTCTTGGCAAATTTGAGACTACTGATAAGCCTGTGAAAAACTGATTTCCAATCTTGTACATTTATTTCTGTCATTTTATTTGGAGTACTTTCCCAGTTTTCCTGTATCTGCTGAAATTCATAATTTATCATTTTATACATACTTTCCAATGTTCCACTATGTATTTTTAGCAAATTAATCATAGATTTTGAACTTCCATGATAGATCTTTGAATCTTTGATCACTCCTTGTATTTGAAATCATAGCCTGTGTAGCATTTTCATATTTGGGTATTTTGCTTAGTAATATGCACTTAAGAATCTTCTATGTCTTTTCACTGCTTGCTACATCATTTTTAATTGTCATTTTTATTAGTACATATGTGTTGTACACAATGATCACTCATCAGGGGCATTGGACATGCGCATGACACATCTTAATTCTTCTTCCCTCCATTTATCGGTCCTTTCCTCATTTGCAAGAGAGGTGATTTTTTTATGGGTCGTGTGGACAGATGCATCAGTGTGTTCACCATTGGCCTGCTATTTCCTCACAATGACTTCAGTTCCCGGGTCACAGTCCAGGGGCCCACAGGTGCTGGCAGTTGACTTCTGCCTGAATTTCTGTTCCTAGCAAGTGTGAGTCCCCAGGACTCTGGGGCTGCTGCGTACTTTGTGATTTTTCTCTAATGCATCTAAGAAGAGCTGATGGATTTCAGTTTGTCTACTGTTTGTTTTTCTTAAGAGAATGGAGATGTGACTTCCACACTCTACCTACTAGCCGTGAAATCACAGCCTGCTGATGCTTCCTTACCCTTGCCCAACAGCCTTCTAGTGGGAGGTGAGGTGTCCCCACTTGTCCTAGGTCCCCAGATCTCATCACCCCTGTTCCCCGAGTTTGTACCATAACATCCTCACCTCTTCTCAAGGGCAAACGAAGGCTCCAGGTGTTGGGGCTGGTCTGGTGTAAGAGGGAGCTCCCTGCCAAAGCAAAACCTGTCATGATAGTAACACATCTTGGGTCATGAATTTCCTGTGCTTTGTGTAGGTGTAGAGTGATTCTTCCTTTATATTATCCCACCCACAGTGAGTCTTTTTCTGAGTTTTAGGCTTTGCTGCTTCCCCTCTGATGTGCATACCGTTTGCTTTATAGAACAGACAGGCATGAGGGAATGTGTACTCTTTTAGTTCCCAGGATTTAACTATCATGTAGCAAAGAGTCAGACTTCGACAGTTCATTAAATTTTAACTGTGGATTTTGTACCCACTTGTACTTTGCCTTGGGTTTTCTGCTTGGCACTCATGTCTGTCCTTCGACTTGAGCTTCTGGATTACCTGGTAGCTCTACTTGTCTGGTAGTTTCAGAACATATTGACATTCGGCAAGCTATCCAGCTGGTTTTTGTTGTTGCTGCTGTTAATGACATTGTAGCAACTTGCTTTCCAACTTCCCAGGCAGAAGTGGAATCAGGGCTATATTTTAGAGTCCAAGTTGGGTTTTAATTTTTGTAAACTTACCCAGGAGGATGAGCTCACAAATCTTTCCAGGCTTATCGATTGCAACAGCATAATGAGGGTGATAATGGATTGTACTTTTATCTGCATGTCAAAATTTGGGGAAAAATAGATGTAGTGTAACCTACAGGAATATCAACATAGTGCTATGAGTTTAAAATATAGAAAATTCATGGTAAAGGATAATGAGGTGAAGATTATCATAAGGTATTATGTAATTGTTATAAATGGAAGAGCAAAAAATAAGTCCTCAAGAGGAGAACAAACCTTTTTCTCAGGAAAGCAACACAGAAGTTGAAAGGAAAATTTCTCCCTTGAGTTGTCACAAAAGAAGCAAATTGGAATACAGTGGACAACACCAAAACAGCATGCTAACGATAAATATAGGTTTTATATTTATATATGATTCTTATGTGTTCCTCTGTGTACTTCAGAACATAATGCCAAACCCAAATATGATGAAAGTAGCATATGAAGAAACCAAAATCTCTATAGAAACACCATGAAATTTACGTGGATATTGCTTTTTCCTAACTTTTGAATAAGATGTAGATATAGATAAGTAAGGAATGGAGATATTGTGAAATAATCCTCAAAATCTTTATGCATATTAGTTTTACAGCTGAAATATTGGTTTAATGTTCAAGAAAAAAATATATATGCTACCCAGATCTGAATCCAGCCCTGAAACCAATTAAAAAAATAGACTTCAGAACAAGGTTTTATGTACTAAGGTTCTTTAAAGAATTAAGAAACTCCAATGCAAGGCCAGCTCTGTTTTGTATTATAAGGAGATGCTGACTAATATATATGGGGAATTTGGATTTGCCTCGTATGTGAAGCGAGGCTCAGAGGCCTTGAAAGAGGCTAATGCAAACCTCACAAGGGCATCATGAAAGCCACACATCATGATATATTTAAGAGCTTGTCATTAATTGGCTTTCAAATATGACGTGGGAGAATTCTTTATAAAATGAGTCATCTAACTTCATTTCCTTTCTATGTCTTTTCTTGTGATCACTGTAATGCAACTGAAGGGTCCCATCCAAGTCAAAGGCTGTTGCTGTTTTCTAAGTACTTTCACACATAGCTGCTAGAAAGGACTTTCCTGTCAGAGGCAGGAAATCAGCATCTCCTGCTGTTCACTGAGTCCAGGGAATCCCTCAATAGTGATGCAATGGAGAGACTTGAACACGATGGGCACATTTTAACCTGATGGCAAATGACATTATGATGGGCTAAGTTAAAGAGAAAAATTATCAACATATCGCTTTATCATTTTTGCTTCAAGAAGTCATTATTCTTTGAGGAGAAACTGGAAAAACCACATAAATCACTTCAGGTGACGTTTGGCAGAGTGATACCTTTACATTTAAGGCATAGATAGTAGTCAGTTCCATCTTTCTGTTGAAAAGGTAATGACCTTGGAGGAAATAATTAAAATCACGTTCTTTCCTCTTATTATTTCTCTTTAGTCCCTAAGGTATTTGGTACGATGATTAAAGCACCTACAGTGGGCTGAACAACAAAAGCATTATCTTTAAGGTACACATATTACTTTGAGTAGTATAATTTATTTTACTTTTAAATAGAGGAAAATTTGTGGTCAGCCCAGTCTATTTATGTGTTTGATGAAGAAAAACTGTACCTGAAGGAATAAGCATAAATTAGCATCCATCTGATGTTGTCTACTGACCTGTATGACTTCAGGACAAGCAAGAGTCCAGTGGCAGCTCTCCAGCACATGCCATGAAGTGCTAATCTCTAGGAATTGGAGGCACACATTTCTACTAAGGAGACAGAAGGCTGACAAGATCACACCCATCTGAAAGTGGGTTAAAAATTCAATTCCTATATTTTCCAACATGACTTGTACATTAGACACTACAGATGGGCTTGGAGAATCCTCAGCCCCTCCAACACGCTGTCACAGCCCATAGTGCCATTGGGACATCAGCCTCATCTCTGTTCCAGGACAGCCATGGAGAGGAACACCCTAAATGCTGAGGAAATAGCTGCATGGACCATGGGGGTGCTGTGAATAGATAATTGCCAGTCTTATGGGAAGATGGCAATGACAATTCTCAAGCTTCAGAACAGAACTAACTGGGGATTTTCTCATGTGGAAGAAGAAAATACAGCACTTTTTTCTCAGTGTTTGGGGGACAAAGTGCTTCGGGAAATCTGGCAGGAGCACTGGTCAGGAGGTTAGAGACCCGACTTTAAGGCCAATTAGGTCAAGTGAGTTTATGTATTTCTTTACTTCTTGTTCCATTCTGACTCTCAGACTTTCCATCTAAAATAATATTTTTCTTACCAGAAAAACATCCTTCATTGTTACTTTTAGCAATAGTCTGGATCACATTTTCTTTCACATTTTGTTTATGTCAAAATTTCTTCCATCTCTTTCTGGAAATGTATTTGTGATGGGTTTGAATTCTATATTGGCAGTTTTTTCTACTATCATTTTATTATCTTCTGTTTGTTTTTTTATTTGTTTTATCTTTCCCAAGCAAGTCACAATTTCTTTTTGATCTGGAGTGTGTAAATAAAGTGGAACTTCTCAAAGACACACAGGCCATCCACTGAAGCCTGCTCAGACCCCAGCTCTGATGAGGGCCAACACCCTCGCCCCACCCCAACGACCTTTGTTCTCTCCAGAGTCGAGGGCAGGCATTGGGTTGGCAGACATCTGAAAATTATCAGAAAAGACTCATTTTTCAAGATCAGTATTTCTAAGAAAAAGAATGTGCACCAATTATGAAAACAAGGAAAAAATGTCAGGAAGCAGTAGATCTAACATATAGTAAGATGATAGCTTAAAATAGGTACATGTGTGCCTACATTTTTAAAAAAATGGTTCTATTTAATTATTTTTGGAAATTAAGATAAATTAGATTAGCCTTTTGGCTCTCTGAATTATCTCCAGAAACATGTCTTATCCTATACTAAGAATTTGCTTTCTTACAAGTTGTCTTATAATCTTTAAAATAGTATCAGTAAAGAGGTATGTGAAATTGCTCTATATGTACATTTCTTTAGACTTTCCAACTTTGTTATAGAGAAATATTGACTAGAAGAAGCATATTTTAAAATTTGAGATAAAATTCTGAAGAATCACCATCAAATTAATGTTCTCTTTGGGTTAAAATCCATCTTTGATCCCGAGCTGGGAAGTGTGGGTTGCTGAACTATGAAGATGTACTGAGAGCCTTATGTGGAGTGCCCCACGTTACTTAGGAGAAATCACCTTTTTTTAGATATAAATTTGTGGATAGCATGTCATGATTAATTCAGCATAGACCTAACCTTAATCGCCATTAAAATTTAATAAACTACCAAGAATAAGAACCGAGGAAGTGAAATGTTTGCAGAACCCCAGGAGCCAAGGCTTATTTGTTTTACAACGTGATTAATTCTTAGTAATAATAAAAGGCAACAAATCAGTGGTGTTTTCAGCTTTGGCATCCCTGCTCCCACCACCCTGAACTCTCAATAGATCACTACCTTTCTACCCAAATGTTGGGTTTTACCATTTCGTACGTGCTTTAGGGACCTTGGGGTTCAGTCCAATATCGTGGGTGCTGTCATCTTCATATTCACCATTCAGTATTTTTGCTGTTGAGCTCCATATAAAATCCAGCGCTTCCTATCCCTTCTGACACTTAAAACTGAGACTGCTTCTGGGAGAACTTTCACATCTGCGAACAAACGGATGTCACTTGCAGTAGGATTTGCTGGGCTAATGTAGCCCTTGGGAATTTCCCTCTGCATTTGGAATTGCTGTCCAGAATTGGGAACCTTCCCAAAACAGAACAAGGAACCTACTTGGGGTGTAATAGAGGCCTGTATGAGCATGAGCTGACATTTTGAGTGAATTTGACAAGTTGTCTCTGATGAATTCATTCTGAGATAGGAATCTTGTGAAAAGCCGATAATTCTCACACTGATCTGTTTCAAATAAGCTACTACAAATAAAAAATGATCACATTTCTCCTTTTCTGCCTTCTGAATGTATTAAAAGACAAAGTCATTTGACAAATTATTATCATAATTATTAATTGTTATGTGATTCGAGGATCAAACCCATGGCCTCACACGTGCTGTCCATATATCTTGCCGCCGAGTCACACCCCTAGATTGAGAATGATTGTCAACAAAAGAAATTTCCTTTGTGAGCCACATGAGTTCAGACAGCTCATTACTTAGGAATGGAGATATTTCTGCAGAACTTACAAGAGGATGAGATTGTAGGTTGTTGTTTTGCCTTTTGCATCTACCGAGAGGAAAGGTTTCGTGGTCATTTTGAGTTTTTATATATTATCTCAGCACAACAGTTTTTAACATTATAGGCCACTCATTTTGCAAAAAGTTTCTTTTTTTTTCGTGATTCAACTCACTATTTAAATTTAGGAATGCCACAGAGGGAAAGCCACTATCTTCCACCGCATACTATCTGATCCTGTGTCATTTCGATTTGTTCCAGAGTCAGTAATATCAATTTAACTGAAAGATGAATAATATGCTTGAGACAGTCAAGAACTATAAAACCACAGAGGTATGAGCCGAACATTTGGGGCCTCATTTTCTCTAGAAATGATTGATGATTCTAGGGTTGGCTGTTGGCTTTCCTTTCAACAGAGATGGTAAGAAGCTTACAAGCTGAGTGTAAATGTTAAGCCGCTTGTGAGGCTAATGATACAAATATCTTTCCCCATAGGGAAGCAGAGGTACCCTGGAATTATCCTCCAACCTTAGGATGAGGCCACAGAGGGGTTTGAGTGATTTGAAGTAGAGCTCATGAGCCTGGAGCACAGCTTAAAAGCAAATCGGTCCTTTCATCTGATCATCTGCCTTTGCAGGTGCCACACAGAAAACTGTAAAAACTTCTGTCCATAGTACTTAAAGACATTGCTTAGTTGCGTTTTGATTGGATAAAAATGTCAACTTTGTATCTATACGCCAACAACAAGCAGCATAACATTTTAAATAATCTTTCCTTTGGATGAAGTCTCAAGAATATAAATAAATCAGTTCTCTTCAGAATGATTTAAATTGATTAAAATCGACAAATTGTCACTGAATATAGAAATATAAAGCCAAAGGTAAAATAGCCCTGATGTGTTATTATTCCTCGCCCTTGGTTTGTATTCCTCTTATGTACATGGCTAGCTGTGAGATTGCAGGGTTATGTAACAAGTGTGTGTTTCATTTTCTAAGGAACAGCCAGACTTTGTTCCAAAGCAGCTGCACCATTCAGCAATCCATTTGCAATGCTTAGAAATTATCCTGCATCCATGCTAGTGCTCAGCAGTTTCATTTTTTTTTTTTAAGAATCCATTCTAAGATACAAGTAGTCTTATCTCAGTGTGGTTTAAAATTGCATTTCCTTAATGCCAAGAAATACTTTTAGAATAACTTTCTAAAGATTGAAATGTTTCATTGGCTAAAAGATGACTGAGATGAGGTGGGTGATGGTCAGTATTTACTAAGCTCAGTTGTGAGTCTGAGATTTTTAAAAAGCTGGCCTAGAGTGGAGAGATAATACAGAAACAGTGTGCATTTTATTCAGTAGAAATAACAATTTGAAGTTAGAGGAAGAGAGCAAGAGAGAAAAGTGTTATGCAATAAATAAATGATGGGATAAAGATGACGGTTAAAGAGTATTATTTCAAGGTGATTAACCAAAGAGTAGACACTAAAACTAAAAGCTGAGCTGACTATAATTAAAGTCAAGTACTTGACATTTCACATAAACAAAATGAATTACAAATAAAATCAAAGAAAATCACAGGGAGGAAAAATTACAATGAACATAGTTAAGTGCACAGTATATTTGTGGATTTATCATTTTATGGCACAGTTGAGGCTAATTATACGAGTAATTTTCATAAATATTAATTTGCTTAACTCATGCAAAAAAATATAATTGGTTCAAATAACCAGTTTGATCCTATTTATAAGACACAACAAGTACAAAGTGAGCAAAACTAAATTGGGTGGCTAAAGTTAGAAAAATTAGTGCAAACAATTGAAAAATATTTGATGTGATCCCAATACCAGGGAAGAATCCAGAAAAATGAAGACTCCAAAGAACATTTTACTATTTGAAAAGCATAGTGTGAATTGAAGAGCAGTTGTGAATATCAGTGCACTAAATAACACAGCACTCATTTCATAAAGCAGGAGCTGCAGGAGACAGAACAGGGAATGAACAGTAAATTCAGACTTCAGTCCAAAGTACAAGAAGATAACTGGTAGAAATGCAAGACTAGAATATGTAAGAGGAATGATAAAAATCTGTGAAATAATTTGTGTGTGTGCTTCTTATTTTCCTATCTCAGTAACAGTGAATACACTCCTCAAAAAGAGCACTTCAGTGTTTCAGCAAGATGCTTAAACATTTTTGATAGCCAGAAAATCTCCACTAAATTAATTGAAGTGAGAAAAAATAGCCCTCAAATGCACTAAAACATGAGCACTGTGCTAATAAAATCTTCTAAAAATTCATGCGTATTGGAAAAAATGTATAACTATTAATCTAGTTTTGATTCTAGAGACATAAAATTCAAATTTTCAGATTCTAAAATTTAGTGTATTATTTAATATAGTACAATGAGAATCTATGAAACTAAAAATAAGACAACCTCAGAAGAAAATACTTATAGGGATACAAATGCAAGGATGGAAATAAAGGAATAAGATGCTCAATTCATAAACATAGGGAGCAAAGAAGAAAAGTAAAATGTGGAAGGAAGGACATAAGAAAGGCAAAGTTAGGACCTGATGATGAAGAGATAACTGATGGAGCAAACCATAATAGAGGTCTTTAAATTTTTATCAACATAGATAAGTCACTGGATACCTAATGGAGAAGGATTGGGAAACATGAATACCCAAGGCTGGCGTGATGAGTGAGAAATAGTAATTCCAGCATGGCTTTATTTAAAATAACAGGTTGTTGTAGCCAGGGTTTTCAAGGGAACAGACAATACAGGAGACATAATTTGTAGGATTGTTTTAAAATATTTACCAAAAAAGCCCAATGCAGAGGAGTGCAAGAGATCTGTCACACTGGAGAGGCCTGAAGAAGCCAGCCAGGGACCTGGAGCCCATGGCAATGTCTCCTGCATGACCACATTGAGTATCTGCACTGGAGCCAGGAAGCAACACTCGTGGTGAAGACCAGAGCTTCCCTAAGAGAACAGCAGACAGCCCCAGTGACAGTGAGGATCCAAACTCCGCTGACAATGTGAGAACAGCTGAGCTCGTATCAGGAAAATGAGCCATGAGGAACAGTAAGCTTCTCCAAGAAAATCAACAGCCAATGATCTTCCCCTCCAGTTCTCTTTTTATGCCACTGGCAACAATCCTGAGGTGGCTCTTCTACACCCAGAACCACCCTGACTCAGTTCAGCTGGGTGTTCCCAGTTGACTGTTAGTGAATCTCCCACAGAGGTTAAGCAAGGTGTGATGGGGCAGGTCTATAGTACTAGTGCTGTGGGAGGCTGAGGCAGGACATCTGTTCCACTCCAGCACAGGCAACCTAGTGATTTAGTCAGACTTGGTCTTAAAATAATAATTTTTAAAAAGCTGGAGATACAGCTTATTATGAAGACCCTAGGTCAATCTCCAGCACCAGGATGAGGGATGCAGGTTAATTCAAATAACTCTTGGAAAATAAAGTTGGAAATGAAAATGAAATAGACAAATCCCTACCAAATTTTAGTATGCTATAATTGAATATGTCTAGGAAAGACAGTTTCTATGAAAAAAGCAATTGAGAAGCTTATTCAAGAACTTCTGCAAAGTCAGCAAGCACAGCTTTTTAAGCAAGAATCCTGCAAGTATTTTGAAACACATGGTTCTACTGGCACACACAGTGCTCCAGACATAACATGACAAAAAAACTCACAAATGGGCAAAAAGTGGAGCTACAATCTGGAAAGAGTAGCGAAAGAGAAAGTTCCAGGAGATACTATCTGGAATGGGTGCTGAAGGAGAAAGTTCCATATCAATTACCTGTGGTAAACAATGTAGAGTTTGCAAACAGAATTAATAGCATATGAGAAGATAATATATCAAGAAGAAGAATAATTTGTACTAGGAAGGTAGATCTGGCTTATAGGAGAGCATTAACATAATTCATCATATTATTTCATCTAAGATAAAAATAGCATGGCTTTCCTTTCTCCATAAAACTTGAAAAGGCATTTAAAAGTTTACTTATTCATGTATAAATGCTCAATAGAATAGAAATTGAAGGGTAATTTTTAAACATGATAAATATGTTAATATTCATAACCAACAGCCAGGACCTTACTTGTGGGGATAATGTTGCAGGACTTTCCACTTGGGTTTTTAAAGCAAAACTGTCCATTATAGTTTAAACTTATTTTGGAGAACTGAAAAACTATATTCACATCTGAGGAAAACAAATATTGCTACAAAAATCTGAGTTTTAAATTTTTCTATCAGCTGATGATACAATGATATACAGTGCCTGCCTGGAAACTAGAAAGGAAATTGTAAAAATCACTGGAAGGATTTTAAATTTTAAATTTCTATGTCAAAATGAAATCCTAAGTAGGTAAAATTAGTAAAAGGGAAACAACCATATGGACAAAGTCCTCAGGCTTCCTTTTGTGTGATACAAATTCAATCTTGCATGGTGAATTGTGTTTCAGCAAGGTTCCGTTTTGCTGGCTGTGGTCTTTAGGTAGAGAAGGAAGGTTCAGAGAAAGCGCTATTCCGTGCTTCAGGAGGGAGAAGGGACACAGGGACAGGAAAGGAGAATGTCAGGGAGACCGCACTACTGCTGCATTAGGGCAGCAGCTAAAGCTCTGTTCTTGGCCGGTCTTTCTTTAAGTTCCAACAAGAAACAGTGACTACAGACGTAGGGAAGTACAGATAGATGTGTGCTCTGAACATTGATATATGAAAGCTCCAGCAAAATACTGGCCATTCAGATTATATATATATATATATATATAAAATGGTACCCATGGATAGCATTACATTTCCTTATTTTGATAAAGAGCATCAGAGTTAGTGCTGCAAAACTTCCATATCCTGACCCCTCATCCCCAGAATCTGGGTGTTGCTCATGGTAATCCTGTTAAGGATCTTAACCTGGTGAGATTACCTCAGCTTATCTGGGTGCACCAATCTAATCACACAACTCCTTAATTTCAGAGAATTTTTGGGATTCCTATAAAAAATGAAAAAGAGTGAGGAAATAGGCCCTTCCTGAGAGCTACCAGAAAGGAACAGGACCCTGCCAGCATCTGTACTTGAGCTCAGCAGACTTGGGTTTTGGACTACTGATCTACATAATTACAAGATAATCTATTTTTTAAAGTTGCTAAATTTGTAGCAATTTGTTATGGCATCTGTGAAAAGAACAATAGCTACTATCCTACTATAATGTAATACATCAACACATAGCACAACTGGGGACAAGGTAAGAATACCTTTCTCACCATTTCATGAATAGTTCATTAAACTACTTACCAAGTTTAATTAAATAAATCAAGTAGTGAAGTTATTCATATTGGAAAAATGTCTTCATTTAGGTAATGAGATTACAAAATAAACTAAATTTATTTATTTATTTATTTTTGGTACCAGGGATTGAACTTGGGTCCCTGCACTTGCAAAGCAGGTGCCAGAACCACTGAGCTAAATCCCCGGCCCAAAAGAAGCCACATTTATTCCAGAGATGATCTAGCTAAATGAGTCCACCTTGAACATTCAAGAAAATTTGAGAAGGGAGGAAAAAACTACAGAAAACTTGTGAACTTTATGTACTAAGCTTGTCATAATTCTGAAACTAGTTTATATGCAGTGTAAGACAGAAGTACATAATAAAATTGTTGATGTTATTGCAACTAGTGTTTTTACAATGAGAAAAAGGAAACACAAAACAGAGTAGGAAATATGCGAAAGAATGAGAAAGTGTTAGATTGAATTCAAGGTGTGATAATAAATACATGAATGTTAAGAGCATTTCTTGATTCTATCTTCCAGGAGTGCTTAGAAGCAATGATGGCTAATTAGTGATGAGAACATTCAGATATTAGACCATAAATATTTTTCCATTTGAAATGAACTAGTGCTCCTTGGAGAAATACCCAATTACAAGTTCCAAGTACACACACACACAAACAACGTACCTATGGAACATTTTGCTTTTCTTCAAAATATTAAGAATAAGGGAGTAAGTTTCTTTGCAGAATAATGCAAGCCAATAAAAGTTGAATGGTTCAGAGAGGCAAAAAAAGCAATTATTTTTCCATATTCTATTGAATATTTGATTTAGACCACAGTGATTAATGATTAAGCCCCTGGAAAAATGAACAAGGGAACTTATGATGATAAATATAACCAAAATCAACAATAAAAATATAATATCATAAGAGAATACAGATATTTAAAAATAAATGAGAGAATATTGTCAGCAATTTCAAGCAAATAAAATAAAAAGATGAAATATATAGTTTTGTAGAAAATATTATTTACCAAAACTGAAATAGAAGAAAGAAAATTTGAATATTAAGAAAACCTACTTTAAAATCTTCCCCAAGGAAAAGTCTAAGCCAAAATGATTATAATGGTAAAGTCTAGTAAATATTTAAGGAATAATAACACTAATATTTTCCTCATTCTACCAGACAATAGGAAAGATGGAAACATTTTAAAGTAATATATAAACCTGATTAAAACATTATAAAAATACATACTAGAGACTAATCTTATTTTATGTGGTTGAAACTTCTTTTATAATGAACAAAATGTCCAGCAATATATTTAAAAATGACATACTATGAGCAAATTAATTTTATTCAAGGAAAGTAAGGTTCGTGTAATGTTTGTCATTTTATTGGTATAATTTAACACATTGAAATAAAGAAAAATACTAAAAATGCATCGATAGATATAAAATTACAGTTGAAATACTCTCATCTCCAGACCCAAATTCCAACACGATTAACCACATGGCATTGACAACATAATCAAAGCATCGCTGAAGTGAAGAGGCATCTGAGAGAATCTAAAGAGTTCCCTGTCTCTGTGTTAGGTCGCACATTTATGTCCCCCAAATATTATAGTTTTACCTTTGGGTACAAAACCAACAGAAATGCGCACACATGGACAAACCATACGTGCAGTAATGAGCAAAGTGGTATTAAACATACTGGCTCCAAACTCGAAAAAGCACTAAAGTCCATTAGGTGTTCCATGCAGTGATTAATGGAGTTAAAATATAAAAACACTAAATAAAACATAGAAGAACGATCTCGCTGTTATGCTAACAAAGGATAATGGCATACCAACCCATAACCTGTGTCATGTTTGCATCACAGACTCTCCAACCTTGATTGCTCCTGGCAACCTACACTAACTGGGGAAGCTGGAGCAGGGAAATATCATCCCACACCCCAGGACTGTACTTCTCATTTCCTTTCTGCCAACCATGAACTTTTATCTTCCCACTGAGGTATGGAAATCTCCACCCATGCTTTAGATTGTGCAGCGATGTGACCTAGGCCACAGCAATGTATTTGTCTAGTTCTGCAGAGTAGCTAAGTGCAGCTTCACTCCCTCTGCTGTCATAGTGGACTGAGGTCTGGTTTCTGCACATGGTGTTACTGTGGTCAGACTTTATAACCACCCTACAAGCTTCCCACAGTAACTAAGCACAGTTTTCATTTACAGTTCTGTGATAATGAATGATATTGAACACTTTGCTGAATAGTTCTAATATAACTTTTTATGTTGAAGAACTGCACAGATGTGGTATATGCAGAGGTGGCAGGAAAGAGTTGTAGGTGAAAAATGGTCATTTCTATAAATATTGGCTGGATAATAGGCTTCATGTGGGTTAAAAATTATATTTGACTTTTATATTGTTTTTCAAAACCAGGTTTAAATGGCTTGTAGACTTCATCATTAGGGTAAGATTATAATACTTTAAAAAGACAATATATTTTAGGATCACTAGGAACTGGGAAGAGTTAAAGGAAGCTTCATACTGAACATTTAATATCCGAGAGAACTGTCATTATAAACCACAGTTAGGTGCAAGGAGACAGGATGGCAGGGTCAAAATTCAAGTCAGGAAACATGAAGCAATGAATTAACAGAAAATTAACAAAAAATTAACAGAAAATTCCAAACTCTACCAAAGGCAATTTAAAATGGCTTCCACCAGTGGGAAGATAAATTGTTTATCACAGAAGTTTCACTCCAAAGAGACTATGAGCTACTACTGGCCTACTGCTAATGCAAGAACCTGGTCACATGTGCGTTGGATACACATTAATGCCCCTGATGTCAAAAAGAAGGATAAAACAAAAACAACCCCGTCCACCAAAGAGAACCAATAACCACATTGTTATACTTTCCCTGAATCAAATATTAGCAGGGACTCCAGCTATTAATGTGGACACGAATGGCTACCATAGTCATGCTTTTGTGTAAAAATGTAAAGAGTAGAAGAATATACAAAATACGACTAAAAGTCCTTGTAGAATACAAACACAAAAGTAAATCTCATGCACGCTCTTCAAAGAGATACATGTAGGTGATGAATTATTTCGAAGAAGGGAAGCCGGGGAAGGGTTAGGAAGGTATCACACCCTAGAGGGCGCTGGCCAAGTGTAATGGGCACTCGTTTCTAGTAGTTCGCAGCTCCTCAGGCTGCGTTGGTTCACCTCCTTTGTGTACTGTTGTTCCCCTGAAGCTCACAGGGCAACCACCGGGCCCACTCGTCACCTGGTTCCGGAGGTGCCATTCACCTGCCTCAGTCACCTGCCCACCACCCATTGCTCAGATCCTTGTGCGGACTCGCAGGAAAGCGGAAGTACTTCAGTACTCGGACAGGAGTCTTTCGGTGTGGACAAACCTGATTGAGTCTTGGAATGCCATGTGATCTTAGTGAGGGAAATGCTGCCCACAGCGAAATATGCATCGAGTTGATGCTCCTCAAAGTGTCTTCTTCTCACTACTAGGCAACTTTGATTTGGCAGGAGCGATGGTTAAT
>NW_022900929.1:29318739-29374567 GCF_012274545.1 Fukomys damarensis
CAGGAGCAGGTCCTGGGGTGGCAGACTAGGAGCAGCAGATGCTCCCACAGAGCCCTGAAAGTAACCTTTCCTTACAACTGACCACGGTGACAACATCCACACCACAATGTATTGATTTATTTCCCGAAGTGGCATGAGCTACTCATCTTACTTTCCTTGTGTTGGGACAGAGGTACGGGAGGAGGGATTTATTTGGCTCGCTGTCTGTAGAGGTTTTCAGCCGATATCGGCTGACTCCAAAGCAGGGCAGCGTGGCAGAGGGGCTCTGGCAGGATGGTAACAATCAGTGAGATCATGGGAGGAGACAGGGAGGGGGATCCTTCCAAGCCACGCCCCAGTGACCACTCACTCCCACCAAGCTTCACTTCCCAAAGTCGCAGCCAACTATAGACCCGTCAGAGGACTAAGTGACGAGCATCACACACGGGGATCAGGCATCACACATGGAGATCTGGCATCACACATGGGGATCCGGCATCACACACTGGGATCGGCATCACACACGGGGATCCGGCATCACACACTGGGATCCAGCACCACACACAGGGATCTGGCATCACACATGGGGATCCGGCATCACACAGGGGAGTCCAGTATCACACACAGGGATCCGGCATCACACATGTCTCACAGGGCAACCACCGGGCCCACTCGTCACCTGGTTCCGGAGGTGCCATTCACCTGCCTCAGTCACCTGCCCACCACCCATTGCTCAGATCCTTGTGCGGACTCGCAGGAAAGCGGAAGTACTTCAGTACTCGGACAGGAGTCTTTCGGTGTGGACAAACCTGATTGAGTCTTGGAATGCCATGTGATCTTAGTGAGGGAAATGCTGCCCACAGCGAAATATGCATCGAGTTGATGCTCCTCAAAGTGTCTTCTTCTCACTACTAGGCAACTTTGATTTGGCAGGAGAATGATGGTTAATTTTCCCTGTAGGATCAGGAAGCAAAAGGAGAGAGGAAATTCTCCTTCCTGTGCTACAGGAGCAGGTCCTGGGGTGGCAGACTAGGAGCAGCAGATGCTCCCACAGAGCCCTGAAAGTAACCTTTCCTTACAACTGACCACGGTGACAACATCCACACCACAATGTATTGATTTATTTCCCGAAGTGGCATGAGCTACTCATCTTACTTTCCTTGTGTTGGGACAGAGGTACGGGAGGAGGGATTTATTTGGCTCGCTGTCTGTAGAGGTTTTCAGCCGATATCGGCTGACTCCAAAGCAGGGCAGCGTGGCAGAGGGGCTCTGGCAGGATGGTAACAATCAGTGAGATCATGGGAGGAGACAGGGAGGGGGATCCTTCCAAGCCACGCCCCAGTGACCACTCACTCCCACCAAGCTTCACTTCCCAAAGTCGCAGCCAACTATAGACCCGTCAGAGGACTAAGTGACGAGCATCACACACGGGGATCAGGCATCACACATGGAGATCTGGCATCACACATGGGGATCCGGCATCACACACTGGGATCGGCATCACACACGGGGATCCGGCATCACACACTGGGATCCAGCACCACACACAGGGATCTGGCATCACACATGGGGATCCGGCATCACACAGGGGAGTCCAGTATCACACACAGGGATCCGGCATCACACACTGGGATCCAGCACCACACATGGGGATCTGGCATCAAACACAGAGGTCCAGCATCATACACAGGATCCAGCATTATACACAGGGATCCAGTACCACACACATCGATCCTGCATCACACAGGGGGACCTAGTAATCTCCCACCCACCCCATGAGCAGATGAGACTCGGGCAGGGCATCTACACATCAGCCATGACACCATCTCTGATCCTTCCAAGGCAAAATATCAACCACTATCATACGATTTCTGATCTGCTCAAAGAGGAATAAAATGAGACAGATGAGATGGGAAATTTGGCTTTTACAATCGTGTATTATAGAAACCCATTCGATGCAGCACTAGAGAGGAGAGTGGGGCTGCCTTGCTGAGCACATGGTAGAGAGTGCACCCATCCCTAAGCCTCAGCAGCTAAGCAGCATCTGGACTTGATGGCTTCTTCCCAGGGGCAGGTGTCCGTTGTGTGTGTGTGTGTGTGTGTGTGTGTGTGTGTGTGTGCGCGCATGCCCTGAAAGTAACCTTTCCTTACAACTGACCACGGTGACAACATCCACACCACAATGTATTGATTTATTTCCCGAAGTGGCATGAGCTACTCATCTTACTTTCCTTGTGTTGGGACAGAGGTACGGGAGGAGGGATTTATTTGGCTTGCTGTCTGTAGAGGTTTTCAGCCGATATCGGCTGACTCCAAAGCAGGGCAGCGTGGCAGAGGTAACCTTTCCTTACAACTGACCACGGTGACAACATCCACACCACAATGTATTGATTTATTTCCCGAAGTGGCATGAGCTACTCATCTTACTTTCCTTGTGTTGGGACAGAGGTACGGGAGGAGGGATTTATTTGGCTTGCTGTCTGTAGAGGTTTTCAGCCGATATCGGCTGACTCCAAAGCAGGGCAGCGTGGCAGAGGGGCTCTGGCAGGATGGTAACAATCAGTGAGATCATGGGAGGAGACAGGGAGGGGGATCCTTCCAAGCCACGCCCCAGTGACCACTCACTCCCACCAAGCTTCACTTCCCAAAGTCGCAGCCAACTATAGACCCGTCAGAGGACTAAGTGACGAGCATCACACACGGGGATCAGGCATCACACATGGAGATCTGGCATCACACATGGGGATCCGGCATCACACACTGGGATCGGCATCACACACGGGGATCCGGCATCACACACTGGGATCCAGCACCACACACAGGGATCTGGCATCACACATGGGGATCCGGCATCACACAGGGGAGTCCAGTATCACACACAGGGATCCGGCATCACACACTGGGATCCAGCACCACACATGGGGATCTGGCATCAAACACAGAGGTCCAGCATCATACACAGGATCCAGCATTATACACAGGGATCCAGTACCACACACATCGATCCTGCATCACACAGGGGGACCTAGTAATCTCCCACCCACCCCATGAGCAGATGAGACTCGGGCAGGGCATCTACACATCAGCCATGACACCATCTCTGATCCTTCCAAGGCAAAATATCAACCACTATCATACGATTTCTGATCTGCTCAAAGAGGAATAAAATGAGACAGATGAGATGGGAAATTTGGCTTTTACAATCGTGTATTATAGAAACCCATTCGATGCAGCACTAGAGAGGAGAGTGGGGCTGCCTTGCTGAGCACATGGTAGAGAGTGCACCCATCCCTAAGCCTCAGCAGCTAAGCAGCATCTGGACTTGATGGCTTCTTCCCAGGGGCAGGTGTCCGTTGTGTGTGTGTGTGTGTGTGTGTGTGCGCGCGAGCGCGCGCACAGAACAGGTTCATGATACATTTTACTCATGCTATTTTGTGGTTAAGAAAATCATTTTCAGTCTGGCATGGTGGTGCATACCTGTGATCCCAGCACTCTGGGAGGCTGAGGCAGGAGCACTGAAAGTTTGAACCAGCCTAGGAAAAACAAAGGAGCTTAAAGAGATGCTGTCTCAAATTATAAATGAATGAACGAACGGGCTGAGAATGTAGTAGCTCAATGTAAAGTCCTTGGGTTTAATGCCTGCTGCACAAAAATGGAGAAAGAGAACAAAAGAGGAGAGGAGGGGAGGGAACCATTTTCAATTTGAGTATAATTCACTTTTAGTTTAGCAATGGCCCTATATTTTTGGTATTGATTAATTTTATCACATAAAATTGCACCAATTTTATATATCAGTTTGGGAACAACTTTATTGCAAATTGATGACCTGTTTTTTCTGGTTATAGTATTTACTAAATATCCATTATTTTTAGTACTTTTTTGCAAGATACTTTACCTGGTGGAATTCTTCACTGCACAACTTTTGCTGTAGAAACTTTAGAAGTTTAAGAGGGAATGACCATGCCTCATGCCTCACCTCTTCTTCCTCCTCTCCTTCTGCACTTGCAGGAGGACCTGCACCAGTGAGCTGTGTTTCTCAGAGGGATCTTTTTGCACTAGCAGGAAAATCTGCACCAGTGGGCTCTGCTTCTCAGGCTGATGGTTGTGTGAATAATAACTGAAATGTATCATTGGTGCAAACACATCTGTACCAGGGCAGAGATTTCAGGCAGATCACAGTGCCTGTTGAAGAAGTGAGTATGAGAGACCTCTCTTTGTCAGTGTGGTGTGAAGTAGGAATATGCCTGCATTTAACTGCCAGCACCATGCACACCCACAGCACAGCAGCAAGTTCTCTTCATGTGTTCCACACTCAGTACCACTGCATATCTCAGAATGCATGTATCATTTAACTTTCATTGCCGCAAATTTTGACTGACTTAGCCTGGTTACACATCATCAGCTCTTTTTCTGATAAATAATTAATTGTGAAGGACTTTCCCTTTATACATAGTCTTAACCTTGAGAGAGTTATTTTTTTTTTCCTGAGGAATGATGGGAATAGCAAGTCTAATCTTTTGCATTCCTGGTTTCCATATAAATTCAGTGCTCCAGTCAACACTTTCTAACATAGTTGCTGCTAACCTGAAATGTTGTTTTGACTCCTAGTGTTTTACTTGTGCAGATATGAAAAGAAGATATTTTAAAAGTCTTTTAAAATATTTTGCTTCAGTTTTTGGCCATTCCACTGTACAGTAAAATTAGGAGAATCCCACGTTGTAGGCTGGTGAGCTGCAGAGTGAACTTTCCTCAGGGGCAAGCAGAGCTGTGCCAAGTGCACCAACCAGATGCATGGGATTGCAGAACTGAGAAGACCCCACTCTCACTTTACTTCGGTGCATGCTGAAGGATGGATTCATGTGTCAGCTTGGTGGGCCCCAGACTGCCTGGAGCTCAGTTAGGCATTATTCTGGATATGTCTCTGAAGGTATTCCCCTAAAATTGACCTTTGATTCAGGGGGCTGAGGGAGGCTGGTTGTTCTCCCACAGTGAGGGTGGACCACCATCCAGTGGGTGGAAGAACAGAGGGCCTGAGCAGGGTGGCTCCACCTCATGCTGGTGGAGCTGAGCACAGATC
Source organism: Fukomys damarensis (assembly GCF_012274545.1). Lineage (NCBI taxonomy): Eukaryota > Metazoa > Chordata > Mammalia > Rodentia > Bathyergidae > Fukomys > Fukomys damarensis. The sequence goes on from NW_022900929.1 coordinate 29,323,796, forward strand.
TTCTGAACTTGCAGAAGGACCTGCACCAGTGGGCTCTGCTTCTCAGGCTTCTGCTTAGCCTAGAAGTCTGCCTGATGGTGCTGCATATCTGGGTACAGAGAGCGGATTCACAGGATTCTCAGCTTCCCTAATAGCCTGGACTAATTCCCTTTACACTATCTCTGTAAGTACAAGAGAGATGATGGATAGATAGGTCTGTATGTCTTCTTGGTTCTCTTTCTGGAGAACCTTGATTAGCAGAGATGTACCTTGTCTAATAAAATCTACACTCAGTAAGCACTTTTTTTAGCACCAGGGATCAAACTTTGGACCTTGCGCTGTGAGGCAGGCAAGGCACCATTGAGCTAAACCCCCAGACCTTGGGTAAGCTTCTTTTTTTGTTAGTTCTCATCCATTGAAAGTTTTAACTAAATCAATGAAGAAAATGTGGAGAGTTTTATTTTATGGTATTATTTATCTCAGGAAAACTTTGTTGGTAAAAATAAAGGGCAGAGTAGTTATGTCTGAAATGAAGAGAATAATTTCTTAATGTATTGCTCTCTATCTTTTTTTTTTGCTGTCTCCACTAAATTATCTCTGACCTGAAATCAGCACAAATTACCCCTAACTAAATCAATGAAGAAAATGTGGAGAGTTTTATTTTATGGTATTATTTATCTCAGGAAAACTGTTGGTAAAAATAAAGGGCAGAGTAGTTATGTCTGCAATGAAGAGAATAATTTCTTAATGTATTGCTCTCTATCTTTTTTTTTGCTGTCTCCACTAAATTATCTCTGACCTGAAATCAGCACAAATTACCCTTATGTTGTAAAGATTTAAATAATTAAAGAAATATTATGTGACACTGTATTTCCATATGACTATTTTACTGGGAATATGAGATTAAAGATTTAGACATTTTGTATCACTTATCTTTATATATCACTTATTCTATAGGATTAGTCTGGTCACTACATCAAGTTTTAGGCTACAGTGTGTATGTCAGACTCCAATAACTTTGATTTTTACTGTTAGTTGCTTTATTTATTTATTCATTTATTTATTGATACTGGAGATCAAACTTGGGATCTTGTGCGTGTGAGGCAGGCGGCAGAAACACTGAATTAAATCCCTGGCCTGATCACCTCATATATTCACTGAGTAAAATCACAATGTGAAAATGTCACTTACACTCCAGAATAGCTAAATTAAAAGGACTACAGATACTCAGTGAAGGAAGAGGAATTCATACAAATGAGTGGTAGGAATACAAATTGCTACAGTCACTTGGCAAATACGATCAGCATTGTTCCTTAGACATGGGCAAATCCTGAAGCCAGTGTCAACATTCAAAGGAAGCACGTGTGCACACTCAAGATGTGTCAAATTACTGCCAGAAGCATTATTTTTCATAGCATAAGACAGCTGGCAAACCAAATGTTCATCAGTGGTAGAATGGACATGCAAATTACTGTACACAATTCTGTAACTGAACAAAAATGGATGTACAATTCCCCATGCAATGTGATGCTATGAGAGAAGATGAAAACATTGACTTTCTTATTTTATTCAATAATTAGAAGCAAAGACATCCTGTAGGATCAACAGGTAGGATGTAGGCTAAATTCTGAGGCGAGAGCAAAAGCAATGGACTGGAGAGCACATAAATGAAACTCTGGATGCTGGTGATCTTTCATTTCTTGAACAGAAGTATAGCTGATGCCTGTGATAATCCACTTCATCATAAATGTTTATAAAACATAGTACAGTGGTGTCTTCATCACAGGTCTTGACCTCTCCTACATCTGCTTTTCCTTGGGCCTTAGCAGACTTCATGGGAACTTTGTTTCATTCCTGCATCCTGCCCCGTTTCCTGTATCTGGATACTATTTTACTTGGCTCTGATTTTGCCAGCACATTCTTCTGTTACTTTTTCAGAAATAACCCCAGAAATGGAGTGACCTACTGTGATAATGCTGAGACTTTATATACTTGAAACATTTTAATATTATTTTACTATCAGATTGTTTAGAATTTTGCTGGTGGTACAATTCTGGTTTGAATGTTATGTTTCTTTAGAATATTTCATTTGTCTTATTTTGGCTGATACACAACAATATAAAGGTTGTACATATCAGTGGGGTTCCATGTGATGTTTTAGTACATGTACTTGTTGTGCAGTGCTTAAATGAGGTTAAGCATGTCTACCTCCCTGAGCACCCATCATTTCTTCCTGGTGACAACATTCAATAGCCTTTATATTTTTCATGAAGTACTTTCATTGCTTTCTTGCTTCCAAGATTGCTATTCACATTGATATGTGCCTCTCTGTCCTTGGAACCTCTCTGTGTCATAATTAGTCTGGAATTTCCTACTGAGGAACTTTGCTATGAATCTATTTCTTCCAATGTTAGGTTCTCTTCTAATTGTAGAAAGAGATTTCCTTCTTTATTCCCTTAATAGTGTAATCACCTACTTCAATGTTTTTTCTCGCTCTTGTTTTTGATTTCCTATTATTCAGTGGTTGGACCTTCCAATTATGAGAAGGTAGAAAATTTTATTATTATATTACCCCTATCATCTGTCTTTTTGTCCATCTACTTCCTTTAAGATATCTACAACTTTATTTTCTAAATCTTTCAGTTATGTATTTATTTCTTAGTTCATGTTTTTAATTTTCTAAGGCTCTTTTACATCCATGGAACATTTCAGTCTCCTTAAACTAACCACAGTATAATTTGTATTTATGAATATGCTAGTATTAAGGATTTTCTGATTTTCATCCAGGCCCCAAATGCTCCAATTTAGTATTTCTCCATGTTTTAAAATCAAGTTAGGTGTTTTTTCCTATATCTAGAAATCTTGGATTTATTCTTCATAATTAAAATTGGAAAACAGAGAGAAGGAGAAATACCTGGTACTTGAGAGCCTGTGTTTATGGTGAGATTATTCATAAGGGTTGAGATATCAAATCCACTTAAATGCCCGTTGAGGAGAGAATGGATAAAGAGAATGCCATACATATATATACAAGAGGTCACACACAGTCACAATGAAGAATGATGTCTGGCCTTTGTAGCAAAGTGGGTGGAAATGGGGACATCAAGTCAGGTGAAAGACAAGTGCCCATGCTTTCCCTCAGGTATGGACGTTGACAACAGAGAAAGTCAAGCTGGAGGTAGAACAGTGATTCAGGGGTGAGCAGGCTGGGGAAAGGGAGGATGGATTTCATCAGTGCCTCTTGTGTGTGTGCCCTGAAAGGCTCGTGGAACTGTTTAACATGTATACTTGATGCACGTTAATTGCAGTGAAAGGCAGTGGTGTCAGCTCAGCTCTGCATGTGGGGTTTGTTCTATCAGAGCTTTGCTGGACAGTGACCAGTGAGAGGTTTTTGTGGGGGGAATCCCATTTTTTGTCTTTGTCTTTGACTTTCAGCTGGCTAGATTATCTAGAGAACAAACATAGAGCACTGAGCCAAAGAAACGGGTGGGTGACAGCTTGCTGGGCCACAGAGGGGAAGTCGTCTAGGGCTCCTGCTGGTGAAAGAGCCCAGAAAAGTCCCCACAACTCTCCCTGCTTATCACAGCATCAGTGCTGTCAACTTTTCTCCATCTCAGACACTTTCTATTCTCCTGAGGAATAAAATGTTCAGAGCTGGCGAGAGGTTGGCAGGTCACTCAGCTAAAAGGGTTTGGAGGAGAGTGTTGGCATTCAAAATCTTCTCAAGCCACTTGGCTCACTCTCATCTGCTTCTACCTCCCAACCCCCATGAGAGCTGTCCCAGCACCCAAGGTGGCTGCAGCTCTAGTCCTGGGGACTCCACATCCTGTGTCAGAAAACCCAGTTTTCCCAGGGCAATTTGCAACCAGCTTAAATGGTCCCATGAGGCAGTCAGAGAATAGGGAAAAGACAACAAGATAAACACAAAAAAGCAGGCGTCACATTTGAGTAATTTGAAAACAGTTGAATTAAATAGGCTAAAGAGGATTGCAAGACATGGGAAAACCACAAGAAACCTGGCAGTACCCTAAAGCTGAGGGTACCAAGGGAGATCCCAGTACCAGGCCTGTGTAGCTGTGATGAAGGCATTGGTAGAGGTGCAGCCAGCTCTGCCTCACCCAAACAAGAGAGGATACCGAGATCCCATAGCTCAGCCTCCCTCCCACAGCATTCTCCATGGGCATTGGTCAGCTGGCCCTGATGAGAAGAAGGCAGGACACAGAGAGCCCATGAATGTCTGCCCGATTCAGCCTTCTGGAGCAGGGGGACAGCTGAGAGAAGAGCAAATTTGCAGGGTTGTTGACGCTCTCCAGTGGGGCCCAAACCTGTTGCCTTTAGCATCCAGGTGGCAATCCACACTGGTACTGGTGACACACACAGTCCCATAACACTGTATCTCCCAGGGTGATGCCAGGCTAGTCCCCAGAACACCGAAATTCTTAAGCACTGTTTCTGTACCTCATTGCAGCTTTGTGGCAGAGGTGACAGGCACTCAATATGCAGAGCGCTCATTTGCTTATAATTTAATAGTGAACCATACATGGTGTTTCTGGTGTCCTTCGAGGGCCCCAGCTGCAAAGGTTCCTCATCTGTTCCTTCTGCCCAGAAGACCCAGGGGCACAGTGAGCTCTCAGTCATGCCCTGCCTGGTGTCTCATGGAGGAAGGATGCATCTGCTCAAGTTTGGGACACAAAACTTGTCTTCCATGTCAACATCTGAGTGACCATCTCTCTGCTTGTCCCTGCCTGCAGTGGGTTTGGCCTCTGCTTCTGTTTTCCTCCATTTCTGACCTTCAGATGCCAAGTAGTCTCTGCTTTTCCAGCCTCAGTCACAGGATTACATTTAGATAAATTGTCTTTTCTACTCCTTCCCCAAGGCCTCATCTTGCCATGTTATTTTCCATCTTCGTAACCTCACGTGGGTCCTTCCTGTTTCCAGGACTCTTTCCTCAACCATCTCCTGGCTAACTCCCAATCATCCTAAATCTTAGTGCCACTGTGACCCAATCCCACATTGCCCTCATCTCTGCTATGTTGTCTCTTTATTCCTGAAGGTGATTAGTCCTCCTGGGCACCCTAGAGATATGGCACGCAACTACCAGAGAGTGGTATTTATTGCTGTGTTATGTGCTTTTCCCTTACATACCAGGCAGCTCATCTTTCTGGCCAGCCTTTTAGCTCTAAAAAGGTCACAGCTCCTTCTCTTATCATAGCCTGCCAGTGTGTACAGTGAAAAAATCTAGTACATGAATTACTGTGTCCCTGCTACACCATTGGAAACATCCTCCATTCTCTGCCCTGTCTTCCTTGACCTCAGGCTCCAGGAACTGGGGATGGCACATGGGGGACATGAACCCCAGACAGGCACGGAGCCCACAGGTGATCCAGAGTGACCCCCTAGACTTCATGCTTCAAGTTCACCTTCCCTGTCAGCAGCCACATACATTTTATAGCACTTCAAAGCCTAGTCTAACTCATGCCTGGGGAGATGTTGTTTTGACATTGTGGTAAAAGATCCATAACATGAGGCATGATAGACAAATATGGTGTTTTTAAATAAGAAATTGCCATGAATCCCCCTCAGAATCTTCCTCCTCATTTCAAACACTCATCCCATGCCCTTGCCACTCTCTGCAGCAGCTCTGGAGTCTTCCTTCGTGAGTGTCTTTAGTTGTGCTGTCCTGGCTGCCTCTATCACCCGAATGGATTCAAAATGTTTACCTTTCATGGTTACTTTGACTTTGAGGAAGAGCCAGAAGTCACATGGTGCCAGATCAGGCGAATACAGGGGACGAGGACAGTGTTGTGTTGTAATTAACCTGCTTTTCCGTTGGGTGGTGCTCAGCAGCAGAATTCACAGTACTTTTGATCACACCTGGTAAAGACCCTCAGGAAAGAGGACTTCCAGAGCTGATTCAGAAAGTGGCAAGGATGATGGGATGTGGGTCCTCAGAGTGAGAGGGAGTCTTTTGAGGGGAATCAATGGTAATGTGTCTTTTATGGGAATAATTATTTTCATATAAATATCCACTATATTTTTTAATATCCCTTGTAGGTTATTTAACTGATTATGTAAAAGCAGATAAGTGAAAATTTGGGTATGTAGATTTCATCTTGGACCTCCTTTGTTTACAACTATAGTTTAGAAAGCTATTGGCAATATCTCCTCTCAGAGACCTGGTGTTAGGGAGACATGTAGAGCTTTGATTTTCATTCAGTGGACTGGGAATCTGTTGTATCTTGAATTAAGTACAAACTCAATTTGTTATCCAAACTAGCTGCACTACGGGATCATTTATCATGACATAGGAGTTTACATTTTCTTGCAGATTTATAATGGGAATGCTAGTCAAATAGAAAACACTAAAATCTTCATTTTTCCAGAAAACTGATGTGTGAATACTGAGTAATATGGAAGGAATATATCCTAGGTGAAGATAAAAACACTCTCATCCAATTTGAGAACTTGGGCACCATCTGAGGTTTTCAAATTAACATCAATGTTTTGTTTTCCTCTCTTTGGTTTTTGTTTTGATAAATTGCCTAAACCAGTTTGCATACAGAGCAGTGACAATTGCTTTGTCTTACTAATAATGGTGTACATTGAGAATAGAATACTGAGTAGAAAATGGTTTTACTTTTAATTCCATATATAAATTATTCATCCAAGTCTTCATTCTGTGTAAGTGTGGTTCAAATGGGGGTCTCGGAGACTTGGGTGGCAGAGAGAGGACATTTAGTTTGCAATTTGATTATTTTCTTTCTTAACATGTACCTCTTAAAATAATAATAATAATACTTAACCACCAATGATTACACCTTAGTAATTTTAAAGAGCATGTGTAATTTAGAAATATTTTAAGGAAAGAGTGCAGTAGTGACAGTGAGCTCTGTCTTATAGGATGCACAGCACTTGCAGAAGACCTGATACATGACCCTTGGGCAGTACTCTGAGTGTTTGTCTCAAATCATTCTCCTTTCTGGAAAATGCAAAATTTCCTGCTCTTGACCCTGATGCAGAAATATTTTTGGGAAAAAAGTTTATTCAAGGTCTCTCGGCAGCAGGGAAAGCCTTGACCCACACTGATGAATTTCAGACATCCATGCCACAGGGGAGTACATTCCGCTGGGTGCTCTTGAAGTCCTCCACACCCTGGCCTTGAACTGCCCTTTAGCTTGGGCTATCCTGAGTTCATCGTTCTATGAGCCTCCTTTGCCAGCCTATCCTAGTACAGGAAACCCCACTGCACATTGCCAGTGGGCACCCACACCTGAATGTTCTCCCATGTTCATTTCTGTCCATTGCAAAGATTCCTGCCTCTTCAGCTGGCACCCTCACAGTTCCTTACACTTCAATTTTGATTGGTGTAGTATGTGAAATAAAGCATTTGAAATTTTATCTCCCAAGAACTGATCATTTTTGTTGTTTATATTTATATCACTCTATTACTAAAAATAGCCCTGATCTCCATTACAAAGGACTTAAGGTTTATAAATACATCTCGCATTGATCTTTCTATCACCTCTCTGACTTCTCCCAACAGGAAATTTACATTTCTGCCAGATTATTGATTGTGCAGTTCACTTAGACGTATTTGAATATTATCCAATTCGCACTTTCCATAAATTCTGTTTTCCTTTAAAAAATGTGAAGAAATTTGAACCTAAGGCAGCAAATCCTAGAATTCTGGTCCATTCACACCTGCCCTGTCTGTGGGGTAGCTCAGATCCACCCCAGTTGGAGGGTGACACTGTACACAGCACAGGTGATGCTTGAAAAGGCCACTTTGATTAGGAGTCAAGTCTTCAGCCTTGAAATACTAAGCATTTCCTATCATAGCTAACTGTTCTAGAAAGGGAAATATGTCATTGCTTATAGCAATGTGAGGAGATAAGGAGGAGCAGAAGAGAGGAACCGTGGCAAAGAAAGCAATAAAAAGGTGTATTCTTGACAAAGACTATGTCTTTTCAATCTCCATCAAATTCAGCATTTCCTTGAACATAGCCCCAGTTATGTTTGACCTGAAAGAAATTCCGTTCTGTGACAACAACACTAATAAGGCAGCCAAGATGTCCTGCAGTGTCCATTCCAAAACAGGAACCCTTTTCTGCAGTGAGGTTAGAGCAGCTCAGTACATGTACAGTTCACTAATCTAAACTTTTGATGAACCCCACTCTTAGGCGAGGTATAAATTCACTCAGAAACAATCACCTTTATTTTGCAGAAAATCAGTCACTCATTCGTGGATCAGAGTGAAATATTTGAAATTGACTAAGTGAAATATGAGACAGGTATGATGATAGTCATCTACAATACTTACAATAATGAAGACATAATCCAGGTTAAATTTGATTTATTTTCATGCCGATGTCTATGGATCCACACATGGTCCTTTCATCGTAACACACTGAAGGAGGAGGTACGTGGATGGTAATATTTCATGGCTGTGTGATTTGTTGAAGAGAGTCAGGACACTCATTCCGGGTTTATGCTGGGTCAGCTGACACCAAGCAGGGCTTGGCTGGGCACATGGGAGTCTGTGGTCACCTTTTCATAACTGCTTCTGGAACTGCAGTTCAGATTTTCTAAGCATCAAGAGAGAGATAAAAATTTGGGCTTGGTGGCCCAGGATTGTAATCCAAGAGCTCTGGAAAGCTAAGGCAAGGGAAGTGCTAGTTTGAATACAGCCTGGGCAACTTAGGGACTTAGTGAGACCTTGTCTCAAAAGCAAATGAAAATAAAAAGTTCTGTGAATGCAGCTTAATATGAAAGCCCTGAACAATTTTATCTGTAAAAACTATTAAAATAAGTAACCACATTTTCCTGAATTATTTTATGTAAAGTAAGTTGAAGTGGAAAATGATATTGTGACAAGATATGCACATTTGTTTTAAAGAATCTGTACATATTATCAGAAATGAGAAACATTCTACAAAATACAAGCAGCAAACATTTTGAATGAATTACTCTAACAGCTGATAATCAATCATGAAACATAAGATAAAATATTTAAAACATACCCATGATTCTGGACATATATCATCACAAATGTGACTAAAAGGCATAAAATTGGGGATTTGTAATATTTACATCTCTGTGCCTGGGAAACCCATTTATAATATGAGGAATATCACTGGTTTGTGCATTTACTTTGCACATTTGTACTCTTTCTGTTTAAAAGTAAAACAGGTAATGAAAAGAAAGAAGAGAAAGAAAGTTGAAAGAGACAGAGAAAGACCAAGGCAGAAAGAGAGAAGAGAGAGAGAAGGGCTGAGAGAGATGTGTCAACACAAAGTCTGGAAGAAGAGCAGAGCATTTTCCCTAAAATCTTTGTGTAAGATAGTCTTTCTCAACTTAGAAAGAAATGCTGAACATCTTAATGAGCCTGTGAAATAAACAACAGTTTTCTTCAGTAGAGAAATGCTACCTTTATGTGTTTGCAACAATTTAGTCTGGTAATACATGTAAAGCAATGCATGCCCTTCTGGGGGCAGTTAGAAAGTGTAAATACAAGATGATCAGCTATGAAAAATTGCAGGATTCCTGGGCCTTCATCAAATTGATAAGAATCACGGTCCTGCCTGAAAGCCTTCAGAAGCCATCTCCAAGTGTCATGCAGGCTGCTGTGCTTCTCATGTGGTGAGCACGGCCTACCAGCTCTCAGCCTGTAACTTGGCCTTTGGAAAGGGGAATTGAGGGGAATCAAGAACGAATGCTTGTTAATGAAGTTCTCCAAGTTTCTTACCTGCCTGACTTGGTGTTTGCCACAAGCTCACTTTAGCAGCAAGTGATACTGATCCTATTTTATAAATAAGGGAAGTTGAAGCCTCACAGTCTGCAAATGTTATTATAACTTTTCATTTTTGTCAGTCCATGTTTGCCGTACATGATGATTACATCTATCAGGGGATTGGTGCAGGATCATAATGCACCTTTCACTGCTTTGTGGTTATCTGGGCTCACCGTGGAAGGCTGCCAGTCTGCAGAACTGTACACAGAACCCTCATGCCCTGTGTGTTAATTTTAAATGACCAAAGCCATGCTGTGAAGAACCACTCTGGACAAAAATATCCTCAGTGAAATTCTCAGAGACTGAAATCTGGATAAGGTGAACCACTGGTTCTAATCAGGAAAGTGATCCTTTGGAAAGTTGTAAGCATTATTTTTATGTTCTTGGAAACCCCTGCATTTTAAATGTGAGAAAATAATGTCTTAATAGCCTTGAGAAGTCTGGCCAACTTGATTAAAAAAGAGGTCTTTAAAGCCTGTTATAGTGCAGCCCTCAGCTGAATGTGAATATCAGCCATGATAGGGCTTGGAACTTCTAAATCTGCTAAGATTAATGGGAATGAGTTACCATTGTGTTCTGAAAGGATATGTTCGGGCACCAGTGAAAATGGGCTTTGACCCTAACTGCAAGGCTCCACACTCCTGTAGCACTATATTAAAAATTTAAATTGTGTAAGATCTTTCCCGATCTTAGAATTACTCCCTGCCTCTGATGTCATTTGGGTGAATCCTACTTGTAGGTAAGCAATAATGTCAAGAAACAACTACTTTCATTAGGGACTAGAATCATTTATTAACTTTAAGCTGGTGTCACCTCAGTTCTTCTGACAGTGATTAAAATATTAAATAATAAAAATAACCTAAAAACGAAATGAATGAGACTAACATTTGTGAGGGCTTACAAGTCAGCTTTTATTATTTACTGTTTTCCAAAGGAAGTAAAATGCAAAATAAGAATTATGAATCTCATTTTCCAAATAGAGAAGGAAATCATTGTTCTTCAGGATGCAGACAGGTTTGATGGAAGACAAGCATTATTCCGGGGAATAACCGCAGTGATGAAAAAAATCTCCAGTTAATGGACCAGCTAAATACTTGAGGTCTAGGTGTATGTACACAAAATTACCCACTTTCTCACTCAGGCTCTGCTCTGTCTCTTAGAACATAATATAAAAGATCAAAAAGATAGCACATTAGATATTACAATGTGATCCAGTATATTTTGTATGTCTAGGCACTGAAGTTAAGTTTGTCAGTTGAGTTTAATGTCACAGGCATGGGACAGGAGGTCCAACATGCGGTGCAGAGCGAATACTTGGAAATGGCTATGAAGTTAGGGACTGTCCCCAGCCCAGGGTCTCAGTGCCCCGTGTTGGTCTGGTGTGCAGGGTCAGCGTGGACTTTGGCCGACACCTCCCTGACAGGAACCTGGATACAAAGTAGGACAGGGGAAGACTGTGACTGTGCTGCTAGAGCAGCTCCAGAGCCATGCGACCTTGTGGGAAACAGGAGGAACTCAGCCCCGATCCAGCTGACAAGGGAGCACAGTGGTGGATAGGTCGAGTCTCCAGACCATCCGAGTCCATCTCCTCTTAGGCTGCAGGAGCGGGGTAGAGTGGATGTGGGTTGGCTAGAAGAACCGAGCTCATGGGGAAGGACCTGGTTCCCCAGTTGACTGTCCAGGGGCGGCTGTGCCAAGGGTCCCCAGGCCTGGAGCCCTAGTACGCAGGGAAGCCATGCACTTCAAAACAGCGGACTGGGCCGTCTTTCAGACCTTGGGCCCCGGTCTTCTGATAAGCTCAGGCCCTTTGGTTCCTCCTGCTTCACAACACTCATGATGGTCATGGCCACAACCGAAGTGTGGGAGAGCCAGAGAGAGGATTTCAGGGCTCCTTCAGTGTCTTGTTGCGGTGTGGTGGGGAGAGTGGGGGGCAAAGCAGTACCATTCATTTTACAAAATAGTCTAAAAGGTTGCAGTGATTACTTGAGCAGTAATATCATTACTTTAAGTTTTAAAGGCATTAGAAATAAAACATAATTCCAAGTAGTAAATTACCCTTCCCAACTTTAAAAGTGATGTGCTATGCTCTCACGTGAAAAGAAAAGATTCACAGGATTTGCGTATAGCAGTGATGATCCAGCTACCTAAGTGGTGTGCAGGGTCCAGCTACCTAAGTGTGCAGGATGGGTGATCAATTATGCAATAATGTATCTTTTTCTGTAACCGGGGCCAAGGTATGAAAATGCAGTCGTGCTGTATTTGCTCACTGTGTCCTCTGGCACATGTCCAAACTTTATTCTATCTTTGCTTCATTTTGGAAAAATTGAATTCTACATGCTCATTTTCTAGGAAAATATAACTTTGATACACGATTTCATCTTGCTGAGCTCCATTTTTCTACTGATGTTAAACAAAATTAATCATTATAAAGTAAGTGCCTCTGGCTTCCAAAATGAATTAACTACTTTCCACATTATATACTTAAACTGAGTCTAAAAATAATCAAGATTCATCTGAAACGTACTCTGCACCATCTGAGTAAGAGATGGTGAAACGGAAGGCAGGATACGTTCCAATGAAGATTAGTGTACAGCAGCAGTTAAAAGAGAGCTTGGCAACACCGGCAATGCAGGAGCCAGATGACATGAGGCCTTTGTTGTTCTTGGTTTTCCCCGCTGCACATGCATCTGAACAGAAGCAGTGAGAAGGCACATGGACCTCTAAGGTAGCCTCTCTTTGGAGAGATTAATAAATGGAAAGTGACGATGTTTAACTGACTTCGCATACCAAATCCACCCCTAAGAAAGCAAGTTGCCTTTAAAGTAATTTGAATTCTCTGTAAGGGATAGATTTGGCTGACTTCATTTTTCCCTTTGTGTATTTGATCATTATGCCATCTAATTATCAAAATGGTCAGAGGCTGGTCATCTTGGCCTCCACAACCCAGGTTAATTCCAGCTGAAGATAGGACACCACAATTTTAAATAGCTGTGGTTCAGTTCATGTAAGAATAACATGTTGTAGAAATTAAAAGTTTTTCATTCAAACTTAGTATTTTACTCTACAAATGTATAAAAATCATGCATAGATTTTTAAGACTACACTGTAATCATATCACTAATTTTTTCAAGAACTATTTTGTTACTGAGTTTAGAGGAAAGTAACATTTTTGCTACTGACAGTTTTGAGGGTTATTGTGGTTTTGTATTATTATACAAGCTCTTTTAAACATCATATTCAAGAGCCCTGCAGCATATTATACACAGAAATTACTTTCAATATTATGTTAAATATATTAGCACATATTTCCATTATAGATATGCATTTTATCAGAAAAGAGAAAGAAAACTTCTATTTTATTTTCCTTCTTTGGAATCTATAACAACTAACATGGCTTTGGAAATTGAAGCCCATCTTGAACTCTCTGAGATAAGGTATAAATTCATGTAAATTGGAATTTATAAGGAAAGCAGCATGAGTTTTTACTATATATGCACAAACCCTTCTCTACTTGGGTAAAGTAACACAAAGGGCACCGCAGACCATCCTATCCTGTGCGTTTATTAATTTTATATTTCTGGCATGAATGTGACCATGTCAGAAAAATGTGCTTTCTGCTAGCTTCCCTGAAAGTGTTTCACTTCATATTTGCAAGTCACTGAACGGCATCACTGTGCTTTTAAGAGCCACTTGACTGTGAGAGGCACAAGTTTGAGACTCAGGCTCTCAGTCAACATGCAGAGAAATGGAACTAACTCTTCTACAATCGACTGGAAGGCTGACTTTGACAGATTATGCAAATAAAAGCCATCTTCTTTTATATTCAAGAAGCATAAAGCTTCATTTTTCTATATTAGTTAGAACTTGAATAATAGTAGGTAAGTAGAGGAATGACTTTCAACTTCTACTCTATGGGAATTATTAGGAAGACTGACACTATAAAATGAAGTTATATAAAATGAAGTTATAGAAATGAATTCAAAACTTTAGGGCCATTGCACTTGCTTGTTACTTGGTGGGTCAGTTAGACATGCTCAGAAACGAGACATCTTATGTCTCAGGGCTGTATGGTAACATTTATTTTATCTAGAATTATTTGCTAAATCCATTTTGTGGATAACATAGGATATTTGGGTTTAAATTCTCTGTCAAGAGAAGGGAGATAAAATTCCCTGAGAATAACATGAGCAACCTGAATATAATACAATAGGAAACATAATGTAGTTTATCACTATTATATCGTTTCTCTTTCTGGCCTAGAATTTAAGATTATTGAAGTGATTTTTAAAAATCAAATTTAAAAAGGAGAACATCTGATAATCTCAGTAGGTTTAGAAGAATCATTTGATAAAATTCAAACCTCATTTATAATTTGAAAAGAATAAATAAGAAAAGACTTTCTTACTATTCTGTATGTTTACCCAAATGCACTGTAAATCTACTCAAGAATAAAATATTACATCTTTTGTGGTGAGGTCTGTGGAATTATACCTCTAGATCACTTAAACTCAGCTGTGCTTTACAGATCCTGACAGGCACTCAGTTAGAAGAACAAATGAGACTCTTTATATCCACGTCATTGAATGACCATCAGTGCCCACCTACCAGAGCTACCAACAGTCTGGACCTTCTTGGCATGAAAGACTGTTTTTCTGCAAGGTGATTTTTCCATTGAACTGGAGTTTGTGTTTCCAGGATGACTCAAGTGGACTACATGTCTTGTGCACTCTGTTTCTCTTATTATTTGTTATGAATGCAGGGCTCTCTGCTAAGGCTTATCCATATCTGCAGCCACTCCTCAGGGCTAGCATCATGGCCTCAGCTCCACCTCAGATCATTAGGCATTGGATTCTCATAAAGAGGTGCAACCTAGACCCATCTGTATGCAGCTTCAGCAAGATCCAAGCTACGGTGAGACTCTAATGCTCTACTGGTCTGACAGCAGAGGGGCTTGGATGATGACATGAGCCAGGAGTGTGACAGGAAATGCAGAGCAGGCTTCAGTCCCACCCCACCACTCTCTTCCTGCTGTGCAGCACAGTGCCTAACAGGTCACGGGCCAGTACATGTCCTGGGCCCAGGGCCGGGGACTGTATTAAACTCTAGAATACCCTCCAGATTTACCTAAGGCAGTGAACTTGTTTTCTTTCTCCTCTCTTTCTGTCTCCCTCTCTATCTCTATCTTTTCCCCATTCTGACAACAAAGTTATTTATTCCTAATTCGATATCCTGAGAAATGTATAAATAAAAACCAAGCAGCCATATTCATGGGCAGAGGGAAGTGATCGAAAAAAACTGTCTCTAGCTTATTTTTAACCACAAGAGCTTTCATTTGAAATTGTCTCACAAAATATGCTCTGGGGCTAGAGATGTGGTTCTGCAGTAAAGCATTTGCCTTGCATGTATGGGTCCTGGGGTGCCATCCCCAGCAATGTGGAAACTGAGGATGGTTTTGTTCCTGGTTATGTGCTGTGGCTTGGCCTGATCTCTCTTGAAGGGTCATCAGGTCCAGCAGGAAGGCCTAGTACTGGAGAGAAGAGACCCTTAAGGAAAACTCAGAGTGGGTGAACACTCCTGCCTTGGCCAGCTTGTGTGATGGGGCACCTGTCTTTCCCATCTCTGGGTCTCTCCTTCTGTGTTATGAAGTGAGGAGACCCGGCCATGTGGCCTCTAAACCCTGTACTGAACCCTGCTGGTCTCTGACACTGTACAAGGCTGTGAGCTTAAAGGGAAAGCCCACTTCCTGTCCATAAAGTACTGTTAGGAGCGCAAAGTTATTAAATCACTGATAAAGCTTTCCACTGAAAAGCTAGCAATTTAATGACTGCCTCTAGGGCTCTGCTTTAAGACCTATGCTTTTTTCTCTCCATGGAAAGAACCACAGTATTTCTCTAATGTAAAACCAGAAAAATAACACTATTAACCAATTAAAACCATCAGAGATAAGAGTCACTCTCTCAAGCATGATGTGTACTCTAACCTCTCTTAGATTTCTCAGTCTGACCAACTAGATTTCCCAAACCCACCGAGCATAGATTTTTCTCTGTGTGAAAAACTCAGTGGAAGTTTATCTTCCTCATCACACCGGTAAAAGGGGGAAAAACGTGAACCTCGTGTACAGCAAAAGTTTGTGTTTCTCAAGTTGTGCTTGGGTTTAATCATGTCAAAACTTTCCTTAATTCAGTGAGTCAACTCCTGGAGTCTCATTTTTCTTACTGATAAAATAGGCAAAGGAGTAGCTGCTTCTGGCAGCTTGTTTCTGGAAAAGAAGATAGTACATGCAAATGTTCCTGGGGCTCATTAGCCACCCAATAAATGCTAATTTATTACTATTTTCATTCATTTAATTTCTTTTTGTCTCTGCTTTTTAAATGTTTTCTTCTTGGTGCAGTATGGAATTCTCTTGGAGAAGTTGGCTAGGCTACACTACTGACACAAACTAGACCACAGAATGCTGTGGTCTCAATGCAATGTACCCTCATTTATTTCCCCTGAAACCAACTGTTCCAGTAGACTGAGCCAGGACAGGTGGCCTCTGGCTGTGAACCTCACCATGGGGCCTCTCAGGAAGTCAAGGAAGAAGCTTTGCAGCTGAAGTCCCATGAACAGCAGGCAGATCTACTGCTGAATTAATGAGTCCAGTGGGTAGGAATAGTATTTCTTCTGATTTCCTGGACATGTATCCATCCTACACAAGGGACATTTGAAAATGCAGTACCCACATAATTCATCCAGCAGGAAAATGCAGATTGGACAGGGACGGAGGAAATTGCTAACCTTTCAGGAAGTCGACACTGGCTGTATCTCCTCATGTGGGGTCACAGTTTATTCCCCAAAGTTTGTGTTGTGCCTGAATCAGTGGTATCATTCTCTGAAACACACAGCCAAAATGATCTTTATAAAAGACAGTTTACGTTGCTGTTCCTTGTTTTGAGTATGTGTGAGGAGTGTGATTAGTTTGCACACAGAGCCCACATTCTGAGGCACGTGCCTGAGTCTCTCTACACTGCCTAGCTGCTAATGTGTCTTTTCATCAGGCCAGAGCAGCTGAGGATCTGCAACTGAGCCAATGGCTAAATTCACCCACCATGTGCAGAATACTTGGGTTGGCCCACTATTCTGGTGTGGAAGCCCAGTCCCCAAAGCAGTGTACTAAATACAAGTGATCTGGAGGTGACTAGATTATGAGGACCCACAAGTCAGATGAATGCATTCATCACAGAGGCCTGAGAGAGCTTGCTGTCTGCTTCTGTCCTGTGAGGGCATAGCCAGGAAACGTACCAGGGTCCAGGAAGTGGGCCCACAGCAGAACTTGAGTCTGCATGTGCTTTGTTCTTGGACTTCTCAGTCTCCAGAACCAGAGGCACACACCCCTGTAGTTGGTAAACCATACACTTTGTGGTGATGTGCTATAGTAGTCTGCACAGGTTAGGGTCCTCTACAGTGTGACTAAGCTAATACTAATTTGAAAAGAATAAAGAATAAGTGAAGAAGAACCCTAACCCTCCTCATTCCAATGGGCATCTTTGCTCCCAAAAGCCTAGTTCTTCAGCTCTGTTGTTTAACTGCACTACAATTTTTCCCTGCTACTTCCAAGGGGCCCCCAGAACTCAGTCTGCAGGACTAGTGGCTGAGGGTTCCAGAGAAGGGCTCAGCCCTGGACAGCTTTTATGTGAATGGAAATCCTCATATTCTTCTTCTGATGCTGAGGTATGATGACAGGGTGGAAGGTTCACTTACATATTGAAAGACATTGAAGAGATGTGGAAGGAGATTCTCCTTCTGCCTAACAGTGTTGGGCTACACTACTCCTGTTTACTCTGCCATAAGAGCACTTGAGAGAAGGCAGAAAGGGCAGATGATGGGGTCTGGGTGCAGGCAGCAGCTGGTTCCGCTCGGGATCTCAGCCCTGCCTTCACCTGTGCACAAATTGCTTCATCTCCCTGAAGCTGAGCTCCTGTCAATCTGAGATAATCAATGCTAAATAAAGTGTGCTATAAGGACATAATATGAGATCATGCATGTGGAAACAGCCCAAGAAACACAAATATAGCATTTGCCAAACCTCAGAAATGTTCATATTAGATATTTACATTCTTCTTATTTTGAACTTCATTGGGAATACTGCTTTTGGTTTTTTGTGTAGATGTCAGCTCATTGCACAGAACATGTACTTTTTTCATATTAAATTACATATGCTGCTTGGGCTTTTTTATGTGTATGATCCCCTATTCTCAGTGGATTTTTTTTCTCTTATATGGATATTGTTACTGATTTTTAGGCAATATTAAAACAGTATCATTAAATATTAGATATATTGTCTCTTTGGAATGCCCTGGAAAATTGACACTGATTAACTAGGACATGCACATATATATATATATATCCATTGCTCAGAAGTAAAGTTTTGTTATGGAAAAGGGATGATACTGATGGAAGCAATGAACTACAACCCTAAAACAAATACCTTGGAGGTGCTCAAAGGACTGATGACTGACCTGTGAAAACTTCATGGAAACAATGAGCTCCTCTCTGTCTGCCTCTCTCTCTCTCTCTCTCTTGCTTGCTCTCTGTCTTTCTCTCACTCACACATGCTCCCCATACCTCTAAATACCCAAGTAGTTAAGTCTTCTTCACTGGCCTGAGAGAGATGAGGCAGCAGCCGTATCCTGACCCCAGGAATACAGAAGACCAGGAAACAGCCTTCCCTAAAAGAAGTATTTCCCATGAACCAGGACAGAAAAGCCATCTCTTCGGTGCTGGGACCTGAGGCGTTCTGAGATGTCAGAGACCAGTGAGTGAAAATGAGCCCCTAGTATCGACGCTCACAGACCCTGCAGCTGGTCAGTGATAGCCTCTCTCCTTCCTCCCACACTGGATGTCATGATTGTTTCGAGGCTTCACTGTTTCCTCACAGGTGGTCCTTTTCGTGTGGTGTTACTATAGTGTCAACATTTCCATCTTTTGTGCCCGACTCTCCACGCCTTCCCCACCTGCTCCAAGGCCTTCTTCCCCTGCTCTGGAAATGTGAGCTCTCTGAGGATCCTTGGATGTGTTGCTGGGCCAAAGCTCCATGTCTCTGGCTGATGCTGTGGTGTTTTGTGGAGGTCTGGCGGGTGGGGGGAGCAGTTACCATCCACAGCTGTGTGAGTTACAGCAAGGGGGCGATTCGAGATCATCTAGAGAAGCCTCATGCACTGTGTCAGGGGTCTGAACTCAGGATTGGGTTCTGTCTGAGAGGAGAAATTTGGTGCAGTCTCCAGTCAGCACAGATTTTGAAGCTGTACAGCCAGTATTTTTTTTTTTGTAACAAGTCTGTGATATCTATTGTAATATCTATTTTCTCTTGAATCTTCTCTCTTACTGAGCTCTGACTCACACAGTCCTCATCCTAGAAATTCAAGGATCGGTCTGGCTCTCAAGGGCCTGATACTGAATGGATTTTTTTCATTCTGTGACAAGAAAATGAACCCAGAGGTGTTCTCTAAAATTTGAAAGCTGGAGCTGACAAAAATGGCCACAGAATGACAATACATTTGGAGAGAATTCAGGGTATGGCTTAGGACTGGTTTCCAGCTAAGAGACACCTGCCCACTCAAGTTTTCTACAGTTTGCCGCTGATGGACTAGCACTGGGTTCTCAGTCCTGCACTGATTTGCACAGTGCTGGTCTACACCCCTTTACCGAGTGGCAGGAACTGAAGGCAAATCAAGTGGTCAAACAGAGCATCCTGAACACTTCCTGAGGATGAAGGCTCAGGGAAAGAAGGAACACTCAGGGTGAGCGAGGCTTAGAAACTGAAGACAATTGCGTTGGTGTGATACTGCTTTTTTTCTTTTCCTGTGGTGATGCTAGGGGTTGCGTTCAGGGCCTTTGTATGCTCTACATCCCAGGCCTTTTAAAATTTTTATTTGAGACAAGGGAAAAAGTATCTACATTGCCCAGGCAGGACTAGATCTTGTGCTCCTCCGCCTTGGCCTCCCAGAAAGGATGTAGTCATAGCTGTGCACCACCATGCCCAAGCAGAGCCACACTGGATGCTGGGGTCCAGTGTGCTGTATTTCTTTTCTGGATATCTGTGTTCTGGGTTCTCCTCTGAACACCTGGAGAAGTCCACAGAGACCCTGAAAGCACAGCGGGACAAACGAAACTCTGGAGCAGGGAGCAGAGGCTCTGGAATTGGAGCAGACATTAGGGCTTTCAGACTCTGGACTCCTTTGCCTCCGGGAGACACAGGAGAGGAGGGCCAGGGATCCCCAGCATGGTTAGAGCCAGGATGAGAGCGGTTCTGCTCACAAACACATGTGCTCAACCCTAGGAGACCATCCTGGGAGGGAGTCAGGGAAGAAAAAGGAACCCTGAATTCCTGGACATTTGCAAAGTGGCCACCATCCCTTCTTATCACAAAAGTATAAATGAATTCACACATGCAAAAGGGGCGAATCTAAACAGTTAGTGGGCACTTTCTTGGTAATATAATTCAAAGATATTATGAATCAAAAGTGCTTTATTCACTGGCCTCTCATTCTAATCAATACGTGGCACTTCATTACTTAGATAAGTGGTAAAAATTAGATTTTGGAGCCCAGCCTAATAAGCTAGACTTTGAACTGACAACATGGCTGAATAAATACATATGGAAGCTGATTTAAGCAAGAATTTTGGTTCTGGTAATGGCAAAAAGGATTGTTTTGTAAGATCCTGTCTACAGACAGCCAGTAAACTTATATAAAGTGCATTCAGAGAAAATATACACTTTGAGTTTCTAAAACCATGAAGAATTGAACTTTGAAAATGTGGGACAGATGTGAAGATTTGAGTGGTATCCACCAATAGATCGTCTCTATTGCTGTATCCTCTTCTATGGGCTCAGAAAGAGTTCAGAAAGCACCGTCCAGCACACTTCCCTTCAGTGTGCTGACCAGAGGTGCTAGGGAAGTGCAGGCAGGTTTTCCTGAGCCCTTTAGTCTGCTTAAATTTGATCCTGCAAAAGAGCTCACACATCATGCACCCACTTCAGAGCAACTGCCTGGAGTGAAAG
Organism: Fukomys damarensis; assembly: GCF_012274545.1. Taxonomy (NCBI): domain Eukaryota; kingdom Metazoa; phylum Chordata; class Mammalia; order Rodentia; family Bathyergidae; genus Fukomys; species Fukomys damarensis. The sequence goes on from NW_022900929.1 coordinate 29,344,606, forward strand.
TGGGGTCCACGATGCCAGGGACTGGGTGAGGGGTCAGAATAATGCACCCATGAACACACAAAGACACTGAAGTTCAGACCCTGGCAGGGTGGACATTGTCAACCCTGGCCACTGTCCTGGCCAATACTCAGGAGTCATCCCAAGTGTGACAGTGAGCCAGAAATGCTCTCCTGGAAATGGTGCTCCTTTGTGAATCTCCCTGCCTCCAGCCAGCATCCCCACTGGGCACCACACTCCCTGCACATCCCTGTGGGGAGGGAAACTTCCTCCAGTTGGCCAGGGTTGTCATCACAAAATATCACTGTCTCAGTCTTCATAGAACATCTACCAGGAAGAATGAGACATGTCAGGACATTTGAAAATTTCCTCTCAAGTAAACCTAGAGGAAATAAACTCACAGGATTATTCTGAATGATGAACATAGACCTTAAGAAAAACTGAAGAAACAAAGCTCTGTAACTGAAGAAACAAAGTTCTGTAGATGGGAAATGACTTTTGGTAATTTATTTCTTTCCCTGTGTGTAATCTTTCATCTTTCTTTCCAAACAAGTGAACACATTAACAATTCTGTTTCTCCCGCATCAGCTTCACCCAGTAAATACTATTCATAATTGTCACAAGTTGGCATGACCATCATCATCAAGAGGACAAAGAATGTGGGATGGTAAATACTCCACCTCTAACAGCCTAAGCACTAGAGAGCTGGGCTCAGAGAAGGGCAGGCACATCCTTATGGCTTTCTACAGACAATCACGCAAAAATATCTCACAAGAATGGCTGAAAAATCTCTTCTTAACACACAGTTGAGTCTGAATTAGATTATACCATGGGGCAGTTCCCCACATTTTTTGCCTCTTCCATCTTTTTCAGATCATAAAATAATCCAAAATCCCATCAAGTTGGGATCACTATACATCAAGTTGTAATGGTATACAGTAAAAAAATAATGGTTAAACTTTCTAATTACATCAGGTTCCCAAATATCTGTGTTAGTGCCATTGTGTTGATGGTGGTGGGGTTGCTGTTTTAGTTGTTTTGCAGGTTGTTAAGTAGCCAGTGCCACCTGGGGGAGTTGCCTGATGACACTTCCATTGTTCAGAAACCTGAAGCCCAGTGATACAGAGAACAATTTCCTTTAAGAGTCAAATATGACTCCATCTCACATGGCTGCCTTGAAGTTCTGCTGTTCTGAAACTTACAAAAGTGAAATTAAAAAGAAGCAGAAGAAAAAAGCGAAGGAATAAAGTTTTAAAAAGTGGAAAGCTTTTAACATATGCAAATCACTCACACACAATTCGTATTTGCCATGCAGTAATTGTTTAGATGGAGTCTACATTGGATATAGATAAAAGGAACAGGATAATGCCAAGTGGGAAAGCGTGGAAATAAGAGGAGAGTCCTCAAGGAGAGATTTGTATCCCTTCTGTGTCAGTTGAGTTTGATAATCAGAAATGTTTATTCATAAACCGGACCTGGTCCTGCCTTGTGATCAACCAACTTGGCTTCTGGGGTCAAACTTTCAACCCCCTTTCAGGAAAGTCCCCCAGTCCTTTGGCATTCTGGCCTGTATCTGTTAAGTGATTGCCTTTTCTTCTTCCTCTGGCCCTTTTAATGAAATTTAGAAATTTTTAATGAAATCTCAGAATATGTTTGTCTCTCCAATTCCTCCATGCTGCTTGAGTTTAGTTAGCAACAGAGGGGTTAACATATTTCTCTTCACTGAAAAGCTGGCAGCTCGACTTCACTTATTCTTGTGTCAGTCAGCTTTTCCTCACGGTGACAAAATAACTGAGATAATCAGCTTATAATGAGGAAATGATTAATTTTGACTCATATTTTAGGAGGGGTCATTTCATAGCCAGTTGACCATTGCTTTGGAACCTGTGGTGAGGCAGTGTGTTGTGGGGTACACTTGGCAGAGTAAGTTCACCCCACTGCATTGGGAATGTGAAAGGGAAACAAGAAGGACCAGGTGCCAGTTATCCCTTCCAGGGCTCCCAGTGACTAACTTCCTTCCTTTAGGTTCCACCTCTTAAAGGTTCCTCCCTTTCCACCAGTACTGTGTGCTGGGTCAAAGACTCCAGGGCCTCAGAGGCATTTCCCTTAACCCATCCATCAAGTTGATCACCAGGCTCTGATTTTTCCAGTTCCCATGCAACCTCCATATTCACACTGTGTCAAGCAGGACAAAGCTCTTTAGAATAGCAACTATGAAAATCCACTAATCACAAACCTTACGTGAGCCTGAGATGAGGTTTTAGATGTACAACTGTATAAAAAAATCTTAGGAGAATAAAAGAAAAAGAAGTGATAAATTCTGCATCAGACATGGCTCATGTTCTGTTCTCCTTTTTTCACTCACAAACTAGGTGGCCTGTCCCACAGGCTCCCCTCACACAGCCTGAAAAAGACTCCCCAGCCAGGCTTCAGTATGCTTTGGGTCAACCTTGGTCTTCTGGAGCAATCTCATTCGTTTGTGTATTTAGCTACTCAGTTTTATAGAAGGAAAAAGTTATTATCAGCATGGAAACATAGTGAGCATTTGATGATTTCAAAGCTATAATCAAAAGTTTTATAAGCATGCAATGAGGGAAAATTTTCCATAATGAGACCTGCTGGAAAATAATCTCTTAACTGTTACATTGCAGAGCTGATACTTTTGAAAATAAAACACAGAAACTAAGCCTATTCTTTGTGATTATCTGCTGAATTGACTCTTGTTGGGCATTAGGTACAGGGAAGAAAATATTCTCTTGCCCAATTTTCATTGTGAATGGACAAGAACAGCAAAATCAGCTTGAGAAGGGTTTAGCAATCAGGAGTCAGACTCAGCTCACATGAATGTTAGGAATGTGGTTCAACAAATCCTTGAAGTTCTATCAATTAAACCAATTAAGGTGCTCTGCACTGTTCAGGTTAGATCATCTCTATTGCTGTATCCTCTTTCATGGATTCAGAAAGAGTTCAGGAAGCACTGTTCAGCACATGTCCCTTCAGTGTACTGACCAAGGGTGCTAGGGAAGTGTGGGCAGTTTTGCCTGAGCTCCTTATTCTGCTTAAATTTGATTCCGCAAAAGAGCTCACATATCATGCATCTTCTCTTTGAGGAATCGTATCAAGCAGAGAGGAAATCAAATGTTTCTATCTCACCCAGACGGGCATCACCCACTCTTCTTAAGATTGCTCCAAAACATTCTTGGTGCCCCATGCCTCTTCTCCCCTTGACGCACTACCCAGAAGTCCAAAGCCCCAATTTCTGTACTGGGGATGTTATATAAACTTTAACGATGGGCAGAATAATCTGGAGATTACTATGTCAGCATTATACTCATCTTGTAATCCCACACTTTGTGGGATCCTTGTGCATACACAATTAAAATTATTTTTGCTGCACATAATCTGTTTCCTGTCAAATTAATGTGTAGCCCAGATGATGAATCTGAAAGGGTAGAGGAAGCCATTTTCATTCCCTCCAGCATGTTTCTTTCTTACCTCTTTTCTGGGCACGTGTCCCTAATCAGTCGATAAATCAACATTTTCCCTTCTCTCCATTACCTGTGCTCTTCCTTTCCTTTCCCTCCTCCTTTTCTTTCTTTCTTCTTCTTCTTCCTTTTCTTCTGGCCTTCCTCCTCTCTCTCCTCTTTTTCCTTCTTTCCCTCCTCCTCTTTCTTCTCCCATATTATAATGTTCATCTCTAACTATTTTTACCTGGTTCATCTTTATGTCTTATTACTTTGGTGAAGCTTTCCCTTATCCATTTATTTCAAAATTATTTGCAGTGACTTTTTTCCTCCATTAAGTTTATTGGAGCATTTAAAGCAAACGATACAGTTACGTTTGTCATTGGGATCCTCTACCTTTACACGATATGTCTTGGTTCTTGTTTTTTCCCCACACCCCTGCTCTCCCTTCACCCCCTTCACCCTTCCCTATTTACAAAAACTTTGTTTCCATTTTTTCCTTTTTAACATTTTTCTTTTCCCCTATTTCCTTTTTCCCCTTCCCACTTCCCCTTTAGCCATTTTCTTCCCATTTCACACTATCAATTATACCATTTGAACCATTTTTATACTTAGTTTTTTATACCAGAGAAACTATTTGGTATTGACTCAAGCGTTTCCTATTTATTTCATTTAAGAGTATGGCCTCAGTGTGCATCCATTTAGCTATACACGTCTCTAGTTTCTCATTCTTTATGGTTGAGTAGTACTCCATTTTATAAAAAAAAACACATCTTCTTTATCCAGTGCAATGACTTTTTGAAACACATTTATGATAACAGTTATTTTTTTTTTTGTACCAGAGATTGAACTCAAGCCCTTGTGCTTGTGAAGCAGGCAGGAGAACCACTGAGCTAAATCCCCTGCCTGATGATAACAGTTTTTAGTCTTTGTCAGTGACAGCTGTGCTTCTTTTTTCACCTCTGCAAGATATTTTTTTTGCTTTTATGCAAATATTTTAGGTGCAGTTTGGACATTTTAATCCTGTTTTAGACCTTGTTCAAATGCAATGGAGGATGTCGAATGCTGACCTTTTTTCCAACCTTACATTCAGATGTGTCAGGTTCAGATACAAACTCAGACCTGGAGCTGCCATTGTTAATATTGTCATAATAGTCTGTGACTCTTCATGTTATGGTAAATACATAGTCCATGTTTACTTGAAGCCCAAATTCTCCTCACAAAGTAGAGTGATAGGAACCTGTCTTGTGTTTGATGCAACCCTGAGCATTGGTAAACACTCTGGGGAGAAACATTGGGGCAGTAGAAAAAGACTTTCTGAGCCAGGTGTGGTGGCGCATGCCTGTAATCCCAGCACTTGGGAGGCTGAGGCAGGAGGATCACTGTGAGTTTGAGACCAGCCTGGGCTACATAGTGAGCTCCAGGTCAGTCTGAACTACATAGTGAAACCCTGTCTCAAAAAAAATATATAGAGAATAGTTTGTATTTCAATATAAAGAAATTAATCCAGAGATGGAAGAGTATCATGACAAGAAGTTAAAAAAAAAAAAAAAAAAAAAAGAAAGAAAGAAAGGAAAAATACTTTCTGGCTTGGATTTACACATTTTACCATTATGTTATTATTTAAAACACAATTTAAATAGTTTAGTTAGTGTACTTCTATTATTTTTCTGCTTCTCTGTTGATGAATTCAATGACGAGAAAGGAAGCCCTTCTATTTAAAAGTTAAATCTGTCTCTCCAAGCAATATCTTGGAGTGACAACTTTACCGGAGGGTCATTTTGTTAGCAGCACTCTTACTCAGTTAACTTCAATTTCCATTTGTGAATAAAAAATAAAAACCAACAGAGTAGCACTGGATGGTTGATAGGTTTCTGTCTACAAGCGCCACTGTGTCCCTTAGGGCTTTGCTTGGGGTCTTGTATCTTACTGATAATGGTAATTTCTAGGGTTCCTCCAAAAAAGTTCCAAGGTATAACTTTCTTTCCTAGTCATCTGAATTTTTTATAAAAATCAATTCCTGGCCTTTGATAATACTTCCAACTCTCCAGCTAATACATAAACATTGATTCTCTTAATTTAATCCTAACTTTCATGAGTAATCTTAATTCTTACATTCTTTGCAAAAAGTTTCCTGTGTATTCTGTTTTTGAAGTAACATGCTTACAAAAGAAACAATCTGTTCATTGCTACTCAGGATGGAGCACAACTATTTTCTTGTCTTGCATTTTCTGTCTCTTAAGCCTTCACCTAGCAATATTTGCAATAATATCATTTGATTTCTCTGCAATGGGGAACAGGAAGAACCATTAAAATACATAATCATTTTTTTCAGGAAAATATTGTTGAAAAGGACCATGACATTCCTCCTTTAAATCCCAAATATGGTAACCATTTGAAGTCCAAAAAGACGATAAAATTATATTTAAAAGGGGTTTGCAAAATCTGTTATTAGTTTTTAAAGCACCAGTATCAAATCTTTGTGAATTTCTGGTGGTTGTACCTCCTTTTTAGTATTATTATTTCACACTTAAAGGGCACATGCTTTGATTGAAAACCTCTTATTGCCCATAAATCCAAGGTATTTTAAAGCACAGCAAGAGTTCCCAGTGTGGTAAGGCTTAGAGTCCCAAGCACATTGGAAGAAAATAAAACCAGTTTATGCTGAAGCACATTCTGTAAAGGCAGGATTCAAAAATCACAGTTTACTGTGTACCAGGTCCTGGTTCATAATATAGGACGCTTTAGTTTGCTCTCTCAGATTTTGTGTTTTGTTTTAAAATAAGTATGTATATATGCTTCTCTCTTTGTGGATCTGTAGGAAGTGCATCATGGGTCTCTTTACCCATCACTTTCCCACTAAATGAGTTCTTTTGTTAATTCAGTTTGCAATTCTTGCAAACACTTGTGTGTTCTGTGTAATGAGCATTGTCTCCATTTTATCAGCAAGGGCAAATTCAGTTCCGGAGACAGCAAAGAACATATTGGCTTGTTACCAGTCAAACATGGGGAGAAGTTATGTCCTATTTCTCCACGTGTGGTGATTTCTCCACTGTATTATTGGCTCACACAATTATTTGATTTATTCTAGCAGGATATGAATTAAATTTAAATCATGAGCTATTTTCTCGATAGTAATGCTTCCATGGTGTGAACCATGTGGATAACTTACTATCAAAAAAAAAAGAAAACTGTAAAACCTTTTAATGGTAACTTATAGAAGTGAATTTGTATTAGGTAAAAGAAGAAAATTATGGACTGTAGGGATGTCAGATACAGGATGTAAGAGCTACTATCTTCAAGAGTATTGGTGAAGAAGTGATAGACATTAGCTCTTTAAAATGCAAATTACATACAAGTAAAAGAACACTATATTTAACATATGAAACTGATTTTGAAGTCTCCATAGCAACTGCTGAAATGTTCAGCATAAATTATGTGATTAAAGTTATCAAAGATAGCTTTCTTTCAACCTAAGCAGATTCAAACCAGATGAAGAGCTGGTTATTTTTCAGAATTTCCTACCAAGTGCACCTCTGGAAGATAATTAGAACAGCTTTTATCTGTGATAGGCAAGTCTGATTAATAATTTTAGAAATGAAATATATTCCTTTAATATAAAAGGAATCTAGGGCTAATCTCGATATCAAAGTGATGTCCTTATATTAGTCTGACAGCTTGCTTTATTTTGGTAGCACATGATGATTCTACCCCAGAGAAGAATAAGATCACAAAATTCTTATTTTACCATACTGTGGCAATAAGCATGGTACAATTAACTTTATTCTCTAACAGTACTTCATGATAAATGTGTGTGTGTGTGTGTGTGTGTATGGCTGTTTTAACTTTATTTTTTGCATTACTTTCTATGATTAGTGTGTTTGTGTTTAGTCATGTTAGGTATATTTGACTTAAACAATTACTCACTAATGTTTGAAAGATAGCTGAATAAATCACCCTAAAATATGCAGCTTTGGTTTAAAGATTAGTTTGAGCTAAAGGATATTCAGAGAAAGTTACAAGAAAAGCTATCTTTCCTCTCCATGTGTGCCGAAAATCAGGGCAAACGTATTAAAAGGTGGCCCTGTTCTCTCCAGACAATGTCTTCATAGTAGAGATGACTTTGGACCAGTGTGGGCTTGGAGACCACCCCACTGAGAGATGTGTAACATATGTGCCTCCACGAGAGACTTCTTTCCCTCTATCTTATCATGTTTTGTTGAAAATGCCATTGAAAAACTGTAATGATAAGTACCTCTGGAACAGTTATTCCTAAGTGAGGACCTCTCACGTATAGAGTCCAACAAAGGAAAGGAAAAACTTGCGTAATTATTTTACTGTGCCATCAGGGATTAATACAAGTAGCCGTGGGCCCCTCCAATGGCAAGAGGGCCTGTGAGCTTCTGGGCATTTATTAGTATGGCGAGCCACTGCTTGGGGGACTCTGGTCACTGAGATGGTGCACAGATATCTTCAATTTCTTCTAGAAGGGTCGTAGTGCAGTGGGGTTTCTGTGACATAGGACATCCTCTAGGGTCCCCCAAATGAAGGTAAGGGCATCTGTTGGAAAGCATCATATTCTTTTTCTTTTCTGGAAGTGTGTGTACATTTTCTTGGCAGTTGCTGTACATGTGAGATACACACATTAATGAGTTTCTGTTGATCGTTTTCTTAATGACCTTGCCCATATTTCTCTTATTGACAGGATTGTATCTAAGAACTCATAAGAATAGCATGAAAACTTTATCCTCCCCCTTCCAGAGTTTGATTTCGTGTCAAATAAAGAAGTCTATGTTCTAAATAATACAATCACAGGTCCCTCATGGATTCCTTGGTTTGTAAAACACACCAGGTTTGATCTTTTCAATGTTCACATTTACAACTGCATGACATTTAATGCAGTTTTGTGTAATTTTATCCATCCACCCTCCAAGTCACTGTAACCTCTCAAGCATCCTCTTAGTGTAGTTTTCAAAAAACTCCACTGAGCTCTGAGATGTCTGGATGGACAGAGTGGTTGACTCTGACCATGTAAAAATATATAGCAATACAAATAAAATTAGATGGCAGATGATATTAAAGTTGAGTTCAAAAATGGGCCCTAGAAAATGGGCCAGAGCCAGGCATGGTGGCACACCCTGGTAAGCCCAGCACTCCAGAGGCTGAGGCAAGAGTGCTGCCATGAGTTCAAGGCCAGCCAGGACTATGTAGTGAGATCCTGACTCAAAAATATGGTCTAGGCAAAATGGACACAATGCTCAATGTGCTTGCATATTGAAAATGTGTCACTAGTAGTAGGGAATGTTAAAAGCAAATCAACCAGCAGACAGTCTCAGAGAACAATCTGATATAAGGACAGAACAAAATGGGGATGGGGTCCCTGTACAACAGAAAGCAGAAGAAAAGACTCAAACATTGTCAGTGGATGGACAGCTCCCTATTGCTTTTTTTCAAAGCATACCATTGGAATATTATTATCATTGCTATGATTTTTTTTTACATTTTTTTGGTAGTGGGGATTGAACTCGGGACCTTGCACTTGCAAGGCAGGTGGTGGTGCCACTGAACTAAATCCCTGGCCCCAGAATATTATATTTTTGAGTGTGAACAATTACATATTGATTTTTGTTTACCTCCTTTATTTCTCACAGCTGCATGGTGGAATATATTAATAAATAAATGTATTTCTTGTTGCAGTTTAGATCAAGAGTGACTCTCAAAGCTCCCATGTGCTCACAAGTTTTGGAAGGTGAGTGGATCACAGAGCGCTACTTCTGAGTTTGCTCTTAGGGGTAGGGCTTGGGTGGAAGGGGTCACTGGGGCATGGCCTGGAAGGGCGCTTTCTCCTCCCTGTATCTCCCTGCTCTCTGCTTCCTGGCTGCCATGAGGTGAGCAGCTGTCCTCCTCCAGGTCCTGCACAATGCCTTTGCTGCCTCAGGGCCGGTCAACTGTAGACTAAAAATACCAGCCACAGTAAGCCTCTGCTCCTGTAAGTTGTGGGTGTCAGGCTAGTTTCACTCCCTTTTCTTGCCCACCTTTTCTGACACGGTCAGTTTTCTCCTCTGACTTTGCCTTCTCCAGCCGGGACACTTTTCTTCTCTTAATAGCTTTGTCCCTTCTTTCTCCTTCATTCTCGGAGAGGGCCTTGGGTTACTGAAACACATTTCTGAAGTGTCCATTTTCTTTTTCTTGTATCTGCTATTGATTTTGAGCTTCCTTTCCTTCCAGACACATCCCAGTTTTCATTTTGCAAGATTTACTAGTTCTCTGCTTGCAGTTCACTGATCCCTGTTATAAATGACACTGTTTCTTCACATTCATTCCTTGTGTCTTGATACTGGAAGTGGATAGAAGGAGGGAGGTGACATATTTTTTAAAGAAAAATTTGTTCTGATTCCTGAAATTTCACATAGGTTGTACTTCTGCTATGGTATTCTAAGTCTCTTCTCCCTGATGTAGATTTTATTGAAAATTTCATTCTCTATACTATGACCTATTGCCCATCTCTCATTTCAAACGCCACTTTCAATTTAAGTCTTTTTTTTTGTGAGAGTGGAAAAATGTTTATCTGTGCATATTCGACCTTTAACCTAAAAATTATGGTTTCGAAGCTTTTTAATATGCAATGACCACAAAAGGACACTGTAAAAATAAAAACGAGTACTGTATTTACAGTTAGGTCCTCAGCGTGTGCCAGATATTCCTCTTAGACTTTTATATGAATTAATTACAGATGGTACAACTGAGGTTGAAACAAAGTGTTCACCCAGTTAGAAATGGAGAGGACAAAGTACGAGCTGAGGAAATTTAGACACAGAGCCCAAGATATAAGACTCTGCTAATTTTTCTTTCACTCAAGGCACATTTGCATATACATTTCTGTTCCTTTAAGTTCGAGTGTGGCCTGATCACTCACTCACTTTCACTGCTCTGCACACATGTAGATTCTGGACTCTGGTGCTAGAGAGCTAAGGCCCAATTCCCTGGCACAGATTTGCTGAAGGAGTCTGCAAAACTGGGGTTGTGGGGAACCGAGTTTCTCCATCACGGTACCCACAGAGTCTTCATCCCACCCTGATGTTTGGAGGTCTCCTCTGAACATGCCAGCCGGGCTCCATTGCGCAGTGTGAGCGGACAACTGCATGAGCTAGAGCCATACAGAAAACAGGGATGCGGCCATGTTGGCAGCCCAGTTACACAGACCGCAAACCCACTTCAAGACGTGAAGGCAGAGATGTGGGGGGATGACGACTGTCACATTTTCAAAATATCCCACCCATCTTCGAGCTTTTGAAGATTTTATAAATAATTCGCACTGATTCCTCTTTCAAGTTGTAGTAAAATTAGACAGCGATGTCACCTGGGTCTGAGTTTTGTTCGTGGCTAGTTTTGGTTTTTGGATTACTGGCCGAATTATAGTTTTCCGTTTCTTCTTGAGCCACATTTGTCAGTTTGTATTTTCCTGGGATTTTTTTCAATTTGTCTAAGTGATCTGATGAACTGGCATAGAAATGTTCAGAGTACTATTTAAAAAATATTTACGTTTAATTTACAAATTGCTTGAATTTAAATTAGATTCAGTTGTTTTTTACTTCTTTCTTAGTCTGACTGATCCTGCTTCTTGATGAAATTGTTTTACCCGCTTTATTTAATGTTGCAATAGAGGCAGATTTGTGTTTTATATAGGATTTTTGGTTTCTTGTATCTGCCTATTCTGCATTTGCTACACCCCTTTGAATTAAACTTGTTTTTGGTGTATTCTTTTATTTGAGTTTTTCCCTCTTTCGATCCTCTATCTCTTTCTCCCCTTCTCCTTTGAATAGCATCTATCTCTCTACTTCCTATGATCTAACTTTCATTTTTCTCTTTGTGTTTCGAGTCTCTCATATTCCATGGTACATAAATACCACCTTTTAATTAAATAGATTTATAATAAATTGCATGTTTTCTCTGATGTTCTAGGAGTAAAGTTTCAATGTGTATAGGCTGATTATTATTTGCTAAAGCAACCTGTGGAGAAGTTGCTACCCTGACCGACCAATGATGTTTAGGTTCCTTTCCTGCCATAGATTTTGAGCCCCATGTTGGAGATGTGTTCTGACTGCAGGAGAGCACTACTTAGCTATTTAATTCCAAGTTCTTTTTCTAGCAGTGGTGGCTTTATTTGGTTTAACTTGTGTCTCTAATAAATCTACCAGTCTCCTCTTAATTTCTTTTCAAGAAAGACTTCCATTATTCTTGGAGTGCTCTTGTGCACACGTATGCACGTGCACACACACACAAACGTTTGCATATATAGTGAATTCTCTTGTGAAGGTACTTCTGGATTTTCTGGGTTATGGTTTTGTTTCTACTCCAATGCAGCCTGTAAGTTGAGCTTGCGAAGCCTGGGCTGGGACAAAGACTTTGTGTGTCTCAGCATGGGCCTATGCCTCTTCGCTGAGGTTTGATGCCAGGGCCCTGTTGTCTCAGGAGGACTCATGCAGCCAGGTGTCCATCCAGAGACAGGCCCAGGTAGATGTAAGAGTCTACCTCTGGGAGTCTCATCTCTCGGTCAGCCCCAGACTTGTGGCTAGGGCTTTGCCTGTACAACAAGGAAGTGAAGTCAGCATGGGAGATGCCAGGTCCTGCAAGTCCAGGAAAGAGGCTATAGTTTGCCTATGGGAGTTGTTGGGGCTCAGCTTGGCACAGCTGTGGTTTCTTGAATGGCAGCTGCTGTGATTACTGTATAATAATCCTTGTCAATTTCTCTATAGAGCTTCCTGGCAAATGCTACACAGACAGAACTCTTAGAGCACTATGTGAAGATCTGCATCCAGAACATGGTGACAAGGATGTCTTTGATTCTTTGCTATTCGATGGAGATAAATCAGGTACATTCTGGGTTAGATTGAGTCGCTTTTATTCTTTACAGCATAGATAACCTACCACCTGACTCAAATTTCAGGGATCTACTTGGACCTACTGCTCCTGTATTTTCCCAATCCATTGTACTCTGTGCCACCTTGCATCTGTCTTCCTCTTTCTCCCATTTATAGCACCTCGGTGCTGGTCCTTCTACATTAGTGCAATAATAGCTTAGTTAGTTACTTCAAAAGTGGGCAGTGAGGACAGCCTCAAGACAGAGTCACATGAAAGAAAACAGCACACACCAGAGTTAAGAGCTATCCTAAGCAACTGCTTAAGCTAAAACGTATAAAACAAAAGGCACAATTTAAAAGAAATAAAAAGTTAGGATAAGAATGGAGGATAAAGGACCTCTCTCCCAGGAAGAAGGTCCTTGTGCCTAGTATAAGATAAGTGACAGCCCCTTCCTAGACTCTGCACTGGAAAAACTTTAAAATGTAGAGAAATTGGTTTCTAGCTAAGTAGCTGATTTGTTAAAAATTTCTACAAAGCAGCTCCCTTTCTAAGGCCAAGATAAAGAAAGCATGTGCAACTTCTGCTAAGAGCCTCCTCTTGGCTGGTATCCATCAAGAGCCTTCCCTTATTATTATTTCTAATAAACATTAGGCTGGTGTCTTCCTTTTGCCCTTGATTTTCATTCTTTGACTCTGTGAGACTAAGAGCTCGAAATTATAAAGTCTCATTTCCCCAGGACTGGGATGCTCTGGAGCAGAACTATGGAACATATTTGTCCCAGAGTGGAATTTCAGTCATATTCACATGGTAGGAGAAAGAAATATAATTTATTCACAAAATGTCATCACATTTACTCTGTTCAAGCATATTTTCTTGAATAAGTGTCTCTTCTTTTGGTAGATGCTCTTACAAGTATTTTCATAGATTTTAGTGACCTCCTTCTTCTTGTTACTTGTGTATCTCTTTTGTAAATTTCAAAATTTTGTAAAATTTTTTGTAATTTAAAAAAAATGTACTGAGGAGAGTGTCCACAAATCACGTCATATTTTCATGCTATCAATGGACCTCTTAAGATACATTTAAATATATTTTTCATATATTCATATAGCTATACTGTGACCTCTCTTACATATGAACTGTCACATTACTGATCCTCAAATGTATTTTTGTGTGTATTTAGTCAATTTTATTTGCCATTATCTTCAAATCTCCACTACAAGTTTATTAGTAGTGAATGAAGTATTGTCCTGACAAGGGACCTCACCAGAGAGGGGAGCTATGGGACAGAGGGAAGTTGTAATCCAAGACCAAGCAAAATCAGGGCTGAAGCAAGATGGATTTCAAAACCTGGAGAGCCCAGGACTCATCCAGAATCAAAGGTCTGACAGAAGCAATTGGTCCATTAAGTAAATCTGGGTCTGACCTCAGAATGTCAGAGCACTGGTGCAGTGCAGAGAAAGCTCACGAAGGCATCTGGAGTAATTTCTAATAATCACATGCACACAATTTATTTGTATCAAAGAACTTAGCACATTGGAAATCCTTATATTCCCATAGGTAAAATGAAAGGAAGTGAAAGAAGCCAGGTGTGCTTGTGTAGAATAGGAGAAGATGCTACAACCTGATTCAACACCAAAATTAAGAAGGGGGAGGAAGAAAGAAGAAAGGATAAATCTAGCTAAATACATGAAGAGTAGTATCTCAAAATCTGAAATCAATATTAACATTGCAAATACGGATGCTCTTCCCTTTCCTTCACTTTTAGGCATTTTCACATGCTTTCTAGGTGTACTTGACGTGCATTGTGAAGAGAATGAGTGAACATTTTTTGTTGCTCAGTGGGCCCTGGACTTGGATTCTCCTGGCTTCCACCTCACTCACAGGAATCATGGCCTAGAGACCTGCTTTTCTGAGTGCTCAGAGTTTTGTTTTAGATGCAACCATTTGCAAGAGTAAACTACACTGTCTCCACTTCATGTAGCAAAGTATTTTGATGATTCAGGACTGGATGATTGAAGAACCCCCTCTATAGCCACCTGACCCAGCTCTGAAATTTCTCCGTGTGAATTTCACATTTATCCTCCTTCATCAGAGGAGCTAATTTGGATTTCAAAACAAATTTATGTTAAGTGGCAGTTTGCCATTACTGCCGTCTGAACATCTAAGTGTTTTCCACCTCTGAGCTAAAAATAATATTAATAAATTACTCCGTATACTCAACAATGATATCAGATATGGAGATTTTCTTAAGATAGCACAAATTTCAGAAATTTAATTAAGTTATTTATCATTTGTGAAATTATAATATTAAACCCAATAGAGAGCTCTGTACAGGTTGATTTGAAAGAAGTATGCAATATTTTTAAAAAGTATGTGATTTAATACATACTGCTTCCTAAATTTCCGATCCAGGGGTCTTCCACACTGGACTCGTGTCCAAGAGGGATGGGAGGAAGGAGTGAAAAGGAGGGAAATGCAGAGAGAGAAGGAAGGCAGAAGACAGGAGAGGAGAGCCATTTCCATGCAGTCTGCTGGCCATGGCTGACTCCCTGCTCTCTGGAAGCACAGGGCCCCGACTGGGTGAGTCTGGTGCAGTCAGCTGAAGGTATGTGGAGAACAAAGGGAATGGCATCTCTGAGGAAAAGGGGGTTCTCCTGAAAACAGCCCTCATTCTAGATTTGCATCATTGGCTCCTCCCCACACAGACTGTAATGGGACTAAATGACGTCTATAATTATGTAAGCAAATCCTCTGTAAGAACTCTCTCTTTTGCTTCCCCTCTCCTTATGCATTCCTTTCTTTCTCACTCTCTGCTCTTTATTGGTTCTAATTCTCTGCAGAATCCTGACCAATACAGATTTTGGTACGAAAAATAGTTCTGCGAAACAGGTTCCTTTTTAAAGGACCCTGAATACACCACAGTTTATGATTCTAGTTTTTATAGTTTTCTGTACACATTTAGCATTCTAATAACGAAAACACATGTCTCTTTAAAAGTCTGTAATCATAGCAAGACAGGAATAAAAATAGAGCAATTTCTAGAGTGGGGAATATCTTTTGAGATGAAAGAGGGAGGTCAGATTCAGCAAATAAATTTGCTTCAGCATTGAATTAAAAAAAAATTGTAGGAATAAGTTTTCTCTAAGGACTAGCTGCTTACTGCCTTAACCTTTCTGAAATTCCTGTTCAGAAAGATTTTAGAGTCTGTGAATCTCAATTCCCTCAAGTGGAGAGGAAAGCTATTCTTAAGGGACACAGAACTGTAAGTCAAGTCACAAAGGAAAACCGCAGAGGATAAATTCAAATCCCAAACTCTAGGCACTGTGATATATTGGGAATGGCACTGACAACATTTCAAGTCACTCTCGCATTTCTGTCTTGGACTTTGTTGTTTGGCAGTGCCACACTGTCCCCCTACTGAGAAGAGCTGGGCATGGCAGCACATGCCTTTACCCTCACAACTCTGGAAGGCTGAGGCAGGCAGACCCCAAGTTTGAGCCCACCATGGATGAGTTAGTAACTTAGTAACATCCTAAGTCAAAATAAAAATTAAAAAGGGACTAGGGAAGTAGGTCCATGAGAAGGTACTGAAAAAAAAAAAGTGTTGAGGAGATGCTGTGTGTCATTGTGATTCCTGGACAGGCCTTGAGAATGATCCCACATTGGAGGAACAGACCCCAAAGATGAATTTTCTGAGCAGGCCTGGAGGTTTTGGATGTGGATTCTGATGTGATTAGATTTAAAGGTCCTCTTGGATCTGTTTCAGGAGCAGAGGACCCTGGTGGATCTAGAGACAAACACACTGTAACCACTATGGGATTCCTCCTAATCAAACACCGTGAGCAGGAACTGGACTGGCTCCCCATACAGCATGGTGCACAGTTCAGTCACAGCAAGGTTGGCTGGTTGCTCCAAGGTTGGTAAAATAATGAGGAAGAACAAACCAAAACAAAACAAAATGAACCAAAACAACAACAGAACCAAGTCAGGTGTGTGAATTCTCAGCTCAAACCCTACACAAAACCAGCAGACACGGCTGGAGCTGGACTTGAGCCCCCAAATCCAGCATGGTCCTCCTGGGCAGAAGAGGCTGGTCCCTGTCCTTGTGGAGCCTTCCCTCTGCCCTCACAGGAAGCTTTAACCCAGGACCCTGGGCTGTGGGATGGGGTGGCCTCGCCCGGTACAACTGCTGAACCTCAGGACAGAGATTCCCCCTCCATTTCCTGTGGGACCCATAACTAAACTCAAGCCCCAGAGCACCCAATGGTGACAACCAAAGATTGGCCACAAGCAGGTGTGTTGCATTCATGCAGATCTCCTAAATCTCCTCATGTGTGCAGGCAGAAGCTTGGGAAGTGCAGAGGAATGCTTGTAAGAGTGTGGGTGATGCTGGAACGGACATAAGTGGTCAGTTTATTGACCTGGGTCCCCTTAGTGAAGAATCAACATTTAATGCTGCAGCATGAGAAGTTAGAAAGGTCTCTGATTGGTTGGTTAAAGCACAGGCCTCAGTTGTTCCACTCTGAGCAAGGAAAAAATGCCCCATGTCCATTGGCGTACTGTAGAGGAAGGGATACTGGGTATGGACCTTGGTGAGTGGAGTGGTCTCACACCGGGAGGTGCAGAATACACACCTTTTGCCAGAGTTGTGAGACCAGTTTGGGAAGAGCCCAGAGCCTTGGAAGGTCTGGGCTTGCTCTTTTCCCTGGGTCAGATCTTACAGAGGGAGCTGTACCTGTCAATCTTGGAAAGCTCAGCACGAGAGAGTGACTGGATCCTCAGCTGGCAGAGGCCAAGGAGTGACACTGGGTCCCACATGACTGGGTGAGGGTGGCTATGGCCCAGACAGCAGAGCCTAGCAGCAGTATGCCGTGGACACAGATCCATGCCCTTGGCTGGTTGGACCCAAGAAGGGAGATGAGTACCAGGAGCACCGCATTTCAAAGGTTTGTATGTGCAGAATAGCTTGAGGTTAAGTAAAGCAAGGTCCATCCTGAGTCACAAACTCAGAGGGCAACCACCCACCCATCACCTCCAACACTTGAGCCAGGTTAGAAGCTCAGACTCCCTTGAATGAACGCAAGGCTATGTCTGGTGGAGAAAGAGCTGAAACGGTGCTGTTAATCCTTCTTCCAGCCTTTCCTACAGGCCCTTTTGCCTTTGTTCAGGTAACTAAGCACTAAGAAAAGAAGGAATCAGATCTTCCTGGGACTACTGGACACTGGTCTTGAACTTGCAGTATTTCTTGGAGACACAAAGATCTCTGTTACTCAGGGTCTGTGTAAGGCCTCGTGGAGATCAGGAGATCCCTGGAACATTAGCTCAGATCTGCCTCCCAGGGGGCCGGTGTCCTGCCAGAGCTGTGCTGTGTTTCTCCAGATGTGGAATGCACAGAGCCAAAGACATACTCAGCAACATGTGGGACTCCCACATTGGTCTTGTGACTACAGGAAAATGGTTATTATAGAGAAAAAGGCCAGATGGAGTCCATCAAATCTACCTCCACCATCCATGGAAAATAGTGACTCCTAAGCCATGCTGCATTCTGGGAGGGCTCGAAAGGTGCAGCACCCTGCTTCCCCCATGTTCCTTCCACCTTGCCCTTTGCCTCCTGCAAAGGACAGGGGGCCTTGGTGAGCAGCAGTCATTGCACATTTTCCCATGCAGTGACTCCAGTTGGAGCTGCTGTGCCAGATGTGTTTCATTGTTTGAGTGATTAATACTTCCTATGGCCCCTGCAGGTAGCTCTGGACTGGGTAACTGCCTTTTCTGTGCAACTACTTTTGAGATCCATCAGGAGTTTGCTTTGTCTCAGTGTGGCCAGCAATACACCTTCCCCATTTTTTCAGGGGTAAATCAACTCTCCGGCTCTAAGTCATAATTTACTTTGCAGGAGTCATGATGACCCTTTCCTTTCACATGATATCACACTGGTCCACCACACCGATGCTGTTCTGGCGGTTGGACTTCGTGTGTGAGAGGTAGCGACCATGCTGCACTTACGGCATGTCTATATGTCAGATGGTAGAAATAAGTGTGAATAAAATTCAAGTCCTTCTACCTCAGCAAGCCCTCTAGAAACCTAGTGGTATGGGCAGATCAAGATCTCCCTAGCAGGTAAAGGAAATTTGTATTGCATCTGCTCCTTCTTCCACTGTGAGCTGTATGCACAAGGCAATGGAGTGACAGAATAGGTCCTGGAATGTCAGCTAGGACCACAGATAAGTTACAGAAAGGATGAGAGTAACTGTCTTAAGTATTTCTTCCTTATTTTGTTGCACAGATGTGTATATGTCTATCATCATGATTTCTTCACTGTCCTATCCACCTTCATGTAGCATAAAATGTTATTTTATATCACTGTTTTTTAGAAGCGTTTAGTATATAGCAGAGTATTTAAGTTACAGGAAGTCAGGAAGAAGACTAAAGATCAATGGAGCACATCCTGCGATTTCCCAGTTTTATTCAGACAGCTGTGTCTTGCTGGGCACAAGTGTCTTCTTGTTTCCGCCTCTATTTGCAGACCGAGCACTGCTTAAGGAGATGCATGCTGGGGCCTTGTGACAGGTGCCACACTCGTGAGCTCAGCAGTGTGTCACCACACAGGGTGTTGAGTATCACTTAGATTGGTGAGCTTTGGATTAAAGTATGGCTTTCTACACTAGAGATAGGCCTTGCAGAAGCCCAGCAAGAAGACTGCCCCCAGTTCCTCAGTAGAGCCTTCAGGCTTCATCTGTAATGCTTTAACAGACTCCTCTGGTGCCATAAGAGGGAAGGAGACATGGATGGCTTAAAGTAAAAGTAATGAAGGGAGCCATGTTTCTGCCAACTAGGATGCTGTTCCCAGAAATACGAAGAGTGCGTGTGTGCACATGTGTGTGTGTGTGCACATGTGTGTGTGTCTCTCTCTGTGTGTGTACATTCAGGATGAAAGCCAAGAAATGCATGAGATTGGGATTTGCTAATTTAAATTTATCAAACTTGACAGTCAAATCAGTATCTGGTTTAATTAAACTCTATCCAGTAATGAATATAGTCTTAAATATTATACCCTCATTAAATAATCAGAGCTGCTGGTTTAATACCATAGGATCCTGTCCCACACAAGCTGTCCTGCCTGAGACTGTGCCCACCCTGCAGTGTGACCTAATTATTGAGAGTTGTTTCTTGAAATTCTTGTATTTGTTTTATAAATAAAACCATGGTGCAAGGCCATTTTCTTCTGCTTTGTGTCCAGAGAAGGCTTGAGTAGCAAAGAATATTAACATTTTCTTATTTTTAATTAAAAATTTCATGCAAGTCATTACTGCATTGTGGGAGAGATCAAACAGATCGAGATTGATTAAAGCCATGACTCTGTGTAGATTTTGGGGACAAAATCATAGCAATAACTTTTGATCCTATCTGAAGAAATAGAATCTTTTAAGTGCTGTAAATATTTTAAGAGCAGCCATAGGACCTCTTTTGCTCTTCCAGGGCTTGTGTGTTTGATGGTTTTCAGATGTGCAGAGCATACTGATTACACATTATTAATGCTTAATGATTTGTCACGATCACTTCAGGAAATTGGTGAAACAGTGAAATGTGTGGACCTCAAAGCAGTGGATTTTTCGTAAGATGCTTATAGAAGGTTCTCTTCATGTGAAAACTAGAAAATAGAAAATGAGTTGTAAGGGTAAACAAGCCAGCTGGGTGTGGTGGCGAGCATATGCCTGTTATCCCAGCATTCTGGGAGGCTGAGTCAGGAGGGCTGCAAGTTCCACCCTAGCCTGGACAACTCCACAACCAGGCAAGGCCTTGCTTTGAACCAGAAATATGCAGGGCCCCAACAACAAAATGTGACTGCCTATTAAGGATTCGTGTTCTGCCACTGAACCTAGGTGCAGAATGCATTAGCATGGCAAGTTGGATCTAGCACCCAAGCTAAGAACAAAAGCAATTCTCTTTATCTGACTAACTGGGGCATAAAGAATTATAGTGATAAGTCTTGTAGAAAATAAAAAAAGACTCATTAAAAGGAGGATAAGAACAAGAATTGAATGTTAATTTGGTTAAAGTGCCTAAACCCATATTAATGCTTTAAACTGCCATCCTCAAATGTCCAAAGTTCAAGAACCCAGAAAAATATGCTGTAACCCTCAATGTGTTAAATAGCTCAAATTTGATAAGGATTCGTTGTGTGTGTGTGTGTGTGTGTGTGTGTGTGTGTGCGTGCACGCGCACACAAGCTCAGGGGGAACTCATAGGTTGGGATTAATTGCCAGTGAGGTATTTATAATCTCTGTAGCCAAAGTCTGAGGAAATACAGAGATTTGGACATAAAATGAAGCAAAGCACAACAGTCAACATTCAGGGTAAGAGGAAACACAGCAGATCGCAATGCCCAAACTCTCCCGAAGGGGGCATCTTGGCTTGATGAGTAGAACTCCGCAAGGGGAAAACAGTCCTGACCCTAAACTGTCTGAGTGCATTTAAGAGCTGGTCACTCTTGTCGTGGGTGGCAGAGCCGCTATGCCTTGCGGGACGGCTGCCTCAATTCCTTTGAGTTAGTCTGACAAGAAACAAACATTGATTGACTATGTGTCCATGAAGGGGCTGCCAAAGAAGAGAAGGACCACGCAGAAAATAATTTGCCCACCCATTTTCCCTGCTTTGAGTTGAGCAGAAGGTGGTATAATCAGAGCAATAGTGGGAACCATCTGATGACCAGGTAAGTCAGGGAACCGGACAGAAGTTACCAACAGAAATAAAGAACAATGCGGCTTACAACCTGCCTCAAAGTCATAGAAAAAAAGCATGCAATGTGTCCTTTTCCCCAAGATGGCATAGATTGTGTTTAAAATCGGGAAGCATGTCTTATGACTTTCTTTTCTTTGAATGTATTTTTCATTAGTCCAGCCACAGTGCTTATTCGATGTTAAAGCCTGCTTCACACAGGGAGCTGCTGTGAAGAGCTGCCTAACGGTGTGTAACTGTGCTTATCATAGGGTTAGAAGACAAAAATCTCAGCGACTCTTAACTCAGTGTGAGCCTGGGGATGTGGAGAAGTAAACTTGAGTTGTTCTAGGGAGCTCCCTGTTGCAAAGGAAACGATTCCTTCTTGGTGACCAATAACAGTAAAGGCTTTTACCTCATGACATCTTGATACAGTTTATTCTGGCAACTTTAATAAGCAGGCCGATGCTGGTTAATAGTAAAGAAGTTACAGCTGGGAGGGGTGGCTCACTCCTATAATCCTAGCACCCTGGGAGCCTGAGGCAAGAGGATCACAAGTTCAAGCCCAACCTGGGCAGTTTAGCAATATAGCAAGATCTTGTCTCAAAAAAATGATAAAAAATTTTAAAATGTGCTGTGTTTGTAGCTCATTAAGAATAGTCTTCTTTAATTTGCAGTACTGTAAAAAGAAGGGGAGGAGGAAAAGAGGAAGAGGAGAAAGACGATAAGGAGGAAGAAGAGAAAGAGGAAAGGAAAAAGAAGAATGGAGAGGTAAATATGAAGAAGAAGGAGAAGGAGAAGGAAAGAAGAAGAAACCATGTGCCGAGAGCTCCTATGTAAACCATGATGTTAGGAAGACTAAGAAACAAATGCCTTAATATTGGTACAGAAACAGAAGAGGAATGAAAATTTAGAAGAAAGCCCGGAACCAAGGAAATACTTAGACGTGTTTGTGTCATAATTTATTATGTACATGTTTGAAATGATTGCCTGGGCTTCTCTTGCTCTCATCAGTCATGAGGGCCCTGGTAAGCAGCCCTGCCCGCAGCTTCTCTAGGATATAAACAGGAAAAGTTTGGTTGAGTTTCAGCTTCTAGGCAGGATCAGACCAGTGTGAACCAAGGAAATACACTCAAGAGTTGAGTTGGCCCAGCTTTTGCCAGTTTTGTGGTATATAGTGCTACTCCTTCTGATGGTGTATACGGTGGTTAAGGTACATTGTCCACTTGATTGAACTTGGGAGCTCCCCAGGTGATAAGTAGCATACACATCTGGGTGTGTCTGGGCTGGACACAGAGAAGGGAGGACCCCTGGGGCTATGCCTGGTCCACTATCCTTCCTCTTCCGCATCGTTCCCATTTTCTGCTTCCTGCTCACGGAGAACGCAACAACTTTGTGCTTCCACACCGCTCTGCTGTGATATTCCTGCCTTGGATCAGGCAACCATGGACTGAATCCCTTGAACCATGAGCCACATTGAACTCTCTTCCTTGAAGGATCTTTGTATTTATTTAACAATATTTTTTTCTACTCCTGTACGCTAGGCGCTTGGAATATATGCAGGAACAAGAAGGTCAAAAGAACCTATCTCCCTGGAACTTACCAGCTGTCAGGCAGGGGTAGGCAGAAGTGGGCAGCTCAGAAGCAGACATCACAATAGATATGAAAGCCGTTCGGCACTGTGGACAGCCATGGGTGTAGAGGTGGAGCCTCTCCCAGAGAGAGGCATGGAGCACAGGGGGCCATTGGAATGGGCTGCATGGAGCCCTCGGAGAGGCGAGAGTGATTGGAGAGACTTGGATTCGGATACACAGGGAGAGCCCAGAAAACTTCTCGATGGATTGGCTGTGGATGGAGAGAGATTCTGCAGGGAATTGGTTTGGATGAAAATGTCAAGCCTGGGGAAACGAGAGAGGCAGTCCATTGATGGTGGGTTTGTGCAAATACTGAAAACAGTGAGCAGCCTCTGCATCTTCTGCTCAACCATGCAGGCTGCTTTTCCGGGAAATGCTGAGTTCAGGCTTTCTCCCCTTTGTTGTGGTTGTAATTATTTTATCAGAAGCTGTGGTTGTAATTATTTTATCAGAAGCTGTTAACACGTGGCCCAGTAAACAGTAAGTTCGTACTTCTTTCTCACTTTGAACCCTTGAGAATTGCCATATTCACCAAGTCCGAGAATAGGTTTCTGTTAATTGTACTTTTCAAATTTGGGGCAGATTCAGAGAAATTAATTCCAGGTAGTTCACATATTAAATTTCCCCATGCAATTACTCCCTGGAACTTGCGGGTCCCACGACAATCTGACTAATTGCAAGTCGGAAGCTGAAGGAAGCACCCCATAAAGATTATAACTCGGTGCTCTCAGAGCGAGTGCTCATCGATTCTGCTACAAAATTAAAATTTGCAGACCAAGATCTGCTGTTAGGAGATGTGAGTCCACAGAAGCACATTGTTTTGCAAACATACTTTTGTCTCCTTGTTCCCTGGGCAGCTGTAGGTCATCGGGGTGAACTGACTTCCTCTGAGATCTGCTAATATGGATTTAGTACCTCTGGGATAGACGTCCAGTTTCACCCACAGCCCACTGGAAAGGACCTGTGTTTTCTTGTGCAAATAGTCCAAGTAATAAACGAGAAAAGCAATACCAAAACTTCTCTCTTGTTGGTTATAAAGTTCAAACAAATCCATGCCCTCACTCAGCCAATGGTCCCGCTCACTGGGTGTCAGGGTCAAGCCAGATGTCACTGAGGGACAGGGAGTGTGACACAAGGATGGGGGTATTTAGGCGGAGGAGTGCAACTATAAATGATTAGAAAGGAAGCATCTTTCCCAGAGACCCTGAAGGCAGGAGAGCCGCCAGGGGAAACACAGCTCCAAACTGTTGCTCCCAGTGCGGTGCTCCCTCCCGGCCAGCCCCATCCCACTTCCTCCTGGTCCCTGGCTCATCTACCTGGGACCACTTCCTAATTGTGAGAAGCTTGGTTTTAAAAGTGCTTATCCGACACAAGTTCCTTGCTGGGTTTTTATTTTTTTTTAATCACCTGTGGTTGAATATTATTCCCAAAGTGTCGTAAAGGAAGATATTGATGCAGGCCTAGCTTTGAGGTGCCCCGGAGTTTTAGGATGACTGTCATTTACTATGGAATGGGAAAGCATCTATGTCTCTCCAGGGCATGAAGATGGGAGAGGGAAACATGTTTCTTCAATCTGCAGATGCCTTCCTCCTTTACCAAAACCCACTCTATCGAGTTAAGAGCTGGACGTAAAAAACTTTAAGACTCAGAAGCTATCGATGCCTATCAATAGTGAGGTAGGGGAGGGAAGCCTTTGTTCAGGATCCCTTTCTAGAGACCTTTACCTTGTCTTTACTGGCAAATGGTGCATCATGGCTCTTACTAGATGTGATACTGTAGGAAGAGGGTCCATTGTCTGGGCACTGTCTTTGTAGCAGTCTGAGCAGAAGGCACCTGATATTACTCACTGTGTTACCACTCTCATCCGTAGCTTTTTAGACTGTGCGAGCTGTGTGCCATGAGGCTAAGCCCTAGCATTGCACTCTGTGTAAGCAATGAAGGTATTTAATCTTCAGTGTCTCCTGTGCTCATATCTGTCACTACCGACGGCTTCATCAGAACCTGCAACAGGAAGAATATATCATTGTCCATGTCTCTACCTAGCACAGCTCGGCAGGTGAGGCCCCCTCACAGAGGGAGCTCTAAGGCAGGCAGTGACATGAGCAATGTTTTTCTAAGGAAGAAGCACGGCAGGGCAGCTGTGCAGAAATCGAACTCAGAAAGCAGGCTGCCTGGACATGCAGTTGAGCTCCAGCACTCACCAGTTTGGCCAAGTTATAGAAGTGTTCTGAATGTTTATTTGACAGAAAACTGGTGATAAAGTAGCACTCGTGCAGCAGCACTTGGTGCCCTAGGAACTAAACAAGTTAATAACCTCTAAAGTGTTCAAAAACAGTGGTAGGGACAAAACGTTCACACACTAAATCTTACCTACCATATAACTTATTTCCCTTGAAATTGTAAAATTCCTAAGGAGGAAGGATTGTTATGTTTTGCTGTTGTACCAGGATTCAGAACCTGTCTTATACCAGATGTTTAGTAAACACTTAAGGAATGGAGGAGAGGGACTCTGGCTACAGACTTCCTGTTAACTTGAACTAACATTTCCATATATGCCAAATTTTGTGCGAAGCAATTTATGGATTCGAATATGCAGCGTTTATGTTTCCAGCCTTCAGAAACTTGAGAATTTGCCTGGTGTTATCAAAATAATCCTCCTCTGTAAAACCACAACACTCATTAAACATAGCTTTGCTAGGTTATTTTCCGAATGTGTGTAAGAGAAGAATTCATTAACAGCTTTCAAGCGGCACTCATAAATGAATAATACAGCATGCAAAACCAAAGTAAGCATTTATCCTGTTGATATTGCTTCTGCATGCTGGGAGAACATTCTGCTTTAAAGTGGAAGTTAGAAATAAAGGGACAGCATCTTCTACATGGAAAGATTTTTCTATAGAGACAAAGACCAAGCAGGTCTCTGTCCAAACCTCATCAAACTTCTAAAATGAGGCCCAGGGATGCATCTCAGTGGTTCCTCAGCCTTCCTCACAAGTGCAGGTTCCAAGTTCAATCCTGGTACCAGAACACCCCCCCCAAAAAAAAAAACAAAACCAAAAAAAAAAAAACAAAACCACCAATCTAAAACCAGTATGTGATCAAGAAAGAAATTACGTTAAAGGAGGTGGCTATCATTAAGAAATCAGTGCTGGCAAAGCTGACAGGGAGGCACCTTCACTGTTGGCAGGAGGCTGAATTGGTATAACCACTGTGGAAATTAGTATGGAGACTCCTCAAAACACTAAAAATAGAAATTCCATTGGATCCAGCTACTCCCTCCCAAGTATTTTCCAGAAAGATTGAATGTCATTGTACTGCAGTGACACATGCAAACCAGTGTTTACGGCAGCATGAAGTATAAGTGCTAAATGTTGGGAATAACCACGAGCTCACTGATGGATAAATGGATAAGAAGATGTATTTTGTACAGTGGAGTACTGCCCTGCCATAAAGGACTATAAACCTGAGATCATCTCTGGAGGAAGGCTCATCTTGAGACCATGATCTTCAGTTAGATAAATCAGATATAAAAATTTTAAATGTCTCATTGTTTCTCCTGTGTGAGAAGCAAAATGTAAATAAATAAAGAGCAAAATGGAGGATGGATTTTGGGAAGTAGGAAGAATGCATTCAAATGGGAAGGAAAAAAGAAGAGGAAGGGAAAAGGTATTTTTTTAATAATAAAGAATTGAAGGAAAACTAGAAACAGAACTTTTGTAAGTGGGCAGTGAAAGAAGGGTTGAAGGAAAGAGTGGAATGACAAAGAAATTAAGATATATTATGTACAGGTTCAGATTCTCCACGATGAAGGTGAAGATTATTTAGTGGAAAACAAATACTAATAATAAATAGATAAAAATTTTAAAGAATAAGTGGACGATAGATGCTTTCAGGGTTGGAGAGGCATTTATCCCTTTAGAAAGGCATTATGATGTGAACAGAGCTAAATGTCCCGAAGGTTTTGTCATCAAGGTACCAAGGTACTGCCTGTGCCCTCTCCTCTCTCTCCTCTCCCTCTTTCTCTCCCTCTCTCTCTCTCTCCCACTCTCTCTCTCCTGTCTCTCTCCTCTCTCCCTGCTCTCTCTCCTCTTGCCTTCTCCCTCTCTCTCTCATCTCTCCCCCCACTCTCATTTTTAAAAAGTTTTCAGACTGTTTCTCTCTCATTTGTCAAGTTCTCCAGGCTGGGATGGAATTGGAATCCTGCCTCAGCCTCCCAAAGTGCAGAGATTACAATCATGTGCTGCCATGCCTGGCCCACTAATTTTATGTCAGGCATGAATTTTAGGCAGCAGATGCTAAGGCAACTCTGGAATCCAAAAAGTCGGATACCCATTTCTAATCTTCTCAGCTGGTAAATGAAAGTTAAAAATATTATGCTACCACAAAGAGTGGGCTTTTTTAGAAAAATAACATTTTGGATGCATGGCACATGTTAGGTCCACATTTTCATGACGCTTTAGAATCTATTGTTTTACTCTTGTGTCATGAAGGGGTACGGATTACACACATCTGTAAATTCGCGGGGTTAGGGGGACAGAGAGGGCCACCCATCCTCGGAGCAACGCCTTTTACCTACTAGGGGTGGATATTAACAAGGATGCTCTCTTGACGTCCATGTTTTGTTACCTTATTCTTGCCGTATCTTTCTGGGTCAGGTTCACCATATCAGGTCCTGAGCGCATCTCCCTTCTCTGCATGGATGAAGTTGCGGGGACCAAGGGGCTGGTCCCTGCAGGTGCCCTGACAGGAGTCCTGCTGACCTTAGGGGTCACACCGCACACCGCACTCTGCTGATGCTTGATTTCTGCTCACCCCCGAGGGTTGGTTGTCTCCTGACCCAGACCTAGAGAAGATGAGCGTCCCTGCCCTACAGAGGCCATGAAGGAGACATTTCTGAAATTAATTTCTTATTTACAAATGTCAATAAGTTTGCATCGGGTGTGAAAAGAATACATTTCCTTGCTGTTTAGAGAAAGGCATGGTTAGTCAAGCAATTCTTATTATTCCCAGATTTTACTCACTTGAACAGCATATTAGAAAAAAATAATAACTTTTGAGCATTTTCACACTTACTGTAAAACTAAGCTTTGGTCACTAAAGATTGTGGCTACCTTGGATATACTTAACTGTTTGAAATAATCTGCAGAGTGGTTTGAAATATGTTGTGAGATTCTGCCTTCAATAACCAGCTGGGCTACCTACATTTTTCTTAAAATGTGGTGTCATAAATTTTGTATGACAAGCTCTTGTTCTCAGTGTATTTCTTCTACAAGAACTCATTTTATATAGTAAGGACTGGGTAAATGATTAAATACTCAAAAGAAATGACATTATTTGTACAGGGAGAAACATTATTTATTGGTCGAGTATTTATATAGACAAAAGAAAAGACCAGAGGGAAAGCCATGTGTTTGGGGACTGGTATTTGAGGGTTGATATAGGTAGAAGTTAGTGAGCAGATTATCACAAATCACAGCTAAGATAAACTAACGTGGGTGAATGTGGTGAACCGTGCTTTTTAAATGCTCCTTCAGGAAGCAGTGCTAACTCTGCAAACAGGATCTTCAGGGTGTGACAAAATGTATGAGGTATGAGTGTCCACTACAGAACTGAGTGACTGGCAGGTATGTATGGTTCTGGGTGCTTCTGGGGACAGTCTGAAGTCATGAAAGGGAGTGGATGAAGCCTTGACTACACCCCAGGGACAGTGTATTATAAACCACAAATACCAGGGAATGAGAGTTTTAAACACAAGCAAATCAAAGTACACACATCCTGTGGTGCGACGTTTCCTCTAAGACAATTGTCCCCCGAAGTAAATGGTAAAGAACAGTGTATGATCAAAGGGCCTCTGAATAGAAATCCCCACAATGTCGGGGCAAACTGTGCACCCCGGTCAGTGGTGCTGTGTGGTGGGTGGGGTAGACAGGTCCTCAATGGATGTTGCCCACCTGGGCAGATGAGGTGTATTCATACCCAGGTCTAGACGGTGGCCCATGAGGGTCAAACGAGTGGTGTCAGGAAAAGTCTGGACTAGCAGAGAAGGGACAGTTGTACTTTCCTGGGATGATGCTACTGATTAATAGGATTCTCTGTGTTCCTTAACAGAGTTTCTACTGATTTACTCAGGAGCTGCCTGTTCCATGATTTTGACTTACTAAAATAGTGGTTAGCAGGAGCATATTTAATTATCTGAGAAATGATGCTCAGCTCATTTTTTGAATTCCATTTCTGAACTGTTCATGCTCTTCCCCTCACTTATTTTTCACCGTCCAATGAAGGGCAGGTATTGTGAGAGGTACAATCACAAATTGATTCTTTAGTTCTACATTTGTTGCTACAAAGAGTTTCTCTTAAAAGACTGAGGGTTTGAAGCACAGTGAGTGTGGGGTATAAACGATAAGGTTGTGGTGTAGACTAAAACGTTCCCTGAAAGTCTCATGTTAGGGATGGGGCCTGTCTGGAAGAGGCCGGTCTCTGGGGCCACGCCCCGGAAAGCTGTTCTGTCCACCTGGTGCCTCCTTCTCTCTCTGCTCCCTGGGTGCCATGAAGAGCACTTCTTCACCTCGCTCTTCTGCTGTACCATTTCTGCCTGTGATCCAGGCAACCATTGACCAAAAGTACTGAAACTGCGAGCCAAAATAGATCTCTCTTGCATTACGTGGTGGGTGCTGGATATTTTTTCCCAGTCACGGGAAAGTGGCTAGGACTGAGCTCATTGAAGGCATGTATATTATCTACTGACTCAGATTTGTATGCATATTTTTGAAAACACTCTGAATTTTTTAAAAATATAGTTGTTTGAAATTTAAAAAATGATAAATGATTACATCTCTTAAATGTTGCACCTGACTGTTTTGGAGAGAAGTGGTAGATGATTAGTATTAGTTTTCTCAAAATTTACTTACTGGTGAAAAACCGAGAGTAACAAAAAAATTCAGACCAGCATATAAAATTATATAAATCTATAAAAATATTGAAAATCGAGTAAATGACTGGGCCAGTGCATAAGGAGACCTGGGGCACTCACACTGGATCTGTATGGTGAGCCTTTATGGTGAACCTTGACATAGGCACAGCCATGATTGAACTTTGAATCACCTCGCCGGCACGGATGTGCTGTCGCCCATAGCAACGGGCTAGTTCAACTGGTGGTCTGACCTGTTGCCTAGCAAATGTAACCCATAATACTTGTTTTGTAGAACTCTGTGACCTTTCCAGTCAGCCACATCTTGTTTATACTTTTGGTTTCGGTTTTACCCTATATATTCCCCACCCTGAAATAAACCG
>NW_022900929.1:29374700-29385122 GCF_012274545.1 Fukomys damarensis
CCCCACCCTGAAAAATAAACCGGGCCTTGCTGCGGTAGAGCATGAGCCTGGAGCTAAGTTCATTAAACTGCTCTCCTGTTGTTCTTCCCTCGGGTTTGGGACCTGCTGGCAGGATTCTGATGTTGCGGCTCGCGACAGATCTGGAGCTATGGCGTGGCTTTCCGTCTTTACCAGATCTTCTGATGCCTCCCCTAAACTTCAGAAGGGTGCAACCTGACAGCAGGACTTCAACCTTCCAGCCTCCAGAACTGTGGGCATCAAGTTTTGTTGTTTCGGCTGCCTTTCCTCCTGGATTTCTTTCTGTCTTCTTCCCTCCCTCCCTCCCTCCCTTCCTTTCTCTTTTTCTCTCTTTCTTTGGCATTCTGAGCAGAGTAATATAATTATCTCTTTTATCTGATGCTACAGTGTCACCAGGATAAGTATTTTCAAAATAACAGGAAGACAAAAATGAATAAAACTGATGATCAATTTTATTTTTCTTTAGTTCTAATTGTCACTTCATTAAGGACAGTCTCTGCTTTTAGTATTAAACTGCAAAGCCTTCTCTTTCATAAATCAAGGGTCCAGACAGGGTATGACAGCACTCTTTATTGTATTTCAATGACCCATTTAATTTTGTGTGATCAGAAGTTTCTGATAAATAATGTGTAGTATGTTTAACATGTGGAAAGTTGAAGTTCTCCATGCACTTCTAGAATAATTTCAGTCACTTTCTCTTCACTGCTTGGGCCTCTACTCAGTCTCCCATTCCTTTTCAAGAAAAATATGAAACATTACATATGTTACCTTTTTCTGCCTTACATGTTTCATTTTCTTCTTTATAGGTGATATGTTCTAGATATTTTTACAAAAAATTTTCCTCATAGATCTACCTTCTTGTCCAATGATTTTTTCAAGTTTGATATTTGTATTCTGCTCTTTGATGAGTTTATTAAAAACTGTATCATGTGAATTCTCACAATTCTACTTCTGTGACTTCCCTGGGTAATTATTCAGTTCTTCCTACACAGGTTTTATTTTCACTTATTGCTGAAGTTTTTCATTTTCTCTTTTATCCATGAAATCAAATCACATGCATATATTTTAATTCTATATCTCATAACTCTGAAATTTGTGGTCATTAGAATAGCCTGATGTTGTTGCTTGTGCTGACCCATGCTAACAGCCTTATAATTTCTGTAATGAATTCTGAATCCCTATGGTGTGTCCTTTTATGTGGAAATAGTTGAGGAATGGTTTAAGAATGAAGAAATTCTTAAACTTTCTTTCAGCCACATTTGGAAACATGTGGGACTATTTCACACTTTATATTTTATTTTCTCCATTGTTTTTCATTTGCCTGCTCTTGAGGCCATGCAAGCATTATAGATGCAGGCAGAAAATCGTACAGATTTGACCGGGACCGTGTTTCCCAGCGGTTACCGATTCCTTCCCCACTTATGGCCAAGACTCACTCTTAAAATGGCAGCTTTACATTTGGTTCCAGACTCAACAACTGCTTATAGTCACTAAACTTGCAATAGCGCTACTTCATAGTTTACCTTTCTTGTTTAGGATCTCACTGGGTCTATATTTGTTTTGTATTTGTATTTTATAAAATAAAATAACATTTTGCCATAGTAAAACAAGTTGACTTAATCTTGCTAGAGTTTTCCTTCATGCTTCCAGCCTCTGTCAAAGCCTTGATGAATATAGTCATAGGAAAATGGTGTTCTTGTGATATTAACAAGAGCAGAAATGTACATGAATTGGAGCAGAAAAGCACTTAAATTGGTTTCTGTGAGGTGTGGTTTGTGCTATGTCCAAACCAACCATACTTTTCTACTGATGAAAACAAAATTTGTGATTGTTTCAAATATTTCATACACATGGATGCACCCCTACAGTAGGTTAACTAAACATCTGCCAAATACATGTCAAGGAGCTGATGCTGAGTCACACAGAATTATGATGTGCAGCCAGACCCTATCTGGCCATCCGTGTATTTACAAGTACATGGAGGCAAACATGGCAGCACACTGACTTTATTACCCACCAGTAATTCCACTACAAAGTCATGAGACTGTTGAAGAATTATTTAAAAATCAACGTATTTGTCAGCAGTGGCATCTAACCATGTTCAGTAAAAAACTCCTCTAAAATTTGTTTGCGTACGAATAAAAATATTCAGTGACAGAGCTCCATATATTTTCAGCTTTAGTAAAGTGTAATTATGGAAAGCAAATTCTGCAAGGAGGAAGAGAGTGGAACTGACCTTCAATAAAGCAAGTGAAAGGTTGACCAAATTAGATAACAATAGGTCAAGGGGTGCACAAGTGTCACTTTGCATTAATAGCAGTTTGAAACATCTGGATCTGTAAGAAACATCTTATAAAATGCCTGTGAAGGATTCAATTGTTTGTATTCTGTAGTAAATAGAAGGACATGGAAAGGGTTCAAAGAATCCTGAGAAACATTCAATAGAAGAAAAAGTAGATACTAACTGATGAATTTCGTTATATGATTGTTTATGTGAAGCAAAAGTTCTGCAAAGAGGACAGATTGAAGATATGTGTGAAGACAGGTGAGATGACATATCCACACATTAAGAGAGCAGCAGAATGGCAAATGATGTCCTGTGCTCAACCCAACCCCTCCGTGCTCAGCAGTTGGCCCAGCATCTGTAGCAGGCCAGCTCCCACAGCCCCTTGAGGACTCAGGGGAGCTGTCGAAAATCTCAAGTGAATTCAACACAGATGGGGATCCTAAAGAGGGCTGTAGACACTTCTCCCCAACAGGCTAAAAATAGGGAGAGATGCTGCTGGGACCCAAAGATCTCAGGAGCACATGAAGGAACTAGGACAGCTGTACTTTCCGAATGATCCAAGGGCCTACTATGCTTGCAAAGTAGTTGAAAACATCGGGCACTGTCAGTGACAAGCAACACAAGAGAAGGGTGAAATGTATAAGGAGTGTTACATGGAACACTGGGTAGTAAGTGAGGAATAACCCGTATATCAGTTAAGCGGAGTGTGAGCATGTGGGTCACACAGGGATGGGAAGCATAGCCACTAGGTACTGAATGTTCATTAGGTCTTTGACGGTCATGAGTCTTAACCGAGCTGTTTCATGGTGGCTCTGCTCTGAGATGATGTGTTTTCAGCTCAGGAAGCTCATGAAACTCATCCTCATTGAGAAGAATGTGTGGAGAACCACAGTAGTGGCCAGCCTGACCTGTTGTGCTGTTCTGACAAAGCAAGCCTGGACTCTCTCTCCACCTCACCTCTGCTTCACCCTGCTTCTCACCCTCGCTGTGGCTCCTGGGGCAACATTGGCAGCAGGGATACCTGCCGTGTGAGCAAGAGCAGCAGCACGGGTGGCAGCACATGTGCAATCTCTTCTGTAGGTGGTCTGGGAGTCACACTCCTCTGCTCCTCCTGTGATAAGAGTGCACCCCCTTTTTTCTAAAGAGCACAGTAGAGAAGGGAATAAAAGAATAAGAGAAAGAAAGAACCAGGGAAAACTGGCCATTTATTCAAAGAAGGTGAAGTTAGGAGCTGGGATTGGAGCTCTGTGGTAGACCAGTTGCCTGGCGTGTGTATGAGACTCTGGTCTTGATCTGTAGCCCTCAGGGAAGATAAGAAGAGACTAAATCAACCTGAACAAATTAATTAAGATAAAAATTAATCTAGTTAATTTAGAGGACTAAAATGTAATCTGGAAATAACTAAGTTAGCTTAAAGAAAAGTAGCGACTTGTACTGCTGAGAAGTTATATGAGGAAGTTGAACAATTACAAAATCACATCATGTATTTCTGTACATTAAGATTTTGAGTGTGTGTGTGTGTGTGTGTGTGTGTATACAGGTACATCAATATTATTAAAAGATTATTCTATCCCTTCTGCTGGGATTTCAGTTAAATCTTATTTTGAGTTTAGTATATTTACCTATAAAAAATTCATTGACATTGCAAATGCATAGAATTTATAGCCATTTAAAAAGTGGAAGATATTCTTACAAATAGAATTAGACAAAGACTGGTCCTGTGCAGTGTATCAGTATAGTACACTTGTTAAATTTCACTGGAACATGAGATTTTTCTGAGTAAGAATCTGCTAAGTCATAATTTCATCCACTGATGGCTCACTTTTGTCCTTGCTTGGTCATTCTCTGATTTTTCCTCTGCTTATTAGTTTTCTTAG
This sequence comes from Fukomys damarensis, assembly GCF_012274545.1. Taxonomy (NCBI): domain Eukaryota; kingdom Metazoa; phylum Chordata; class Mammalia; order Rodentia; family Bathyergidae; genus Fukomys; species Fukomys damarensis. Next base: position 29,378,883 of record NW_022900929.1, read on the forward strand.
TTTGCTGACTTGTTTGACTGAGAGTCCTAGAGAAAACCTCTGACTGAAAGTCTCGATAATATATAGAACTTGGTTAGCTGGTTCCATGGACAGCAACCAAATACACAGATCTAGAAATCATACAGTGCACACACATGCCCAGAAGAGTGCGAGGTTGGTGGTTGGTGGGGTGGCTGGAGGCCATCACTGACCAGACTAATATTCCTTGGGTGCCTTCTCCAAGTGTCTGATGGCAACAGAAACACGGCCCCAAAGTTTATTTTGGTCTTTTTTCCTGGAATCTTCTTCACAAGAGGTGGTTACGGGCTCAGCTTTTGCATTCACGAGCACTCCTTTCTTCCCTGGTTGCAGTTTCCAACCCAAGATGGCACCGGTCACCAGCCCATGCTGTGTAATAGAGTAGGAAATCAGTGCAGCAATCTTTTAGCTGCTTTTGTGACTTTCATGTTTGTATCATAACATTTGTTAGATCCAGATGAATAGATGGTTTGGGTCCTCTCAAAAGAAAAAAAACAATGTCAACATCATATTCACTTCATGATGGAAAATCTTTCCCATCATGGGATTCACTGGAAAGATATATTTGTGGCTTCTCAAATGTCAGGCCTCATGAAAAGGGGACATGAATGATGTATTTATTTGTAACCATCAAGTCTCTCAGGTTATGGCATTATGTGACATACCTATTTGTCATGATAAGGTAAGCATTTTTTCTGCTGTCTTAAATTTTTAATATTTTCAAGTACAATACATAGTCTGAGTTCATATGAAAGTATAGAAAATTTTGTAGCATCTCTTGTGACAGGCCCAAGTTATAGTTAATTAAAGTCACTTAGAAATATATCAAATGAGGAAAATTTCACTGCAACTATTATCAAATATGTATGTATTAAATATTTCATCATAATGCAGCAATACCTGGTCTTTTATTTATTTTTTTAAATTTTTATTTTTTTGGTACTGGGGATCGAATTCTGGTCCCTGTGCTTGCAAGGCAGGCTTCAGAAACCCTGAGCCAAATCCCCAGCCCCAATAACTTGTCTTTAAAAATAAAAATAAACTTGGATCACTTTTAATTGCAAACTCAAAACATTGTATTTCCACAAAAATAAGAATCATTGCTCTATTGAGCTGCTCTACCAGGACAGGTATCGTGATAATTATTTTCTATACATTATTTCATTGGCATCCCTGTATTCAGTGAAGGAGATCAGTATTTCCTGTATTTGGGGGGTGTAACTTCCTCCATATTGAAACTAGTGATCATCAAATCCAGGGCTGGCGCTAAGGATGGAGGCTCCAGGTTGGGTTCACAGAGCTGAAGCGCCTCCTTCTCCACACCCCTGTACCCTGCGATCATTCAGATTCCTTGAAGCAGTCACAAATTTGGCCGTTGTTAAAGACACCAACTGGGAACTTTTCTCAGCTTCCTTTAATGCTTTCAATTTCTCTCCACTTTGGAGGAATTTTTTGTTTTTGTTTTGAGGAAATCTGTCTGATTTTTGCACATGAAGTTCACTCGGGCTGTAGGTGTACTATTTTTAATGCAGTATTTTACTTGAGCTAAGTTCTTCCTGATGATTATATCTGGGAAACTGGGGCCCTTCAATCAAATCTCAGATTTTAAATACCATAATATTCAATTATGTCTTCTTGAAGGCATTTTGTACTTAGTAATTTGTGCTTTCTGATGTCTATAACTTAGTGGGATAATAAATATGAAAATATTTACAACTAGTTGCTGTGTGTTCTACCTTTCGGTTATATGGAGGTTGATTTCTGAGACTGTCCCATTTCAGGGAACATCTGAGATTTAATTATTGTGCAAGAGTAAAATAGCAAATGCAGTAGAGGAGGCAGATTTTTTTTTTTGGCAGCAGGATATCACTATTCTTGGCTTATGGATGTTAATAGTGGATTTATATTTTTAAAGGCTAGCCACCCTAGAAGCCTTATGCTCTTTTGCTCTGTGTAAATATTCTTTGGTAACAGCTTCTTTGTATTGTAATTTCCATAGCAAATGCAACACACAGATTTTAGAAAACATTTTTCTTTGAAATTTCATGTATCCACACAATTATACCATGCATTGTATAAGAATTTTTATCTTGCAGATTAGATGGTAATTTGAATTTAGGAACCTGTTAATGTTTGAAGTTCATAGCACTATTTAAAGTCATCTATCAGTGAATATTTTTGAATTAAGATGACGATGTTGGGTGTCAGGGATTTAGCTCAGTGGTTCTGCTGCCTGCCTTGCAAGCCCAAGGACCCAAGTTCAATCCCCAGTACCAAAATAATAATAATAATAATAACAATAATACCCTTTAAGATGGTGATATTTTCATTTATATGATTAAAAATGAACTGTTACTATACATAGTTGCTTAACTTCTTTTTCAAATAAAAAGTTATTTCAACTCACTAGTTTCCCTCCTGTTCTTTATCACATCAAGATAACTCAAACATAAGTATTTATATATAATATATATGGTAAATATTAAAATATAGATAAATATAGATATGTAGATGTGTATTTGTGTATATGTGCAGACACTCATATTCATAAATATTCCTAATTTAATTGGAGTTTTGAAAAACACATAAAATTGTCATCAGTTACCCAAATTCTTTTCTTTTCTTTTTTGTTTATTTTTATTCTCTGTTATGGTGTTCTATTTTCCCCCTCCTGGGATCACACCTAGAACCTCATAAATGGTTGGCAAGCTCCACCAGTGAGTCACACCTTCATCTCTATGACCTGAATTCCTGAGGCACTTCAGTATAATTAGGAGCAGAGAAAATGTCATTCATAAAAAAAGCCAACTGATGACACTTGAGAGTCAGTGGAATACAGAATACTCTCGGCTTGGCATGAGTGCATGGCTTTCCTAACACCCACTGGAGGGGAACATGAGGATGTGTGGACCAATCCCATACTCCTTGTGAGCACAAGGAATACGACATCCAGTGGACGTGTCCTAGAATTCCTTGGGCTCTTTGACTTCTTCATCTTCCACTCAGGACTGAGGCCAATGGAGCGGGATCACAGGTACTTCAGGCTACAGTAGCCAGCACAGGGATGAGGGAGGAAACCAATATGACAAGCCACAAGTGCCTCCCCAGAAAGTGAGGTCCCATTGAAGGTCACTTTGAGGTCACTTCAGATGTCTGCTGGTTCTTCAGGCTCCTGATGGAGTGAATAAAAAGTGCACTTGTTCTGCTGAGCTCCTTGGAGTGCTCTAGACAGGCAAGCATATTCCTGGAGGTAATAGCTCATTTTTATTGTGTAATAGAAGATAAATTTAGAATGGGAGTGGTGGACCCATCGGGGTGGAGGAGAGAGAAGAAGGAAAACTCAGAGAAGAGAGAAGCAGGCAAAGGAAGCCAGGACCCTGTGAAGAGATTGTTGGGCCATGCTGTGGCTGGCAGAGCAGTGAGGCACTGTCTGTGGAAGGCAAAATGGCTGTAAAGGAAAGGGCATGGAGAGTTTTTCTTGCTGACCTATACATTCACACCAAGTACTGAAGCATTCCAGAAAAAAAAAAGGAAAAGAAAAAAGAAAAAGAAGACCACCAATCTCTTGAATGTTCCATTTGTGTGTTTTTGATGCCGTTTCCGCTTCTTCATTCATCCCTTGTATGGAATCAGGGAGAATTCTAGTGCCTCATCTCAGCAGAAGTAGGAACACATGTGCTGGCAATCAAAATAATCTGACTTGCCCTCAGCCTGGGGAGCTGTGGCACCAAGCTCCTGGAAAGTGAGGTGATGCTTGAGCCTTCATGTGTCATAAAGTGGCATCCAGTCGCTCTTTTCTAGGTTCAGTGGCCTGGCATCTTCCCCATGACTGGGCTACCTGGAGCAGGTGAAATCAGACTCAGACTGGAAATCAAAACCAGAAAAGATATAGTCTGACTTTGTAAGAAGTGTCTTGATAGGAAAACTTCCAAGGCAATTGGAAACCTTAGGTCAGAAACGAACAGGTCAGACAGATGCGATTCAGATGACTTGGGGAGCCTGCATACTCGAGGTGCTTGTCTCCATGAGCTCAGGCCTCAGGGTGCAGGCAGGAGGTGGGTGTCCACTGGAAACTTTACCCCGGAGTCCTACAGATGAGGCTTTCCTGGAGTGGACTGGGCTGTGTTCCTCTGTCGGTTCCCTGCCCATGGGCTCTGTTCTGAAATTCCTGCAGGCCCTGCTCACCTTCTCCAGCACCTGGGAGAAGACCATTTCTTCTAGCAAAGGGCTACATATAAATGAATTGCTTATTTAAATAAGAAGAATGGTTTCTTCAGCTATTAGTCATCTCTTTGCACTCTTGTGTCCTACAGGATGCTACAAAAATTCCTGGGCTGAAACATGCAAAATAAACCTCAAGAAAACAAACAAACAAATATACCCTTATGGCATGCACTGCATCTGCTATTTGTCTCTCTTTCTTTCTTTCCTTATCTCTCTCTCACTCTCTTTTCTTTCTTTTTCTCTTTCTCTTCTCTCTGCTGAGATTAATAATAAATGATTTGACCTTGTAATGTTTTTTTTCTCACAAGTGAGTGCATGGTAGCAGTTGTACCCTGATGGATGGTAACCTTCAACTAAATTATGACACGTCTGTCCTAGAGGAAGAAAATACTTGCAGTACTCTACCCAGAATAGGACTTATGACCACAATATACAAATTTTCTTTTAGACTTAGGAGTGTGAAACGAAGCAACACCATTCAAACATGGGCAAAAGAAGACCCACAGGTAGAAAAGCAAATGAAAATGATGTCATTCGGAAAGTTCAAATTCAGCAGCACTGAGAAGTCACCACACCCCTTAGAATGTCTAATAGGTCCTGAGTAATCTCTGAAATAGAAATTGCTGGGTGGCCAGGATGTGAATGAAGCTTTGGGAACTATTACTCAGTGTTGGCATGAATGAAAGTAGCTATAGTCACTTGGGAAGAAAGTTTGGTAATTTCTTGCAAAACTAAATACAGGCTTATCATACAATTAAGGAATTGTGTTCCTATGCATTTATCCAATTGATTCAAAATATGTCCATCCTCACTAAACATCTGTGAATGTTTCTAGCAGCTATGTTTATAATCTCATAAAACTGAAAGCAATGAGATGTCCTAGAAGTGAATGGATAAACCAGTTGGGTGCATTGATGCAGTGAGATACTACTCAGCAGCAACAGTGTAAGGGGCTATCAAGCCACACAAAGATATGGGCAAACTGTAAAAGCATTTTCTGAGGGGAAGAAACTAATCACTGTGCATTGCATTTGTCTGATGTTTTGGAAAAAGCATCAAAGACAGTTGAGCAGATAAGTGCCTGGATTGAGAGCAGGGAAGGTTTTAGTGGGTAAAGCATATATGATTTTTATGGTGGAGGGATTTTTCTGTAACATATTGTAATGGTGACTATATATATATATACATATATATATATATATATGTATATATATCTCCAATTGGACATTTATATTACTATCTATAAACAAATCTTTAAAAAGCATGTGAGGATGAGGGTTCACAGGATGGAATACAGAGTGTGATAAAAGTTAAACTGTATTATATATTATGGTACAAACTCACAGAATAGGGGATGGGGAGGGAGCACAGCTGTTGATCTAATTAATTTTGGAAGTCAGGGAGTCCAGAAGATTAAAGGTAAAAGGACATATGTAAAATCATTGTAATCCAGTAAATACAGTTGTTTCCGTAAGGGTATAGGTTAACAATTCAGAAACCACAAGATAGGAGTTACTGGAGTCAAACAATTAAATAAGTGTATGGCAGAGATTTAGGGTCATATTTCCCTAAATTGGAGAGCTAGCTACTGGGTAGGAAACAGGGTAGGAGGTTAGAATGAGCGACATAGTAATGAAATAGAATGAAAGACAGCAGGATATACTGAGATTCAGTTTAATATAAATACAGATGATGATATGTAGAGATATCTCTATCCACATATACATGTTTAGTATCCACAGATATATTTCCTTCTACCTCACAGTTGGGGACCTAGAAAACCATGGCTGATGAATAGGCAGTTCTTTCCAAGGAGCACAGATAGGGAACGGTGGAACTAGGGCAACTTTATAGTAGACAAACTTGGTGAACGTCGGTGGTAGATTGAGGCTGTCCTGAGCAGTCACAGGTCAGGTTGACAGTCCAGAAAAGTGCCATAATGTCTTGAAAATGGTGCTGTCTCTCATTGGTCATCTTTACCAAAGTCCGTAAGCAACT
>NW_022900929.1:29385243-29421338 GCF_012274545.1 Fukomys damarensis
AAGCAATTCTTTTTTTTTTTTTTTTTGGTACTGGGAATCAAACTCGGGCCCTTGTACTTGCAAGGCAGGTAGCGGAACCACTGAGCTAAATTCCTGGCCTGTAAGCAACTTTTTATCATGAGAAAAGTGTCAGATAAATTTCAGGGGAGGTGTAGTCTACAGAGTCCCTGACCAGGGCCTTCGACACTCTGAAGGGCAGTCTGAAAAATGTTGCCATCCAAAAGGGGTGAAGGAGGTGAAAATGAATGTAAAATGGACTCCTGGGTGGGTTCCCAAGTCAGAACAGGGACATTGGAGAGAAACTATGAAAATCTCAATGGAAGATGGGCCCGAGGTAACAAAAAAGAATCCATATCCACCCCTAATTGTCACCATTGTACCATTCTTCCATGAGACTTTTAAAAAGAGGAACAGAAGGTAGGATAAGTGAAAACCTTCTCCACTACCTTTGTAATTTTTCTGTAAATCCTTCAGAATTCTAACATGAGATTTCTTAAAATGTGCAATGTACATCACATCTGTGTTGAATATAAAATTTTATCACTTCATATTTTCCCGATTTCCTATACAAGCAATTTTACTACACTAAAAATGTATGTGAAAAATCCCCACAAGCAGTGAAACAAACCCACAGACAAGCGGATTTTCATGTAAATATCCTCGCAGCAGTCCTCTCTCAGAGAGCATTCCCTGACGGCTGCTCACCACTGGATCTGTCTTCCCCCTGTGGGTTCAGTAATGGCCTCCAGCATTCATCTTGCCTTTCACTTCCTTACTCTATACATGATTTGTTTTCTCAGAGAAGAATGTGCTCCTGCCATGCTGTGGGGCTTATATTCCTTGGCTTCCCCCCCCCGGGGAACCTTGCGGACACAGAATGAGTCTGGACACTTACATGATTATGCAAATATTCTGTTAGCTGTTCAGAGCTTTATTTTTACTTCTTTTGATCTTCAAACCTCTCCTCAGAATGCTTGGTGGTGAGGTAGCAGAGGATGCTGCCTGCAGGCTGCTCCAAGGTGCACATTGAAAGACGGAGTGTTTGCATAGATCACACAGATTTCCTTCCTTCTGTTGTCTTTACTTTGGGGTGGAACTAGTTTGTATCGTCCTTTGCTTATTCTTTTATCATCGATCCAAAGTGATGAACTTCAAATTACTGCTGTCTACTGGCTCAGGCTTCTTGCATGGTATAGCCCACTGGAAACAATTTTCCTCTTTTCTCTGAAATAAACGCTGAGTTCCAAATGTCACTGTGATGAATGTGCAGTCCTGACCCTTGGCATGGCCCCAGAGCCGCTCCTGTCCTGCTCATTTTGCTCCTGAGTGGCAGGGGTGCTGTAGGTCAGGTTCTGGAGCGCAGCCAGCCTCCCTGCGGTGCCTTGGTGCCTGCTCTTCTTAGCCAACTCGCAGCTTCTGAATGATGCCTCTCATGGGTTTGCAGTCAGGGCTTTCAATTCCCCATCACAGCTCTACTCAAATAGAATAGTTCAAAGGGCACTATGTGGGCCCTGGAAATTTCTAAATATCGGCATTTACGTTGTGAAAATAGAGCTTTTAAAAAAATCTTTATTTCATCACTTTTAAACATTGCATCAGTAGAGACACCTCAGTATTTCAGTTCCTCATGGGCTCATCAGACTATATCACACTAAAAAAAAAGAAAAAAACCAAAAAAATAAAACCAAGTTTCTGAAATATATTTTAGTTAAACTATGTAGGACATGGTGATGAACTTTTAAGTGGTAAAGTTCCAGCATCCTGCATACTGTGAAGAGGAGAGAGAGAAGAAGAGACTATAGGGTGATTGAATCTGTGTTTCAATTTGAATTCATACAATTTTTAGAAATGATGTAACAGCTGAGCTGGAGATCCTCAGTTTTTTTATTACTTATACTAAAGAAATAAGTGCATAAAAACTGCAGGCAAATGCAGCTGCTATTGAGGAAAAAGAAATCTTATTAACAAATATCCCAGGTAGCTTCATTAAAATGGTGAGTTGACTAAGATTATTACATTTACATGGATTTTTCTGATGCTGAGCTGAAAACAAAAATGATTAGAAGTATAATAATAAAGTACTAGATTCTAAAATCAATGATTAGCAAATGACCATTTATAGACAATGAGTGCTGATTTGAAATAATGTTTTCTATATTTTTCATTTAAATTTTATTAAAAAATTAATTTTCAATGTTTTCTAGATCACTGATTGTATTATCTGAAAAGATCATTATTTCCTATCCTTCCTCCATTGTTGTATATCCTATGTTTGTTTTGTATCTTATTAATAGTCTGTATGTGCCAGCACCATTTAAAATGATAATGAAGTTACATTCACTAGAGGTACTAAATCTTAAAAGTATTAGCTTCAAGATTTTGTAATAGAAAATAATGATGATTGGAAATGTATTTCTTTTGTGAACAAGAAGTATCTGTGTTTTACCTTTGAAAGAATTTGCACACTTTTAAATCACAAAGTATATTTTGTTGCATTGAATGACATCTGAGATTATAAAATATGTGTCATTTTAATGCACTACAGAAATAGAATTTTTGGCTTAGATCTTATTTACTACCAGCAGAGTTTTTAAATATACCCCTGAATTTAAGTTTCTTTTATTTTAATATATACTTTTAAACTGTAATCCCTGGTTGGAATTGATTTGTTGGGGTTCAGAAAGATTAAAACATTATTAGCATAAAACTGAATGCCAACATAAAAATAAAAAATTACATTTGGCTTCAAATTATGTAGATCTGAAATTCCCTTAATAGCAAAATTTCACACTGAGAAAGACAAGAGCAAGGTCCTGCCTAGATTTTTATTATAAGCAGAGCTACCCACGCCCGCAGTACATCATCAGCCCATTCTCCCATTACTTATTCATATCTTAAATATTTATTGAAGTAGCTCGTGCATATCAATATAGATATGCACCAAATGCTGCCTGACAGACATGTGGTGGAAAGAAAAATTTCCAATCCAATTCTTGAAAAGTTGCTTTTTATCCATCCTTTGTAGGCAAAAGGTTTAAATTATGTTTACAGCTATCTGTGTAACTGAAAAATCTCATTTTTGCACTCTCATTTGAATTATACTATTCTTGCCTTACTTAATCTGGGGTCATGATCGTCCCTTGGGTGTGTGACCACGGGGGCGGGAGGGTGTTAGGGGCCCTGAGGCTTCAGCGGCAAGAAGGAGATGGAGCTGGAGCATTGTTATCCCCATTCAGAGCCCCCTTGCAGAGCCAATGTGACAGCTAAAGTCGGGAGGGTCTGTGCCCTCCCAGACTCATCCAGGAGGAGGACCACTCCAGCGAAGCCATCAGGGCCAGTGCTCCCCAGTGCTCTCAGCACAGGGGGTGATCCAAGACTCGGAACCTGAGCTCCTTGATGACATCCAGGGAGCACGCAGGTTCATTTGCACATGAAGCTGGAAATGTCTTGTGAGTTTTTTCCAACTATTTTTATTCATTTAAATGAGCCCAACATTCTTGTCTTACATAAATTAATTTGCAATGATTTATTCTACAAAAAGGAAAAGAAAAAAAAACACACCTCCTGGCCAAGCAGAAACCAGTCGGGCCTGTTCTGGAACTGTGAGCAGCAGCATGCATGCAGTTTTGGAGCTGACTTCACTGCAGCAGAACACACAGGCAGAGGGGTACACTGTGGGGACTGGTTGCAAATCTGTTGCCCTCAGTGGCTTGGGACTCTAGTCAGGGGCCCTGCAAAGCTGCAGCTTCAGGGATCTGGGGGAGACAGCAACAGGCTCTGGAATGTGTTGATTTCTTTCTGTGGACTTGTGTGGCAGGTGTAGAGTTAGAGGAAGATTGAAGTGTTCCCACTCCAGAAAGAACAAACAGCTGGCTCATGGTCGGCCACATCTGCAGGGAGCCAGGCATCCACCTGTGACCTCCTTCAGTACAGGAGGCAAAGGCTGGTCCTGCAGCTAACTGAACATAAGCAGGTGTGGGAACATGGACAGTGGAAAGGAAAGGAGTGGCCCACTGTGGTCCTGGGATTAGTGAGGAACCTGGCCAGCTTTCCTCTCCCAATATCACTGCAGAACCTGCTTCCCCAGTGACAGCAGCAGCCCTCCCATCGTGATGCGACTTACATCTTTCTGGAAGGAAGGGAGCCTGTTCGTCCTAACTCCTTATTGCGGTCTCTTTAACCAATATGGTGAAGAGTGGAGGGGTAGAAGAGCACGCAGTGTTAATGTGTTTTGGGTGCAACAGTGGAAATCGAAATGCCAGGCTCCTGACTTCCGTGGACCACAGTTTGATGACTTGTTTGCATTTTAGTTTTTCATAAATGCAAAGAAAACAATTACGCTTTACCATGCTATTTCCAGGAACATCACATCTCCCACAGGTGCACCTGGGCATCTGCCCGCCAAGTTCTGCAGACCTGTAGACCCTGGGTCAATGGTCCTGGTCACCCATATAGTGTGTGTCCACTCCCCAAAGGGCCCGTGGGTCTGAGCGGCCGGTCGCCTATCGAGCTGAGCTTTCTCTTTCACACTGTTGAAGGTGTTCTTGGGCTGCTGGCCTGGTGCTTTGTATTTATATTTGGAATTGGGGCACAGCTCGTGATTCTGGTGTTGCTGGCTACATCTATGCCTTGAGGGAGAACCCCTCTGAGATCCTCAACGTGCTTATGAACTCCACTGAGACCTCCCCCTATAACGGGAGATGGGCGTTCCCTGGGCATTGGCCTACTCCCAGGAGGGGTATTCATTCCTGGGCAGAGCTACCCACTTCTTAGCACAGGAGGCTCAGAGTTCTCCTGGGTTCTTTTGCGTTCATGGCTTCTGCTGTCCTTGAGCCTCACTTTCGTGTCCAGAGTATATTTAGTTGACCCTGTGACTGAGTGGCAGGGCTCTCTGGAAATGCCAGGTCATTGCACATGTGGGACTTGCACGTCACCCCTGTGGTCTCTGTGTAGGTTTGAGGAGGCAGCCTCCAGAGCTGGAGGGGTGGCAGCTGCATGCTCACACATCTCTATAGTGGCAGGCTGGGGAGAGCTGTCCAGGGGCACGGGGAGTGGCTGCGATCTGGTGTGCACAGCTGGGTGGGGAATCGCACAGACAGGGATCGCGGTGGGCAGCATGCATCTACAGAGGCAGACAGGGAGGCAGCTCCCCATGGCGTGGGCTGCTCAGGGCCTCGGTGTGTGTCTCCCCCATGACCACAGAAAGGCTTTCTTCATCAACATCATCAGCTGCGCTGTGGACAGGATAAGATGAACAGAAGGGGACTGGAGATCCGAAGGATAGTTCACGGTATTTATAATCCACTGTCATCCGTTTGTGGTGGCAGAGAGCATGAGCGTGTTTTATACAGAGAGAGTCACAGGTACAGAAAATACTCAGTGCAGAGAGTCCGAGGTGGGTGTCAAAGTGGAGCCCGGGTTTCTAGCTCAGATAGTGCTGCAAACTGAGCCAGGGGACCCAGGACAAGATGGATATTTGGACCTGGAAATAAAATCCCACCTGTGTGTGTTGAACACAGTCAGTTTGCAAGCATCAAAGTACAGGCCCAGTATCTGGGGCTTGTGCTGTTGGGATCTCAGAGGAGAAGCCTCACCCTGAAGGATGTATAGCACCAAGAGCAATCGAGGAAAGTACTGAGTGCAAAGTCCAGAGGAACAGAAGCATACTGGATATTATTGTTCACGGGGGCTCAGCATGTGAACAAAAACCAAACTGAAAGTGACTTTAACATGTATTTCACATACAATGTGCCATCAGCATCCAATACAACACTAGTGCAGCACTTCAGTCCCCTTGCCTGTCCCTGCATTGTTATGGTTCCGTGTGGGGCCCAAGATGGCTTCTGGGGTAACAGCTCTCAAGCTTACCTCCCAATCATCAGGAGGAAGGCAGTGGAGAAGCATGGGACTCCTACTATAGGCACATCCAAAACTTTGCATCATATCACCACACCGCACAGAAGCCAGCCACTAACCATCTTATGCTCAGTGGGATGATACCTTGATATAAAAACAACAGATTTACGGCTCAGAGCTCTGGAAGCTAAGCCCAGATCAAGGTGCCAGAGTGTACAGTCTGGCTAGGGCTCATGCTCGGATTCATAGGTGGCACCTGCTTTGTGTGTCCTCACATGGTAGAAAGGGTGAGCTCACAGCCTGGGGCTATGTTTAGGAGCACTAGTCTCATTCAGAGTGGAGCCCTGCACAAGCAACACTTCTCATGTTTTGGGTCTCAGTGTATGAACATTCAGACCCCAGCCTGCAGCTATTTGCAGAGGGTGGCAGAGGTTTTCTTCACTCTGGCTCTATGCAAACACTGTCTGGAGAGACAAGGTGCAGGGAGAGTGGAAGAGCCTACACAGAAGAACACTGGGAAGTTACACAGCAAAGAATTCAACAAGAACCACCCTTAGTGTGTACTGCTGGGTACCACTTGGTCTCTCGGATATTTTCATGAATTAATTGGTTTATGCCGGACTACTGCCCTGTGATGCAGATGTCCTCACAGTGCACTTACTATGGTGAAGAGAAAATAGCAACAATGAGCAAAATGGCCTAAAGTCCAAGTCTTAGACCTGTGGAGATCCAGGCTCCAGAGTGGGGGCTGTACAGTGTCTCAGTACCTGACAAATGTGAGTCAAGAGGGAGATAGAAACAGGCTTGGGCCAACTGTTACTTAGCTAGCATTCCCACAGGCAAAGCATATTTATAAAAGAAAGAATTATAAAGCAGACATGACATCTCATCAGTAGGACTGACAGGCAGATAAATGCACAAGCTAGGACATTTTTTTCTTAATACATTGCACATAAAATTTATACAGAATGGGACTTGATAACAGGACAATTTGAAGGCAAGGGAAAAAAGCCCTAAATCAATAGGAAATACCTCACAGATGTGCCTGCCCCTATATATTTTCTGGAATATATAAACCCTACAGACTTCAAATCCCTGAACACAGAAGACCTGAAACCAGAATGTAGAAGGAGGTGGAACGATGATAGTACATTGTGTGCCTGGAGAAAACTTTTCCAGAAATAAAATGATGAAAGAGGAAAGAGCTCTCCCACAGGAGAGCTTGAAGGTTTTCATGAGCCACAGTGATATAAAGTGTCAGGGAAGCAGACAGTAAAGATGGAAAGTCTCGTCCTACAGAGTTCCAATAAATGAAAGCCCATTAACCTGCCAAACAGCTATAACGAGTGCACCAGGTCTCCTTTGAAGGCCTGCATCTGGCCAGAAGGGAAGCTCTAACAGGTGCATTAGACACATATTTTGTCTTTTGGAAATCACCAGGTGTGGAGCAGAGATTCATTCCAGGGTAAGAATGCCAAAGTATCCAGATGAGAGTCAGGAAAATAAAAACAAGGTGCAGAGAAATACAGAGCTTTATTCTGGAGACTCACTTTACTTGATAATCTTTGAACATTTTAAAGGCATGAGAATGAAATTTTAAGAAAATGTTGTTCTTCAGAAGTGCAAGGTGATTTTTATTCTATAAAATTAGTGTACAAAGTTATTAAATGACATGATGAAATGAAAACTGAGAAAGATCTTGTGGGTTCAGAAATATTTCAGAGAGAAGAATCAAGTGTTAGCTACATCACTGTGACAAAATGCCTTAGGTAGTCACCAAGAAAGGGGAAAAGGTTTACTGACTCATGGGTTCAGTACATGGTGAAATATCTCTTTAGTCCCTTCCACATTTTATAATGGGATGAGTTGGGTTTTGTTGTTGAGTTTTAAGTGTCTTCAATATATTCTGAATATTAATCTCACATCACATATGTTAGTTGCACAACTTTTCCTCCATTCTTTGGGTTGCTTTTGGTATTTTAACTACAAAACATATTTTCCTTGTTGAGTGCATATTTCTAATTGTTATACCTCTATAATTTATTGAGGAAATACACATAAACTTTCATGTTTAAACCAGAATAAGCCATTATCTTTCTGGTTCCAGAGATAGGGGTTTGACAATTTGTATTGCTGGGTTATCATTATATAAGCAAATGCATCATTTTTTACCTATAATATGATATTAGGTACTATATTTACTCCCAGTAATTTTTAGTAGTTTGTATATTTATTTCTTCACTGCCCAATGATTTTTCAAGTGAATTGCTATATACTTTTCTATCTTTTACTATTTTAAAAATATATATAGTGTCATTTGGAAGCTAAAATTTTTCCACTGAAGTATTTGATTCCAGACTCATTTTTTCCTTTGATTTGAATGTAAAGTGATAGAATTTGTATTCAGCAAGTTCCTATTAATAGATAAGAACATAATGTAAGGCTTGGTTATTTTTAACTTGATAATTCCTTCGACAGAAAAGGATATACTAAGAGATTATGGTTCATAATTAAATCTGTTGAGGAATTCACAGCAGAGACTTCCTTTCTTCCTGATAGATACAGTTTGGTGTCGGTATAGTGATAACTTGGGAAGCTGAGTATGGACCAAGGAAAAGTGAATAAATGAGAGGATAGAATTACCATAGAGTAAGATGTGTCTTGTTATAAAAATCATTTAATTGCCTCAAAGTAGTTTTATAAAACTCAGATTTGGAAGCTTTCTGTCTGAGGTATCTTGCATTTGCATCTCTTTTTTATACATGAACGTGATTTTTCATTAAAATGCTATTCATCAGATTGTTTAGAAATCTGTAGCAAATTCTAAGAGTTTGATCCTGTGGACAGCAGAAACACAGCCACAGATGCCCTGTCAGAGCGGGAGACTGCAGGGTCCTGAGTGATCCCAGCCTGGGCTTTCTCTGGGGACCTTGCTGCCCTGGTGAGGGCAAGACTGCCTGTCTGTCCACCTGTCAGAGCTTCCGTGGTGTGAAGACGTTTGTCCCTCCAGGAATGCGCCTGGGTTATAAAGGGGCCAAAGTGGCCCTTGAGTCCATAATACCGAGTGACACAAAGTGGAAATGTGAACACTTCAAAGAGCTAAATAACAGATGACAGGAAACTGGGGGATGAACTATGTTGGGCCGGGGAGGCCGGGAGAGAGGAAGGCGAGGGGAAGCAGAAAGAGCCTCTGTGTGTACGTCCATTGTGAATGCATTTTGGTGCTATGTATCACAAGCACACTAACAGAAACTTTTATGAGATGTGAAAAGCTGCGCTGACTCACTTCTCAGTACGTCTGGTGAGAAAATTCCTAAAGCATCCGGGAACGGCCCTTAGAACAAGCAAAGGACAATGTTTAAGAAAATGCATGGTTAGGTAAGGGCCGCGGTGGCCTTGCCCCGAGACCACGCCCTCTCTCAGTCTTCTTAGTCCAGCCACAGTGGACCTGGGCCAGGGTGTAAGCTTCTCCCCAGTCGCTGCGGGATTTCCGTGCTGCTCACCTCGTTCTCAGGGGCTGACCACTGAGGCTGAGTCCTGGCCAGCACAGCTGAGAGGTGGGGAGCCCTTTCTCCTGCCCAAGCTCGCTCTCAGAGGCTGAGGATCACCTTGGAAGCAGTTCACTGAGGCCACCGGGGTGGGGACCGGGGACCCCCTCCCCTGAATCAGGAAGTAGCACTTCTGCCCAGGAGAGGTTAGTGGCACATCCCACCCTGTCAGACAAAAGCTGCTGAGTGCAGCCCAGCTCTACGGGGCTGGGCCGAGGACCCCACCTTGGTGGGGAGGCCACTCATGAAGCAGGTGGCTCCCTATCTAGTTTTTGTGATAGCAAATACATAAAAAGGCCAGCTCTCTGAGATACGTGCTTAAATAGGAAGGAGTTTTTCTGCTTCAAGATTAGGGAAAGATATTCTGAGGTGAAATTGGCATCGTGTCTTTCATCTTACAAAGTTCCAGGTGGAGGGCTTGTATGCAAACAAAGGCCATTTGCAGCACTTGTTGCTACCATGTTGACTGTAAGAAGGGGAGTAAATAAGGGTCTTGGCTTTGGTTCCGCCAGATGGATCAGAAACAAGTGGGAAATGGCCAAAGGTGTCTGAATGACTGGCAGAAATAATTCTGACCTTGTGAAACATCTGGAGCACTCATGGCTGGCCCCGGTATCTGGGGTAGCATTTTGAAAGCTACTGAAGTTGGTCTCAAACTTCAAGATCCCAACAGTCATAATGCACAGATCTTCTCAGAACTATTGTGCTTTCCCTATTCTTAAAACTTTTCATGTGTATCCAAGGCAATATCCTATACTTGCATTCATCCCGGGGGGAGGGCACCATCTTTGTCATCTCCTTCTCTACTGTGCAGTTTTCATGAAGGGAAACTGTCCACAATTTCACCATTCCCCAAAGGCCTGTGAATCACTCATGCATCCTGAGAGCTTCAGCCCACAGTTGGAGGACTGTGATCTTTCTCATTTTTTCATGTATTCCTGGCACAATTTTTATGGAAATTTAAAGTAGTATAATTGAAATGCAAAGCGGATGCTTGGGGGGGGGGCGGAAGTGATCGGGTTCTACTGACCAGTGCTGGTTGGAGCCTGTCAGCAGGGAGGGTGCTTGCTCCAGTCTCAGCCACTCCCGGAGTTGCCACTGGTCAGGGCTCTTGAATACGTTTTGATTTCCAGATCTCTCCAGAGAGCTCTGCCTTCACTGCTCCAGGGAGAAACAACAAAATCAGAAAGGTGGGCACCTGGGGCCGGGGATTTAGCTCAGTAGTGTCACTGCCTGCCTCGGAAGAGCAAGGTCCCAAGTTTGATAACCTGTACCAAAAAAAGAAAAAGAAATAAAAAGGTGGGCACCAATGGAAACTCTTGTATTTCATATATTTTTATTCTATTCCCGGACTCTATCTCACACTCTCGCAATAGTCCAAAAACCCCATTAAATAAATGCATTTTTTATATGCAAACTATAATAAGCAGAAATGGGCTTTAAAAAGCCTAATGATATTTAAACTAATTATTTAGGAGTGCAAATCTCCACATTTATCCAAGGTCATCAAGCCTCCAGGAATGATTGATTGGGCCACTCCGTGGGCAATGCCATTTCAGCGCAGTAACATGAAAATATTCCAGGAAATATGGCCTCTTGCCATTGCAGTCTATAATTAAAATGTCAATTTTATCTCAGCAATCAATGTAAATTTACATTTGGAATGAGCAAATTAAGTTTTTATTATAGCCCAAAGTGTTTATTGTTTCCTTTTACGTTTGGGCATTTTTAAGGGAAAGCAAGAAGACTGTTAAACCGGAAAAGCATTTGAAAAATAACCCCTGTAATTGGTAATAATGTAGCCAGTGGAGCTTTCTCCTGTGACCTCATTCAGCTGCACCACAATGCAGATGCAAGGCAGCTTGTTTAAATGTGGGGAAGCCGACAGCATTCAGCAGGAGGACCCTTCCTCCGGGGTCTTAATCCTCATGCACCGAAACGGCTAGGTAAGACGCTGTCAGTGTGGACTACAGATAACCAGGCAGAAGGCAGAAGTCCGCCTGGTTTGCCAAGTAACTCTGTCTTCCTTTTTAAGAAGACTCTGCTATCACAGCAGTTGGGGAGACTCATTCATTTACTGGAAATGTGCCTGGCTTTGCCTTTTTATCAGAGCTGCGATAAAGCCTCCTACACTGCATAAGAAAACTGTTCAAAAGGCCTTGTGGCCCTCATTTTGTATACAGTCACATATTTTGTAAAGACAAGTTTCATTTTGCTGCACGAGGCACTCAGGTGCGGGGTGGCCTTAGAGGAGTGACCTTGTGTTGGGTGCTGTCTGGTATAAGAAGACACTTTCCATTCTTCTGTGCCCTGCTTCCGCAGTGTTTTGGGTTTTTTTTTGTTGTTTTTTTCTTTTGAGACAGGGTCTCACTATGCAGCCCAGACTGGTCTCAAACTCACAGCCATCTTCCTGCCTCAGTCTCCTGAGTGCTGGGATTACAGGCGTGTGCCACCATGCCCAGCCACAGTGTTTGTTTTAAGCAGTGTTGTGCTGAGTACCTTGTTCCCCGCAGAAGGACCTGTGAGGTAGAAGAATAGGGATAGAGAGCAGGGTCTTCCATCAAATGCAAACCATCTCCTCTGCAGAGCAAGGTTTCATGGGGACACTGGATTCAAGAAGAAAACCTTGCTCTGTGCAAAATGTTTCGGGTTCGTACAATCATTCAACAAATGCAGAAATTGAAGGGTGAGATAAAATGCTTATGCAGAATTAGTTAAAGAAGAATGAAGTCCAGGCCCATCTGATTCTGAGTCTACCTGCCTGGCCCTGCTGCACGCCCAGCCTGCTTTCCTGGCTCCTCACCATCTCTCCTCTCCCTGTACCCTGTGTGCCTTCTCATTACCGAGAAGAATGGAAAATTTTATCTAGTCATTAATGGTATTAATTATAAAACCTGCATTTTTAAATTAATTATTTTGTGGGAGGTTTTTTTTTTTTTTTTTTTTTTTTTTTTTTTTTTTTTTTTTTTTTTTTCCCTGGTAGCAGGGATCAAATTCAGGACCTTGTGCTTGCCAGGCAGGTGCGGTGCCACTGAGCTAAATCTAAATGAGTTATTTTGTGATTCTCTATGGGAATCTAATTTTTCTTTTAATTAAATCTAGGATCTTTTGACTGCTATGGGAATATAATGTGTCTTTAAAAATCATACCAAAGTTATTATCTTTAAAATTGAATGTGAAATCTCTAAATGTTTTGAAATTCATATTTTATTAGAAAGATCTCGAAATTCCTGCAAGAATTACTTACCAAGTTCTCATCCCATGGTAAGTTGTGTAGAACATGCAAAAGTGACTGTAGCTAGGATGCGAAGGCCCTACTGTGTCTTCATGGCCCAATGTCAGTGTAATCCATGCAGATTTGTTTGAAGACGAGACGGGGATCTCTGATTCAAGCCAGTTCAGACACACTTATTTCTCTCACGTCCTCTGGATTGAAGCTAAAACTCTCTGCACATAGCACAAGAAACACAAGAACACTCTGGAAGGTAAGAAGGAAAAGGTGGCTTGTTGGGGGCCTAGGAACTTGAGGAGTGACACAAAAGTGCTCACCAGGCTTTCTTTCCTCTCGTGCACATTGGGTTTGGGCCAACTGAAGTGTGCGAATCAGCACCACTGATGGATAGGTGCAGACAAAAGCAGACAAAATTGTCCAAAGAACCTGTCCTTTCTGCCAAGGAGCCAGGCAAAGGACAGCAGGCTACCTGTGTGTCAGCACCTGCTGCTTATTCCAAGAGTAACGGAGACCCCAGCCACCGTCACCACATGTCCAGCAGGGCTGGGCTGTCCTAGTGCAGGTCGTTTGGCTTGGGAGGGAGCAGCGTCCCTCAGTTTGCCCTCCAGTGGTGTGGCAGGAAGAGCAGGCATGGCCTTTTCCTCTGTGCTCAGTGAAAAGGAGCCACACACATGCATCTCTAGCAGAGGACCTCCTGCCCCTGCTCAATGGACCAGCCTGAGATCGAGGCCCCTACCGAGTAGTCTTAATGCACCTGAGCAGGGAGCTGATACCCACCCTGCCTTGGCAGAACAGAACCCACTGGTGCCCTGGTGTCCCACTGGCAGAGCCCGGGGGCCTTCAGGACAATGCCTGTCCCTGCTAGGGCTGCCCGGCTCCTATAGCATGGTGGGCTCAGTGGGAGCTGAACCTCCAAACCCATGAGGCAGCAGTGAGACTCCAAGAGGGTGTGAGGCACAGCTGGTCAGGACTTTACCACCCTTATGATCAGTGCTAGGTGGGCCCTGTGGTCACCAGGAGGGAGAAAAGCTCCTAGCCCTACAGACTTTTGTCTGCCTAGAGGCAGGAGCGGCCACACCCAGGAGGCATAGGCAGTGCAGACAGAGCCAGCAGAAAGAGGCAGCAACCATCTGTTCTTCACACTGCACCCAACAGGGAGCTTGCCTGCTAGAAATACAGATTCAGCCAGATCCAAATTCCAATAATAAAAACCCCTCAGTTTTCCAAAAAGCAGGTGAATTTCAATTTTAGCTAAAAATAAAAAAGATATCACTGTGAAGATGGATCAGATGTTAGAACATTCATCATTAAAATGCTTCATAAGCAACAACAGATTCCTGAACAGAACAAAACATATATAAGAACTAAACAGAAAGATGAATGTGTACAGATGGGAAGGCCATCATGCAGAGGTAGGAATTCTAAGATAAAAGGACCTTTCAACTCATGCAGGAGTCAAAATTTTCTGGAAAACAATGGACTAATTCTAATGAAGAAGAAAGTCTCAGAAAGAGTGGAAGTCAGCAGGCAGTGAAATGGTATTTTAGTGTGGAGAGAAAATAACTCTCTAATAACAATCTCCTCCTACTTTCTTGCCATCTGTCTCAGAAAGAGTGGAAGTCAGCAGGCAGTGAAATGGTATTTTAGTGTGGAGAGAAAATAACTATCTAATAACAATCTCCTCCTACTTTCTTGCCATCTTTTTTTTTTAGTGCTCATGTGCCAGCGAGAAAACAAATCTGTTTTTCTGAGTCTCATGTATTTTGTCCAAAATGATGATGTCCAGATTTCCCCACAAATAACAAAATGTTCATTCCTTTTTTTTTAAGGGGAAGGGAAGGAGGAAGAGGGGAAGAAGGTATAAGGGTGGGTAGTGAGAGGCATGAATGTGACCAAAATATTTTATTGAAATGCCCCGAAATGTGAAAGTAGGGGGAGGGCGACTGGTGGAAGGTGGACAGTGATGGAGCGTTATGTGCATGTGCAAATCTGCACAAACCCCACTGATCCCTATCACTGATATGCACTGATGAAAAATGTGGAGGGAGAGACATTAACTATCAAGACCTCATTCTCTAACAAGTGAAAATACATCTCAAAAATGAAGTTTAAGAACTTTTTCTAGGAAAGGAAAAGTGAAACTCATCTTCTGAAAATCTGTGCTACGTGATCTACCAAGAGACAATTTTGGAGCAAGTGATATGTTGGATACTAGGATGGTTAATTTTTGTGCCAATTTGACAGGGACCCAGGGTGCCAAGATTTTGGCCAAACATCATGCCGTACACACTATGCACATGGTAAGGGTGTTTTCAAGGAGGAGAGCTCTCACATCTGGACAGCAGGTAGCCCTCACTGGCTGCTGAGGGTGGGCCTCAGACAATCTGTTGAGGGTGGGAACAGAACGAAATGTTTGTGGCCTCCAACGGGAAGAGGAAAGTGCTCTTGTCTGTTACCCTTGTTCTGAGGCTTCTCTTTCTTTTCACAAGCTGAACATTGGCTCTTCCTGGGTCTCACCTGCTGGCTTTGAAATGGAGCTGCACCATCTGCCCTCTGGGGTCTGCAGCCTCCTGTTGTCATCTGGGGCCATCTCACTCTCCAAAATTGCATGAGCCAGTGCCTATTAAATATGCATGCACATATTGTGTCTCCTGTTAATGCTGTTTTCCTGGAGCTCTCTGACAGCTACCCATTATTTCACAGGAAATAATGACAAGCAACAAATGGCTTTGCAAGTTCCAAGCAGAAGGATTGCAATAACAAATAACCCTTAATTCTTTTAACATAAAATCAAGAGAATATAAGAAAGTAAAATAAAAAAGATGTGTTAACCTTAAAACACACACTACACAATGAAAAGGATGAGCAAGGTGGGCAGTTGAGAACTCTTCTATGGTAAATCAAAGGACTCAGGCAAGAGACACTGTCGCAGTGGTGGGGAGGAGAGTCTCGGGCTCCTGGTGCAGCACCTTGAGTTAGGCCCCGGATAGCTGAGCGGGTGTGGGAGCCTGAGCTATCCGTGCTGCATTGCTGGGGACTTCCTGTGGCTGGGATGAGGCACAGAGGCCTTTCTCCTGCTCACTGCCCCTGGTGGATGGAGCTCCTGCTGATGGACTTCACTACCTTAGTTTGGACTGATTGGCGTCACTCTGCCTACGTGAGTCCTTACCCACTGTGAAGTCAGAGAGTGAGGGGAATTCAGTTCTCTGCAGACTTAATGAAGCTTAGAGGTGACAGGAAGTGAGGACTATGTGCACAGGGTTACGAAATGAGGAGCAAACCTGATGCCTTGGAAGAAGGGTGATTGAATAACTCAGACCAAAGGAAGGCTTTAAGGTATTATGGAGTCTTCCCAAGAGTGGGCGTATCCCTCAAATACTTGCAGGTATTATGGATCTATAACCAAACAGAATGGAAAGAAGTGTTTATTTTCATAGATCTTTGTAATGATCATCGTGTATGCTAGTATGTAAACATACAAATTTCCCATAATGTATGCAAGCATATTGTACGCCTAAAATGTACCAATAAAATTAATGAATACAAAAATTCTAAAAATAAATAATTCAAAAAATACTTTCAGGTGAAAAAGAAGAGTTGAAACCATTACAACTAAGAACTGTCCCAGATAATTTATAACAGCTTCCACTGCATTAACTTTTTAATTGTAAAGAGAGATTCAGCAAGTTAAAAATGAGTAAGGGTAAAGCACTTATAAAACCCACTGCCTGTACACTATTTTTTTGGAATCTAGTATAATTTGGGGGAATTATGGATAATGTATAAGTCTCAGAATGTTTAAAATTCCTGAAGCAAGTGCAGCAGGGAATGCAGCGATGGACTTTCCTATGCGGGCTTAGTCTTGGTTCTCATCCTGTGGGTCCAGCTGTGGCTGTGCTCTCCTCTGTCCTGCACGGCCACCTCTCCCTGCTGCCTCCTGTCCCCCACCCCCTGGATGAGCTAGAGCATGGGCTGCTGACACACGAAGGTTTAAAATGTGTGTGCAAAGGTTTAAAAAGCTGGAAGCACCTGTGTGGTTGTGGTTGCAGTGTGGGAATAACTGAAAGTAAAGGGACTGAAGCTGCCTGTCACCATCTGTTCACCGGGCAGGAAGATCTGGCTCACCCACCGCCTGTGGGCTGAAATGTGAGAACCCATCGCTATGATCCTGATCATGCTGATCGACCAGCTTCTGGTGTAGTTGGTCTTTAAAATGAGTGGCTCAGTCCCAGCTCTTCCCTGACAATTTGTCTCCATCCAGCCCTGTGCAAGGTGTGGGTGCAAGACCCAGGTTCCAGCTGTAATGCCATTTACACAGGGAATCACCCCTGTTTTGGATGATGTGTTGACACACTCCGCTGTTTATAATTTAATATTTATCTAGTCATAATTATAAGGAAACATGGAAGGGAGAAAGGTAAGAAAAATTTTGTCTTTGCTCACATATCCCTATCACTAGTTAAATACCTATAGGGAAATTTTAATGAAAAAGCAGAAGGCAGGCATTCGACAAGGAAATGATACCAAACATTACTCTGTTTTTTGGGTCCACTTCTTTCTAATTGTCTTTTTTGGACAAATTATATAATTTCCATCTCTTTCTCTGTCTATATATCTTTGTATCTAGATGTGAGATGGATAAGGTGATATGGATTTATAATGTCTCTATATTGGTACAGGTGGGTGGATTAAATACTACTCAGAAATGTCTTTAAAAATAAACCAATTAAACCTAGCAAAGATCCACCTCATATAACTGAAGCTGAGGTAAACTGGATTCATCATTTGGATGTTTTACTTCCTCACATATCAGGAGTAGTCCCAATGTCTGCAGGCTGTGACCAGTGTAGCTCACCAAATGCTATCTTGACCCCAGACACTTCCACACTTCTGATCAGGCTTGTCATGGGTGCAGCAGTTCTGTGTAAAGAGAAGCAATGCGGGGAGAAGTCTCACTGGTTGCTCCATAGCCTTGCCACATCCACAGAACATGGGGTTTGGAAAAGTGCTTTACCACGCTTCCTCTTATTGCTAACAGGGCTGTTATTTTCCCAACCACGTAGACATTTTCTTTGATAAGGAAGTAGAGAAGAGCATGTACGGTCACCTTGTCAGCAACCATGGCTTCCATCCTCCCTCCCGGGCGCAGCAGTCTTGCAAACCCCACGAAGAACATCTTAAGCGCTAATCCCAGCCCCCTAAGAGTTAGCAGCCATCCCATCAAAGGCCTATTACAGTAGTTAAAGGCCTTGTAAAATGCAAATCCTGGAGAATGTTTACAAATTATTTCTACTCTTTTTAGTTTTTTTTTTGTTGGTGGTGTATGTCTGCGATACATAATAATTACATCCATCTTGGGGAACTGAGAAACGTCTCTACCATCTTGATCATTTTTGCCTCCCCTGCTCCGCTCTCCCTGGATCCCCTTCCCCATCTGGACAAAGCCATTATTTCTTTTGGGTAAAATTTGTTCAATAACTGTGGATTCTGGCCCTGGTTATGCGTTCTGGAATGA
The DNA here is from genome assembly GCF_012274545.1 of Fukomys damarensis. NCBI lineage: Eukaryota > Metazoa > Chordata > Mammalia > Rodentia > Bathyergidae > Fukomys > Fukomys damarensis. The sequence continues at coordinate 29,403,395 of NW_022900929.1, forward strand.
AGGGACGATGAGTACGGAAGTAGGGTTGTAATTCATTTTGTCTTCTGTCAAATGTGGTCAGATTGAACAGCCCCACCCAAGCCTAGCGTGACCTATGACACAGGGGCCACACAGGTGTCGCTCAGGAGGTCCGCACTGTGGCAGGCTGGGTCTGAAAGGAAGGTGCCAAGGAATAGGTCTGCCGTTCGCTGTCCCTTATGTATAACAACAGTATGGAATAGCGCGGGGGACTTGTTTGTTACCTGATTAATCTGGAAGCTGGCTCTCGATGAGATGCACTTCTGTAACAGAATTCTAAACCGCCAGGCCTGGGCTTAATGCTCAGCTGGCAGGTGATAAAGAAAATTATCTTGGCATGACAGCGGTCCTTGCCTGTGGTGGGAATCGCTGGCTAGAACTCTTGCCTGCGATATCTTGGGAAGCATTTAACATACTCAGTTTGTTCATAACTTTAAAGTGAGAGGTTGGGCGAACAAAACAGATCTGGCTGTGGTTGATTACTGAAAGTTGCAATTGAAAAGAAATTGGAAGAAAAGAATTTAGAAGGCTGCTTAGTAGGGAAGCCTGAAAAGAAAGGGAACAAGACAAATACACGCAAAAGTGTAGGGCACCGTATGCCAATTATATTTTTAACCCCTTAATTTTAAGCAAGAAAACTAAGCAGAGTGTTGGGTAGGAACAACTGATTACAAAAAAAAAGTCAGTTTTTCAGGCCAAAGAAGTCCCATTCCTTCCAAGTATTTCCTTTCACAAAAACAAATATACAACAACAAAATCCTGGCTCTAATGCAGACTTCCCCTGAAGGGTTCTGCAAAGTGAAGGGGAGGTCTTGGCTGTGCTGCGTCTCCGTACTCTCTCGTGGCACCGTGCCGAGGCCCCTGGGGCTTTGCTCTTCCCACAATCCACTCAGGACGCTGCACAGAACCCGTGCAGATGACAGCGTGCGTGAATGTCCCTGGGAAGCCTGCTCCTCCAGCCATAGGGATGGAAAAGCGTGGACAGAAAGAAGAGACCGTGTTTGGGAATATGTGCTAAACCTCAGACAAACTGTAACACTAACCCGCCCCTGCACAGCTTCTGTGAGCCCCTGAGGAAGGGTGTTTGCACCCCAGCTCCTGTCCCTGGGAGAAGCTGGCAACGATCCTCTAACTCCCTCACTGAGTCTGGAGGATCCAACAGCAAGATCAGCTGAGGGATTTAAATGAGAGATATGCAAAACAGAATATTGTTATAGGTTTTCAGCATTTTGAAAGAAATACTGAAGAGAAAATCAGCAAGGATAAAAAACACTGAAGCCACACAGTTATTGCTGTGATCTAGATGTATCTAGAGACCAATTGATCCAACCATGGAAGGTAAATTTACCAGATGAGACCATTCCTTGGTCCACACCATAAAATTAAAAGATGCAACATTACACAAAATGTATTCTGGGCCATAGCGTGGTCATTAACAGGAAAAATCAGCCGCAAAATCCAAAGACTTGGGTTTAATTAACACACATCCAAAATAACCCTTGGATTAAAGAGAAAATATTGAAACAATTTGAAAAGTATCTAGAACTTAATGAAAATCTATTATACCAAATATATAATAAGCTGCCAAAACATCACCCAGAGGGATTTGTATGACTCTAGGTGCTAAGTTTAGAAAGATGAAATCCCTCTAATCAATAATCTAAATTCTCAGGGACTTGAGGAAATGGAAAAAGAAAATAATCAAAGGAATAGAACAATAATAAAGCAAAATAAGCCAATGTAAACCTAGGAGACAGAATAATAAGAACAGAGTTGACAAAATAGAATACAGGAAAATGATCGAGAATGTCAATATTATAAAAATCTTTTATCAGTAAGATTAATAAAACTCTAGCAAGATTGACAAGTACAAATATAATGAAGAAAAAATAATGGAAATTCAATAAGTATTATTGTATCCCACTGCCATTAAATAAATAGTAAGGTGATATTATAAATAGGCTCCTGCATCAAATTCCACAACCTAGCAAAACTCGATCAGCACTTTGAAACCACAAGCCACGAAAATTAAACTGGGATGAAACAGATAACAGCAGCTTTGTTATCAGTAGGCTGAAGGAGATGGGGCTGGGGACTTAGCTCAGTGGTGCTGCTGTCTGCCTTGCAAGGGTGAGGTACCGAGTTTGATCCCTGGAACCAAAAACAAACAAACAAAATAGGCTGAAGAAGAAAACCCACTGATGCAGAGAAGGATTTGACTAAAGAAATTCTCCGAGATAATTCAGGAAAACTTTCAATAAGGTAGGAAAGGGGGTATTTCCTTTACATAATAAAATTGATACACAAAAAAAACATAGGTTATATGATTGAATGATCGAAGGCTAAATTTTTCCCACCAAAGCAATGTCTGCTGTCAGCCTCAGATCTGCAGTTCTAGCCATTGGTTCAAGCTAGAAAAAGAAATACATTCTGAGGACACAAAGGAAGAAATAAAGCTATCTTCATTTGTACATAATGTGACTCTCTCCAAAACTAAAATGCTAAGAGTTCTACCAAAAATCCCCTAGAACTAATGAGGGAATTTGTTAAGTTCATGGAATACAAACTCAAAACTTCAGAAGTGATCAAAATTCTGTGTACAAATAACAACCAACTAGCAACTGAAATAAAAAACCATCCCAGTTATATTCCTCTTTAGAAATGAAATGCATAGTTCTAAATCTCACTTGCCATTTATAATAGTGGCATGTTAAGAACTATAAATAACTAATTTCATGAATCTGAGGAGGGAACTCAATAGTAAGATATACCATTCTTGTGGACCAGAAGACTGAAGATGGTAAGGGTAGCAACTCTTTTCAACTTGCTCAATAAATTTATTGTAACTTGAAAAATCCTAGCAAAGTTTTTGAAGAGACAGTCATACTAGAATGTATGTGGAAAGACACATACTGTAAGCATCTGAAGCTGCTTTCAAAAGCAAGAATAAAGTGAGAGAAATTACTGCAATGAACATTAAGAGCTAACATTGAGCAACAGGAACCAAGACAATGTGTTCTATGTGTCAAAATAAATACACAGAACAGTGGGACAAAACAGAGTCCCCAGATACCCTCAGACAAATATGCCACTCATTTTTGATAATGGTGCAAAATTAATGATAGGAAAAACAATAACTCTTGAACAAATGATGTTAATGTTGCTAGTTATCTAATTGCAAAACAAGGCACATCAACCTAACACAAATAACAAAAATATGTAACAGCTAAAAAAAGATCTGGATATGGTGGCTGAGTCCTATAGTCCCAGAACTCTGGGAGGCTGAGATAGTAGGACAATAATTTCAAGCCCAGGCTGGGCAAATCAGTGACTTAACAAGACCCTGTCTCAAAATGAGTGGGGGGGAGGGAGAGAGAGAAGGAGAGAGAGATAGAGCAGGGAGAGAGAGAGAAAGAAGGAAATAGGAAGAAAGAAAAAAAAGACTGGAAATATAGTTCAGTTTGAAGGTTCTGGACTCAAGCCTTGATTAACCCCCCACACACCCAAAGCAAGAATAAGAACTCTGAAACTTTCAACCAATTAGCTCAAATATGGGTCATGGTCTAAAATTAAAAAAATAAAACTTTTAGAAGAAAATAGAGAAAATCTTTGAGATCTAGTGTTGGCTGAAAGCTCTGTAGATCTGATACCAATATACCATGACATGCACATAGAAATGTTCTGTGAAAGCTTATGTGGAGGGGGTGGGGCACAAGCTGCAGACCTGGACACCATATGTGAGAACACAAAAGCCAATTAGTATTTAATTAAATGCCAGTATGACCTTCAGAAATCACTAGGACACAGGGAAGGACTTCTATGTGGGAAATTCACAGCAGTGAATGCCCACACTAGGAAAACAGAGTGAGCTCAAATAAAGAACCTAATGGTGAATGTTAAGGTCCTAGAAAAAGAAGAGCAAGAGAAACCCAAAGCTCATACAAGGGAGGAAATTATAAAGATCAGAGCAGAAATCAATGCAATGAACACTAAGAGAAAGATACAAAAAATAAATCAATAAATTGAAGAGTTGGTTTTGTGGGAGTGCAGACTGCTGAAGCCACTATGGAAATCAATATAGAAAGACCTCAAAGAACTATGATTAGAGGTCCCATTTGACCCAGCTATTCCCCTGCTGGGTATCTTCCCAAAAGAATTCAAAGAATCATACCACAGCGATATATGCTTACCCATGTTTATAGCAGTACAGTTTGTAATAGCTAAAATGTGGAAACAGCCCAATTGACCATCAATGGGAGACTGGATAAAGAAGATGTTTTTTTAAATTTTTTTATAAAATGAAGTACTACTCAGACATAAAGAATGAGAAACGAGACATTTATAGCTAATTGGATGCACACTGAGGCCATGCTCTTAAGTGAAATTAATAAGTCACACATGTATAAATACCAAATAGTTTCCCTGGTGTGAAAAACTAAAAGTATAAACAAGGATCCAAATGTATGGTTGATATTGTGTAATGGGAAGAAAGGGTCTAAAAGAATAGGGGAAGTGGGAGGAGTAGGGGAAAGGTAAAAAGGGAAAAGAAAGAGTATATGAAAAGGAGAAACATGGAAACAAAGTCTTTGTAAACAGGGAAGTGTGGAGGCAATGAAAGGAGGGCAGGGAATAGGGAAAAATAGGAAACTGATAAGTCTTGCAAAGGTACAAGATCCCTACTGTGTTTGGTAGGTGGTGCATGGAAATAGGTTTTTGGCATGTTTTTTCATAAGAGAAGGGAATACCCCAACAGAATGAGTAACAGTGACACTGTTGTGACAATGTAACATTGTACAGAGGCTGAAAGAAAGACTTTGCCAGCTTCTCGGACTAAACATGCACTTAACATTTCCCTAGAAATGCACAGAGATGGTTACCCCATAGAAATGGAAACCACGTCATATAAAGAAAAACACAATGTAATGGTACCGGAAGCTTTAGTTTCAAAAGCAGAAATTTGAAACACACTGAAGTGTGATTCCATTTTATTTTACCTTGTGCCGTGGGACATCACAGATTTAGAGAAGATAGCATGATGGTCAAGTGTTTGGAAAGTTGAAAGGGAGAGTGAATCATAGCACGAGAAATGTATGTAGGCAAATATACATTTTCTTAAACACCCTGGTGGTTCATACATCTATGAATGTTATAGATTTGCCTAGAATGAAACACACACCCATGAGTACCGCATGTAAAACTGGTGAAACTTGAAGATGAGTAGATTACGCCATTGTTAATTTCTTGATTGTAAAATTTGTTATAATGATGTTGTCGCTGGGGAAAGTAGGTGAGAGGACTTGAAGTCTCTAGTTCTTTGGGGCGAAGTGGCAGTGGGTTACTGAAAATTTTACCTAGAACTTTTGCCATGAGCTATATTTCTATCCCTTTAAAATTTTTGTTTTGAAATAGGGCCTTACTAACTTGGTAAGTCACTCAGGCTGGATTGGAATTTGCCACCCTTCTGCCTCAGCTTCCCAGAAGGCTAGGACTTGAGGCGTGTGCCACCACACCCAGTCTGAGTCTGTGTTTCTTTATATATCCAACAACTGGATTTGAATCTATATTCATTTTGCAAAAACTTTGCATGAAGAATTAAATTAGGATTTGACTGACATCCATTGTTAGATTCTATAAATGAGTAACATTTTTCCAAGACCTAAACTTTAAAATAGTTGTGGAAGGTTTTAGGTGTCTATTTCTATTTCAGACTGCCCTGGTACCCAGAGCTGTGATTCTCTCCTGAAGAATATCATACTTTAATATGGTCATATTGCTAGTTTGCAGAGCAGTCTTGGTTAAAGGATTAAAATAGAAATATATCAGGGCTCCCATTAGAAATACTTCACTTGGTCACTCAACCTATGGGTGATCTCAGGAATAAAATGAGAAACTAAAGAAAAATTAATAAAATTAGAACCCATTAGGAAAATCAAGAGCATTCTACCTGTACCTAGTTTTTAGTGACTGCAGAATCATAATTAGGTCTGGGTTTTGGTCACATAAAATTATAGTATTATCAGGCTAAATCATTAATTTATGAAAAATATGTACAATATCTCTAGACCTTACATTGCAATGAAAATGAAAGTCTGGAGCAAAACTACCTGATGGTGAAATTCAGTAGTTCACTTGTTCTTGAAAAATTAGGCACTTTAAATTTACTTTGTAAAGATCTCACTGAAATCAACTGTAGGAGTTTGTATTAAGTCAAATACTAGCAAACAGCTATCCTCTGGGAAAATGAGGATACAATCATGATCATGTTCATTTGCTTCTCCTGAATGATAAAGCATAACAGACTGATTTTCAAAATGACAGAGCAAATGCAAGCTGTATGGTGTAAATGGATTTATAATGACCGTGGCTATAACAGAACCATCCTCTAGACACAAGAGCTCATCCAAGGCAACAGTGACCCTAGTCCATTTGCTGAAGGGCTTGCAGAATACTTACAGTATGTATTTAAGCTGTAATCTGAAGCATTTGTCTGTGTGTTCTTTTTTCCACCTACTTTTACAGCAGTGTCCTGTAAATATATCTGGCTACAACACAGGCCATGCATAAGAACATATCCCCTACTCTTGGATAATACAGAATCTCATAATGGGCCTGATAACAGAGTCATAGCAAATAGAGTTATTTCAGTTTAAAGGGGAGCTTGGAAATTGGTCTATTTAGAAGATGATGCTGTTCACCTTCCTTTTATCTGGATTTCTTTCTGGCATTATAGGACCGGAGAATGTAGGTTTATCTAGATGTTATACAGAAAATTGAGTCATAAATTGATTATTTAGCTATTTTCTAACCTTCCTGTCCAAAGAAATGTAAATGTGAAATTTAATTGGTTATAGTTACTGTTCTATATTCAGCAGGTATTTATGGAGTATGTATTATGTCAGATACTAGTAAATAACTAGAAAATCATTATACATGATAAGTAATTACTTTAGCCTCAAACCTCATATTTGTTTGTTGAAAGCCATTATATTTGTCCTCAAAAATCCATACCTTTTATGTTGGTAGAGAGTGATATAGCCAGGAGTGGTAGTGCATGCTTGTAATGCTAACACTCAGGAGGCTGAGGCAGGGGGATCTGTGAGTTCAAAGCCATCTTGGGCTGCATAGTGAGTTCAAGGCCAACCTGAACTACACAGAAAGACCCTGCCTCATAAACAAACAAACAAACAATAAAGAAGGATGCATATTCCAACTATACACATGTCTTTGGCATGAACCAAATATACTATTATTAATAAGACACAATTAAAATGTGAAAGATCTTGAAAAGTTTAGAAGAGGCACTGTTTATTCATTATCTTTAAGAGGGCTAACCATCTTAAATCTGAAGAGATAGTGCTAATATTTGATAAGCATGTTCTATGTCCATGAAAACTGCTGCTCCAGTGTTTTAGCTTCTATACTGGGACAGCTATTGACAGGTAAAAGAAGCATCAATGGTGAGGGGGGTTGACATACATTTCCTGACACACCATGAATGAGTGGTCAGGGAGGAACCAACTGAAGGGACTCTTGGCCCCGACCTTCTTTTTAACGTGTCCTGTTTGTGCTCACACTGAGGCTGATGATCCCTTAGGTGTCTGATGTTTGGGGTTTTCCCCTCTCTGCATCCCACTTACATTGTGTGGCAGCACTGTGTGGAAACGGTGCTTCAGCCGCTTTACGGAAATCAGAGCACAAAGCGTTTAGAAACTGCTCTCATGCACACAGAAGGCATTTGGTGAAATTGAGCTTCAAATTCAGATTTGCTGAAGGAGTCATGAAATGCGACCTAAACCATGAGACCATAGAAGAAAACCGATTCCCAAGTCAGGAGCAGAAAAACAAAATAATATTTCCAGGATAACCTCCCTATGATCTCACTCCTTGTCAAATACACAGAAGCACTTGCATAATAATTAAGAAATATTTATAAAAAGCATTTTAATTGTGGCATCAGGATTCTGCACCAGAAAGAAGACCAACTGAATACTGTGGTCTAACTGGAATACCTGTAATAAAAATAACATGTTGGGCAAAGAAAAATGCATGGAAACCAATAAAAGATGTAAGCCAGCCAGCAAATTTAAACACACAAAAATATAAGTTGATAAATGTAAGACAATCATCAGATCACACTTGCATTGTGAATTTGGTAATCAACATATATTGAATGTTATGCCTTTTTATTTTGAATTAGTTTTCTTTCTCAGTAAGCAAATATCAGTTGAATGGCTACTCTGAATATCATGTTTATCATCAGAACTTTCTTTGGTTTTCATCAGGTAGTGATTTAAACCTCATGGCTTATAACCCAAAGGATATTGATAAGAGCTTTTCCTGAAATTGTTCTTTGGCTGGTTATGAGCAATAAAACATCCATGTACTCTCTAAGTGGAAAGACATTGAAATGTGTATGAACAAATATATTTTCTCTACTTTCAATCCATGTACCTCAGGAAGAAAAGCAAACAAAAATTACCTTTTCAATCAAAATGAGATTGTGTCCAACACTAGGAGTTAATGATCAGGGGAGGGCTTAGACCTCTGGTGAGATTCATTTCTTCTCCTGCCCTTTGTTTCAGTCTTTTCTTGCTGTTTGAATTTGGCTTGCTTTTAGAAAAGAAACCATGAAATTTTAAGAAAAAATATCCTTTTAGTGAGATCCTACAGGACAATAGAAAATACCCTTATCTTAGAGTCTGAGAAGCAGAATTTGGAAGCTAGGCATTTTTCACACATTAGAATTGTGACCCTATTCTTAACTTACCTTTATCTCAGTCACTCAACTCAACAGACACAGACACCTCGTGACTGCCTTTGGGTGGTGTCTTGGTTACTTTTTTTCTTGCTGAAGCAAAATACTCAATACTCAAAGTTAGAGGATGAAAGGTTTATTTGGCTCATAGTTTAATAGAGATTTCAGTCCATAATTGGCTAGCTCCAAGGCAGGGTGGCAGAGGGCAGAGGAGAAACAGTTCATGGCAGTCAGAAGGAAAGAAGGCAGCAAAGCATGAAGCAGCAAGCAAAAAGAAGCCACCCTCTTTCTGTCCCTCATAGTCTTTCCAGGATACCCATCCTTCAGGCGGTAGCACTCACACCCTTAATCCTAGCATCGCACCATGGATTAATCTCAGCATCAAGTGCTCTAGATCCAGCTACTCTGAGAACTTTCACCTATGACCACATGAGGCTTTGGTGGGACTTCTAGATGCAAGGTGTCATAGGTGGCCTCTACTGTGACAGGCATCAGGGAACCAGTTAGTACCAAGTAGTCCTTGCCCTAAAGGGCTTCCAATGTTAATGGGAGAAGATGGATTTTCAAACCCAAGTGCAATGGCATGCTAAAAATCCAAGACTCTGTAGCTGTCAACACATTCTTCAATACAGAGTAAGTAAAAAGGGTCCCTGCCTGGAATGGAAGGAGAATTTCAGAGTTATGATGTGTGAACTAAATTACACAAAGAAACAGAGGGTGGAGTCTCAAGGAGAGAAAGCAGTGGGAGTAATGGAATCGAACAGTATGGCATTGTTAAGTGGACTGGATTGGCTTGAGGATGGGAGAGCTAACAGGCAAATGGAGTAAGTAGGTTTGGGAGGGGAAAGAACCAGGGAGGAGAAGGAGGCAGCTTCAGTAACAGGGTGGGAGAGAAGGGGTGATTTTAGAAACAAATTAAATAGAAAGCTCAGAAAAGCACACAGAATGGCTCTTTCAAGGAAGGCAGTAGTAAGATTAATGAAGAATGCAAAGTAGGTGGAAAGGGTTTTGAGGTCAAGAGAAGATGACTTTTCAGGACACAGGCGTCTACAGTCTGCACAAAGGATTCTTGAACCTACTGAGTAAGAGAACCCGGTGATAGATAAGAGCAGAAGTTTAAACAAATCAATCTAGACAAACAGAAGGCAATGGAGGAAGACGCACAGACCACTGAGCAGGGAGGATGATGGATGAATCCGTTTGGCACTTGGAGAAGGGGACAATATGGTTGCTAGGGGCATCTTAAGCATTTTAATGGAGAGCAAAATGGCAGCTTCTGCTTCATGCCTCTGTTTTCCATTGAAATATGGTTATTAGCAGGCAAGTGGAAATCCTGAGAGGCTTAAAACAGTCACTATTTTCCTGGTGTGGGATCCCACAGGGGCGTGGATGGGCTGGGCCACTCTGGGATGCTCTCTTGGTTGCACTGGAACTGCTGCATTGGTTAATTGGGGTGGAGAGTGGGCAGCTTCCTTCCCAGTGTCTGGGCTCTTCCCACAGCAACTCAATTAGGAATGGCCAGCTCAGGCAGTGAGCCCTTCTATCACTCCTTGCTGCTCGCTGTGACCCCTGGTCAGTGCGTCCAGTGGTCACACCAGGAGTTACAGTAAAGAGAAATCTGCAGAAAAGCAAGTGCACAGGGGGTATGGATCTATCGCTGGATCGATTCCTCACTGCAGGAATGGGAGGTGCAGAGAGGTGTGTGCCTTGGGAGTACAGAGACAGGAAGGTGAAAAATCCAAGACCTAGAGAAGCAGTGCAGACTGAGAAGACTGCTGCAAAGGCTCAGAGACGAGGTGTCTGTGAAAGGAAAAATACAAATAGCTGCTCACACATGGACACGTGTTCACACGTATGTATGTATGTGTGTACACTTACAAAGGGAAATATGTGCGAGAGGTGGTACCCAGAATTAAATCAACTTTCCAGGAATTTGTGGGAATATTTCATGAATGGAGGGAGTTTGCTTAGTACATTAAATAAAGCTATAAAAAAATCATAGCAAAGAAAGAAGAATCTAGCTAATTTTGACTCCTTATCAGGTGCATGGAATTTAAAAGCAGTGGAGAACAAAGTCAGCCCAGATTTTGGAGGTCCAGACCATGCTTTCATTTAGTAATTAATATGGGAGACCTCTGGGTGAAGTCTCCCCTGTGGAATTAATCCCGTATGGGTGAAATAGCAATTCTGACATTGAGAAGAATTGAAGTCGGAAGACCATTAATAACTGGTGAAATAAATGACAGTCTTCAGGAAGGGAGTATTTAATGAAGTGTCAGAGAGGCCAACAGTATGCCTGATATTAATTAACTCTTTAATTAATTATATGATGGAAGGGACAGGCTTCAAGTGGGTGCAGTTTTCTGACCATAGCTAACGAAGCATGCTGTTCCATTCGTAAAAATGAAACCTAAAAAACATGACCTAAAGAAACGGAGGATCTCACAGACAAGTTTTACAATGAAGTAGTTGCTTTTGTAATTGACCTAATTAGGTAAATAAAATAATCCAATATTTAAAAAATATATAACCCAGTATGTTAGGATTTTTTAATTGGCACATTTAAAAAAAAATCCAACCATCTATGAAGCTAAAAGGAAAATGTACGCAAGTAAATTCCTTATCAAACGATTAAGGTGAATTTAGACTAAATAGCGGGCAACAGAATAATGTACATGCAGGCATCTATAAATACGTTTGCATATGGGTTGATTATCTAGACCGTAAGAACTCAGGCTGCCCGGAGCTGACTGGAGGCCAGTATTTGTGAAGCGTTGAGGACCGAGGAGCCGGCTCCTAGCTCTGGCTCTTGCTCAGGCTCCTCGACGGTGGGCCGTGACTGTCACAGCCTGGGCCCAGAGTGGCATGGACAAAAGCCCACGTGAGGACGCCAGTGTTCTCGGTGCTCTGTCCTCATGCGTTCCGGAGTTCATCCTATCCGGTGACTGCTCATGATCTGCATTGTGGAGCTAAGGAGCCGTCAGCACCTGCGTCCAGCCTCACCTGCAGCCCGCCCTCCAGGAAGGGCGTCTGGGCGGGCGTCCTCGTTTGTCTCTCTCAGAGCAGCCAGCTCTGGCCTGCATGGGCCCAGGCCCTGCTGCCTCCCTGCTGTCACCCACCTTCCTTCCCATGTGCACTGAGCAGCTGCTGACCTCGGGGCGCTCCCCGGCATCCGCACGGCGAGGCGTGTACGTGGTGTCAGGGACAGCAGTCACATCCAGTGAGCCTCCCGATGCTCTGCAGGTAAAACCCCCTAGCCAACCCTCTCCTGCAGATCTCTGCCTGCAAAGCGTCTAGCTTTACTCCCCTATGCAATTACTGATTTCCACTAAAATTCAGGCTCTCCGAAGCCAGGGCTTTCCTCTGACTCCACCATCTCTGTGTCCCTTGCACTTAAAGTAACAGTGCCTGGCATAAATGGACCCTTAATAGATACTTTAGAGGAATGGAACAGAGGAGATAAAATAGAGTGATGGCTCAGTTAACAAAAGGAATTGGGGTCTGTTTCACAAGGAGAGTGTCCAGCCATGTGTAATTATAATTAAGTATGGGGGGAAAGAAAAGAGGCGAAATGTACGAGGAACTCCTGTCTGTTAGAAGCCTGTGTTTTATTCCTTAATAGTTTCAGAATGGAGATTCAAAGGAGTGTGCTAATGATCAGCTTCGCCCACACCCAGCAAATAGCTTCTCTACCAGGGACATCAAAGAATCACATAGGATGCGGGGGAGTGAACATCACACAGGGATTTATTAAGATTTCTTCTGTGACTGGGTGATTCAACTTTTGACTTAATATACAAGCAGGTATTTTGACCCTGATAGTTTGAGGAGGCTCATATTAGCCTGAGCTCCATTGTTTTAGCTCATGAATGCAGTCTCAGGCCCTAAGACACATGGCTGAACAGTCAGATTTACAGTGGCTGACCGGGAAAATGAGGGTGTGGTAAGAATCAGGCTTTAAGGGAACACTGCTTTCGGGAAATTCCCCAGGGATAGGGATTGGCTTTTGGTTTATTATTTTGACATGGCAGAGGACTATACTTTGAGTATCTCTACTACAACCTTCACTCTGTTAGCTGGAAAGTAGGTATGGGGAATCCACAGTCTAAGACTAAGGAGGTGGCCATCATATAGGTCCACAGTGCTGTAGAGCTCCGTAACTAGACAGGGTGGCCAAGGCCTTCGTCTGAGTAATGAGCACACATGCAAGGAAGATCTCTGGAAGGCATGCATTCAAGTGAAGGTTGGGGATTATTTCTCTAGCAAGGGGTAGGTAGAGTTATTATTTCATCCATGCCACAGGTCTAAAGTTACCAGATAAAATACAGGATGCCTACTTAAATTGAACTTTCAGGGAAGCAATGTGTTAGCTTTCTGTTACCATAACAAATCCCTGAGCTGTATGAATGTTGAGAGGAAAAGTTCACTGTGGCTCATGGTTTTTGAGGTGTTAGTCCATGGCCAGGAGGCCTCAATGCTTTTGGGCCTGTGGCATGGTAGTGTGCCATGGTGGGTGTTTGTGATTGGGCTTAGCAGTCACGTTGTGGCTGGGACATGCAAGAGACAGCACAGAAGAGCCCTTCTAGGGGATCTGCTCAATAATCTAAGAGCACTGCTAGGTCCCACCTTGGAAAGATCCATACAGGGAAAACACCTTCAACAAATGGGGTCTGGGAGGATTTCTGGATCCAAGCTACAGCAAGAAACAAGTGTTTTTTCTTTTAATTTTAGTGTGATAGTAGCAATCCATTCTCAACTGTAACATATTAAAACTTATTTATTGTTCATCTGAAATTCAAACTTTACTGGGCATCTCCTGCTTTCTGCCCTGTGACTGCACCCCTGTCAGATCTCCAGTCATCCAAGACTCTCTTGCTGTGTCCTGTGATATCACATGGAGCGGCCATCCCCCTGGGGATGTGATGAAGGCAATCACATGGCTCTGGAAATCAGGAAGTGTCAGGAATCTCCTACAGCACACCATGTCCTACACGTTGACCTGCCCTGAGCATCGGTGGGTCATAATTACCCCACAGGAGTGCATGCACGAATGGCCAGGTCTTCAGGTAAAGTTCCCCGTGTCCTTGTGTGCTGTGCTCAGCATAACACCTGGGTTCTCCTACATTCCTAGATTGTCAGTCTGAGTTTTCCCTCTGAGATGTCACATATGAAAATAATAAATGAATCAGATTTTTCCACTGGAAATTAGATTTAGTGTGAACATCTTGGGCTATTTGAGTCCCTTCATCGGTGTCACTGCTTGTCACAGTGAGGTGAGCAATTACACTCACTAGCCAGAGAAACAGTGGGATTCGTGGTGTGTATGTGCACAGACATAAAATTTAAAATATGATATTTCATTCTTTGACAAACTGCAAAATATATTTAATATTGTGTACATTGTAGTGTACACATAATAATACAATATAATGTTATATATTTACACTACTATAGCTACTAATATATTATTATAGCTACATAAAATTTAAAATATGATATTTCATTCTTTGACAAACTGCAAAATATATTTAATATTGTGTACATTGTAGTGTACACATAATAATACAATATAATGTTATATATTTACACTACTATAGCTACTAATAGTAGCTATACTATTATATTATTATATTATACTACTAATAGTAGCTACCTACTATTTACATAGACGACATAGGATACATTGTACTACTACACGTCTTATACAATTTTGGTTACATAATGTATATACTAGAACATAAATTCATAAGTAATGTCATTTGATATATAAAATCTATAATAATTAATGTGTCAAACATGAGTAGGATATCTATATAATATAGTTGTATAGCTTGCATATATCATACATATATAGTATATAAATTAGCAAAATATTATGTAATTATGTATCGTGTGAATTATACATCTTATGAAAAAAGAGAGAAAGAAAGGCAGGTGGAGAAAGTGAGAGAAATGCACTGATTTTTCAAGAAGTGTTTTGGAACTTTGCGGGCTCTAGTTTGAAACCTGCAGGGTGGGGTGTCTCCCTGGGTGGAATTCATATCTCAGGTTTCAGTCTGAAGGCACAGTTTCCTCTTCCTTGGAGAATATCTATTTTTTAAAAATTATTTATTTTTTTATTAGTAACTGCTAAAAAAAGATCTCCCAAAATAAAAGACCCAATCAAAAACAGACAATTAAAATGAATAGACACATAGCAAAAACAAGTGCAAATGACCATTATGAATATGAAAAATACTCAGGATCTTTGGCCATTAGATAAATTAAAATTAAAATAAAACATTTTACATGATTTCATTTTACCTCAGAAAGAATGGCAATCATCAAGCACTCAAAAACCAATGAATGCTTGCAAGGATGTAGGTAAAAAGAAATCCTTCTAGTTGTTGCTGACACGGTAAATTAATATCACACTGGAAATCAGTACGGAGATTCCTCAAAACAAACAAATAAGAATTGCATTTGCACAGCTGTACCTCTCTGGGTGTCTTTACTCTTTAGTCCCAGCCCATTGGAGGAGCCCCCAGCAGTCAGGGACCAACCTGCTTTCCTACATACAACCCTCATCCAAAGGATTCCTCCACTGTGTCCTGATGCAAAGTGCCACGGTGAGGAATTGGTGGTGGGCCAAATCTGGGTAGGCCAGCCCAAGAGACTCACAGAAGTAACCACAGCAGCAGCCACGGTCCTGCAGGGCCTGTTGCCTCTTCCTGCCCTCCCTCTCAGCCCAGCACAATGCCAGCTGGACTACAGCTAGTTCCTGGCTGGTGTGTAGTCATGTGTAGTTCCAGTCTCTTTATGGGCAAACCCTCCTGCAATGGTTATTTTTTCTGCACCATATTTTTTTTAGTTTCTAAATAAAACAATTGGTATGGGAAGAGACCCAAGAATAGGGACACTTAAAGTGCAACTCTGAGATGAAAGAGGCCCACATGGATCATATGAAACCAGAGGAACATGGTGTTTAGCCATATGTGATACAAAAAATAATCCTGCAAGAGGACGGCAAGGAGTGACGGACCTTGGGACGTCCACATGGACCCAATTCCCTACTGTCACAGACGGGAGAAGTGAGGGAGGAGGTCAGGGTGCCCACACCTCTGACAGCTGTGATCACTGCAAGGATGGTGTGGAAAGTGTGCATGGATGGGGAGCGAGCAGTTCACACACGTTCCTGTCTGTGGGGGACTCTGAAGATACCAGGCGAGGACCCCAAGGGATCAGAGCAGGAGCTCATTGTAAGGTGTTTCTTTCACTTTCTTAAATTTCTTCCAACTATGGAAAATCAATTTCAAACAGATTGCAAACCCACTTTAATAGAGGACAAACGCAGTGAAGTGGTCACACTGACTCACCTGGTGCAGGTGGACAGATTCACCAAAAGAGCCTGCTGGGACTCGCCCGCAGGAGCAAGTGGAAGGTCCAGGCTGTGCGGCACTGGGGGACCATACGCTGCCCTGCCGAGGCCTGTGAACCTCCAGGGATTTCACAGGACATCCTGGACCTGTTAGTCCGCACTCCTTGCATCTGGGTATGGCAGGCAAACGTGCCTCCATTTTCAAAGAGATTGAGGTGAGACCCTGATTTGGACAAAGAACGGGGCCTGCTCTCTTTTGCTGAGTCTCTGGGTTGTGAGTGGGATCCTGACATAAACTCTGTCCCAGCTACCTTGAAATGGGCATAACTGGAAGGAAAGCAGTACAGAGAAAGGAGGGTATGTATTAGCTCTTCACATTTTTTTCTCACTACATATCCTACAAAACAAAACAAGGTAAAGGTGAACATGAATCATGTGATGAGACAGGAGAGCTGTTTCACTCTTAATATGTAATTTAATGCTTTGTTAGGGTCCAAAAGCATCATTTAGCTGATGAGACCTAGAATTCAAAATGCATGGCAAGAACCATAAACCACAGAGTAACAGAGAGGAAAATTGATTAATCAAAATGCTGTTGAAAATAACAGGCTTTTAAGAGATGTATCAAAGTTCCAGTGATAATTTATTTAATTGAGTTTATTTGTACATTTTAGGTATACAATATAGTTGCACGCATTATTGGGATATTGTACATTACATAACAAGTCTTGCTTCTCATTTTTTCCCCTTGTGTCTGCCCTCCCTTCACCCACTCCTCCCCTCCCCATTTACAAACACTTTGTTCCCATTTTTTCATTTTCTCATATTTTTCTCTTTTCCCTTATTCCCTTTCCCCTACCCTTCTCACTTTCTCTACACCTTTAGCACTTTTCTTCCTATTTCATATGTTAATTATCTCATTATGATCTTGTGTACTATTATAGCTTTTCACACCAGAGAAACTATTTGGTATTTACACGTGTGACTTTTATTTCACTTTCTCATTATGATCTTGTGTACTATTATAGCTTTTCACACCAGAGAAACTATTTGGTATTTACACGTGTGACTTATTTATTTCACTTAGGAGTGTATACTCAAAATGTATTCATTTTCCTATGAATGAATCTAATTTATCTTTTTATGGCTGAGTAGTATTCAATTTCATAGAAAATCCACATCTTCTTCATCCAGTTTCCAAATGATGGGCAAGTGGGCTGTTTCCAAGTTTTAGTTATTACAAACTGTGCCACTATAAACATAGGTGCGCATATATCACTGTGATATGATTCTTTTAATTCTTTTGGAAAGATACCCAGCAGAGGGATGGCTGAGTCAAATGGAAGCTCTAGTCCCAGCTCTTTTAGGTGCCTCCATATTGATTTCCATAGTGGTTGCACCAGTCTGCACTCCCACCAACAATGGAGAAGGGTTTCTTTCTCCCCACAACTCTGCCAATATTTGTTATTGGTTGATTTCTTGATAGCAGCCATTCTTTGTGGGGTGAGGTGGAATATCAGTGTTGTTTTCATCTGCATCTCTTGAATGACCAGTGATGTGGAACATTTTTTCATATATTTACTTGCTGCTTTTACTTCTTTGTCTGAGAAATGTCTGTTCATTTCAGATGCCCATTTTTGAATTGGGTCTTTATATTTGGGGGTGCTGATTGTTTTGAGTCCTTATATATTCTAGATAATAGTCCTTTGTCTGAGGAGCAGCTGATAAAAATTTTTTCCCACATTGTAGGTTGTCTCTTAGTTCTGCTGATGGTTTCTTTTGCAGTGCAGAAGCTTTTTAATAAGATGAGATCC
>NW_022900929.1:29421611-29434730 GCF_012274545.1 Fukomys damarensis
TATCACACAGTGGCTTTGTACTATAGTTTCAAATTGGGAATTGTTATACCCGCTGCCATGTGTCTGTTGCCTAAGATGTCTTTTGCTATTCTAGGTCTCTTATGGTTCCAAATGAATTTTGGGATTATTTTTTCTAGTTCTGTGAAATACAGTGTTGGAATTTCTATTGGCATTGCATTGAATCTGTATAGCAGTTTTGGTAGTATGGCCATTTTCACTATGTTGATTCTTCCTACCTAGGAGCGGAGGTATCTTTCCATTTTCCTATATCCTCTTAGATCTCTTTTTTTCAGAGTGCTGTAGTTTTTTACGTTTTTTTTAAAAATTAATTTATTGGTACATTCTAGGTAGACAGTACAGTTACATTCATTACTGGGATCTTGTACCTTTACATGCCAGATCTTGGTTCTCATAGTCTTCAGTGTAGAGGTCTTTTGCTTCTTTTGTTAGATTGATTCCTAGATTTTTTTTTGATGCTATTGTGAAAGGAATTGTTTCCCTAATTTCCCTAATTTCTCTCTCAGTGAGTCTGTTATTTGTGTACAAGAAGGCTATTGATTTTTGGGTGTTGACCTTGTATCCTGCTACTCTGCTAAAAGTGTCAATTAAGTCTAGAAGTCTTTTGGTGGAGTTTCTGGGTCTTCAATGTAGAGTATTATATCATGAGCAAATAATGACAGTTTAACTTCTTCCTTTACTATCTTTATTGCTTTAATTTCTTTCTCTTGTGTAATTGCTATGGCTAATGTTTGCAGAACTATATCAACGAGGAGTGGTAATCATGGGCATCCTTGTCTTGTTCCTGATTTTAACATAAAGGTTTTCAGTTTTTGGCCATTTAATATGATGTTGGGTGTTGGTTTTTCATAGATAGCCTTTATTAAGTTGAGATATAGACCATCTATTCCAATTTTTTTCAGGGTTTTTATCATGAATGGAGGTTGAATTTTGTGAA
Organism: Fukomys damarensis; assembly: GCF_012274545.1. Lineage (NCBI taxonomy): Eukaryota > Metazoa > Chordata > Mammalia > Rodentia > Bathyergidae > Fukomys > Fukomys damarensis. Next base: position 29,422,567 of record NW_022900929.1, read on the forward strand.
ATGCTTTTTCTGCATCTATCAAGAGGATCAGGTGGTTTTTGTCCTTGACTTTATTAATATAGTGTATTACATTGATTGACTTATGTATGTTGAACCATCCTTGCATCCCTGGAATAAATCCGACTTGGTCAGGATGTATGATCTTCTTGATGATCCTCTGTATTCTGTTTGCTAGTATCTTATTAAGGATTTTTGCATCTATATTCATTAAGGGGATTGGCCTGTAGTTCTCTTTTTTAGTTGCATCTTTCCAAAGTGATAGTTGCTTCCAGGAATGAATTTGGAATTATTGCTTCCCTTTCAATTTATTAAAAAATTTGAAGAGTAATGGCAGTAGCTCTTCTCCTAATGCATTATAAAATTTAGCAGTGAATCCATCAGGACCTGGGCTTTTCTTTATTGCTAAGATTTTAATTACATTTTCAATTTCACTGATTGTGATTGGGGTGCTTAAAATGTTTTTATCTTCTTCATTCAACTTTGGTAATTCCTAAGTATCTAGAAATCTGTCCATTTCTTCTGTGTTTTCCATTTTATTAGAATATAGGTTCTCAAAGTAGTTATTGACTATCTTCTGGATTTCTGTTGGATCTGTTGTGACTTCACCTTTTTCATTCCTAATTGCATAGATCTGTGCCTTTTCTTTCCTTTTTTTGATAAGGTTTGCTAAGGGTTTACAAATTTTATTTATTCTTTCAAAAAACCAACTCTTCAATTCATTCAGTTTTCGCATCATTTTTCTTAGTATCCATTGCATTGATTTCTGCTCTAATCTTTACAATTTCCTCTCTTGTTCGAGCTTTGGGGTTTTCTTGCTCTTGTTTTTCTAGGAGTCTAAGATTCATCATTAGATTGTTTATTTCAGCTTGCTCTGTTTTCCTAGTGTGGGCATTCTGTATTATGAATTTTCCATGTAGAACTGCTTTCATTGTGTCCCATAGATTCCTGTATGTTGTATTGGCATTTTCATTTATTTGTAAAAACTGTCTGATTTCTTCTCTAATTTCCTCTGTGATCCATTGATTGTTCAGGAGAGTGTTGTTCAATTTCCATGTGTTTGTGAAGTTCCTATGGTTTCTTATGCTATTGTTCTCCAGCTTAATTGCACTGTGATCTGATAATATACAGGGAATGACTTCTATTCTTTTGCATTTATCCAAACCTGTTCTACGAGCTAGTATGTGGTTTATCTTGGAGAATGACCCATGTGCAGCTGTAAAGTATGTATATTCTGATTTTGTGGGGTGTAACACTCTATACACATCTAATAAGTCCATGAATTCAAAAGCTTGGTTCAGTTCTAGTATTTCATTGTTGATTTTTTTGCCTAGATGATCTGTCTATTTGTGATAGTGGGGTATTTAGATCCCCCACTACAATTGTATTAGTGCTTATTTGGTTTTTCATGTTGCTAAATATCTGTTTTATATAGTTGGGGGCATTTATATTTGATGTATATATGTCTATGATTGTCATCTCTTCCTCTTGAATTGTTCCCTTTACAAGGATGTATTGTCCTTCTTTGTCTGTCTTAATCAGTTTTGGTTTGAAATTTACTTTGTGAATAAGATTGCTATCCCTTCTTTTTTCTGGGCTCCTGTCATGTGGAGAATTGTTTTCCAACCTTTCACTTTCAGTCTATGGGCTTCTTTTTGCACTAGGTGTTTTTCTTGTATATAACATATTGTTGGATTTTGCTTCTTAATCCATTCTTCCAGTCTATTTCTCTTGATTGGTGAAGTAAGGCCATTGACATTAATGGTTATAACTGATATGTACTGACTTATTATTGTCATGTTATTGTCCTTTTTTTGACTCTTTTTACTTTTTCTCCCCTCTCCTTTTAGTTTCTTGCCCTATTTGTTTTGCTCTGTTGGGCCTAAAGTGTTGTGATCTTCCTTGTCTTTTTCTAGGATATTGTTTAGAATTCCTTGCAGTGCTGGTTTGGTGTTCATGAAGTTTATCAGGTGTTCTTTGTCATGGAAGTATCTTATTTCCCCATCCATTTTGAAAGAAAATTTTGCAGGATGCTTTAGTCTAGGCTGGAGGTTGTTTTCTTTTAGGACTTGAAATACCTCACTCCAGGAACTCCTTGTCCTGAGGGTTTGTGTTGAAAAGTCTGGTGTAATTCTGATGGGCTTTCCTTTGCATGTGATTTGTTTCTTTTCTCTTACTGCTTGTCGTATTTTGTTCTTCTGTTGGATTTCTGGGATCTTGATTATTATATGTCTAGTTGTAGATTTTTTTTTAATCATGGCTAGTTGGAATCCTATATGCCTCACTTATCTATATGTCAAATTCTTCACCTTTATTTGGGAAGTTTTCTGTCATTAATTCTGTGAACAGCTTTTTTTAAGTTGTTTGCATTTTCTCCTGCTATTTCATGGATTTGTATCAGTCTTACATTTTTTTTTCTATGCAAAATGCATTTATTCCTTCTCTAAGAGTTGCCAAAGTCTTTTTTTTATTGAGTTTATTGGTAAAATCTAGGTATACAATACAGTTACATTCATCATTGGGATCCTGTACCTTTACATAACAGGTCTTGATTCTTATTTTTTCCCCTTGTCCCTGCCCTCCCTTCACCCCCTCCTTCCCTCCGCATTTACACTTTATTTCCATTTTTTCAGTTTCTCATATTTTTTCCTCTCCCTTATTACCTTTATTCTTCTTCACATCATCTAGGAGTTGTTGGATAAATTTCTCATGATTCCTTACTGTTTTAAAGAGACCTCTCTTTTCGTGGTCACTGACTGCAATCCTATCTTCTATAGCTGAGATTCTATCTTCACATTCTTTTATTCTGTGGTATACACTTTTAATAGAGTTTTTAATCTCCTAGATATCTGTTTGAATCTGTTTACTGGATTCCATTTCTTTCCTATGTTGGGCATTCATTGTTTCCATTTCTTTCTTATGCTGGACCTCAATGGCTTTTATCATGGTCCTGAGCTCATCTATTTTTTTGTCAGTTTCTGTTCTAGAGTCTCAAATCATGACTTTCATTTTGCTCACCATCTCTATGGTTATCTGGGTAATTATTTCTGTTTTGAATTTTTCTAGAGGTTGATTGATCTGTTTTGTTACTTCCTGTGCTGTGAGTTCTGTGTCCTGGTGGTGCACTATCAGACTTTTCATCCTCCTACTATTTGCCATTGGTGAACTGGAAGTCTGTGTTTTCTCTCTTTCTCTCTTTTTTTTTTTGCTGTTGGGTTGTCCTTGATTCAATCTCTGGGTTATTAAATCTTCCTGATATAGTTGTGTTTTAGTTTTTGATTCTCTAATGACTCATAGACATTCTCATCTTCACAATATCAAAGAAAACAACTCATCAAATCCTTTATCCTAATTGATACAATCGGCAACACAATAGGATCAATCACAACTTGCAAATTGATCACTTGTGATAGTCATTAATCTATCACCTTTAAACCATGTGAATTAAATTAAAATCAAGAAGCAGCCCAAAATATGTTTGCAGTGAACAAACTCCTCAAAATAGCATATTTACCATTTATGATGGTGGCCTAGACAGAGTTAAGATGAGAAGAGTAGATAAGTAAAAGAACTGGAGAAGGTTTCAAGTAAAGCCAGAGTACACAGAATGACCACACAATCTTTAGGAAATTGTTAAACTCAAGAGGGATAGGCAGAGTGCAAGTATAAGGACAAGAATATATCCCCTTAACAACAATAGGGGTTCACCTTTCCTTGAAACTACTGACCCTTGAGTGAAGCACAATGATAGAAAAACAGAACATTAAGAAAAAAGAAAAAATGATAAAAGATGAAATCTGAGTCAGGGCAGAAGCAGCAACAGAAAGGGAGTTAAGGGACAATATGATGGAGCCAGAGTCTGAGTTGGTGAAAGAGGACAGAAAAAAGAATTTACAGAGTGGAATGAGGAAAAGAAAGAAAAGGAAAAAAATGACTTTGAAGGGCCTCTTTCAGACTATATCTCTGCTGTCATAATACACATTGTGTGCAGCCATGTGCAGAACCAAATCACCCTATCTCAGCTAGCTGATGGTAGACCCCCCTTGATGCAGACTGACCTCAGGCTGCAAGGCCCAAATTGATCCCCAACCTCCTGTAGGGTAGAACTCCAGACACTACTACAGGTTTCCCTGCCATTTCTTTAAAGATGTTCAAATTTGGGAGCTCAGAAAATTACCCTTTATAACCAGCTATGCCTCTGCAGAGTGTGCCCAAGGACTGGCACAATCATGAGATCTGAGAGCAGGGGGGTGGGCTACCCTCCTGGTGCTGTAGAAGTAATGGCGGAGCCTTCAGGGGAGGGTGCGGATACCCGGTCCTGGGGACAGGGCCCAAGCAGGCCGGAGGGAGATCTGATGTCTGAGCCACTTTCCTGAATCTCACCTTCCTGGTGTTGGAGCAGCAATGGCGGTGCCTGCCGGGGAGGGTGAAGCTACCCTAACCTGCAGGCTGGGCTCAGGCAGGCTGGAGAAAGATCTGATGTCTGAGCTGCTTTCCCGAATCTCACCCTCCTGGTGTTGGAGCAGCAATGGCCTCCGGTGATAATATTTTGACAAATGTGCCATGTTCACCCCAGACCAGAGGAAAGCAGAGGAAGAGCTGCCTTCTCCACAGAGGAGGAACCTAAGGGGAGTGGGGACATGTGGAGAGCTCTCAGAGCACAGCCTCACCACGAATTACCTGGTGGCTGGAAAGTGGTCTGGAGGACATGCAAGAACCTCCCCACCTCAGCTCCAGGTCCCGATTCATGTACTTTGATGGTTCTGAGCTCTTGGGGCTGAAGCAGAGGTCACTCTCCTGCTCACCACTAAGTTTCCTGTAGCATGACAAGCTCACAAGCAGAAAGCAGGCTACAACTATTTGATCATAATCTCACACAACACAGGAGCCCTCACATGGAAAACCCACAGAAATGACCCCTTGTTTTGCTTGGGTATGCTGAAGCATGCACAGCCATAATAGAGCCACAAGATGGGGCACAGTGGGTATGGGCTCACAGGGATGGACCACAGGAACCTGCAGGACTGTGTGCCCAGTGCTTCCTGGCCCTGCAGAATCTCTTCCTTCGGGAGGGCTCTGCACAATAGAGGGGTCTTAGGACCTACGGTCAGTAAGGCAGAGAGAGGACCACTGTGTGGCCAGTTTTGATGTGGAGGGGAGGATCTAGAGTAATAGATTAGAATTTATGGCTGGGTTGGGGAGGAGGCTCTGGGCTCTAGGACCCATCTTGGGGGAGAGGGATTCTAGCCTCAGTGGTTTCCTTGGGGTGACTGAAGTGCTAGAGCGAGGAAGAAGAGAGAAATGTGGCTTCTGAGAGATCTTCACTTTGGGCTATTATGTGACCCCAACATCAGTATAATTCATCTTTGAGCCACTCAAGTTAACATTAAGTCTCCCACCATAAACCCTCTTCTGTTTTGTTGTTTTTTGTTTTGTTTTTTGATTTTGCTTTTGTTTTTTTACCTGGGTCCTTGCATTTTTGAGGCAGGCGGTAGCGAAACCACTGAGCTAAATCCCCAGCCCAATCCACTTCTCTTGTAAATGCAACATTGGTGAAGATTCGAGGCTGTGCTCTGGAGCACCGGGCCAACCTCTTGGCACAGGTCTCCTAGAAGACAGTATTGGAGAGGGGAAGGCAGGAGGCTAGCCTGGGACGATTCAAGGCAGCACAGCCTGGACCCCGCAGGCACAGTTCACAGCTGTCCCAGGCTATTGTGGGAAGCTGATGCTGCTGTTCTGACAGGAGGGGCTCAGGAAGGAGAGAGACAGAGGCAGCTTCCTCACTTCCTGCTGCGCTGCCTGGCTCCTGGAGGAACAGTGTCCTGCCTGGCTCATGGTCCAGCAGTGTGGTGACCCTACTCTGAAACCTCCCCATATCTCAGAGAAGATTCCATGGTGGCTTTGCTTTTTTGCATTGGGCTGGCTATTTGAGGGTAGGAGTTTGGAATTTCAAAATCCAAGCTGGCTGTGTTTCTGGACCTCATGGCTGACATTTTTTCTAAAATCCTGGCACCCAGCTATGAACAACACCAGAAAGAACATTAGCAATATTGATAAAAATAACTCAATAACATAATCTATCTTCCAAAAAAATCCTGCTGCATTAACAGTGCTATAAATTTAGCGACCACACTGCTGTGCTGGGCTTGGAGACTCCACAGCAGTTCCTGACTAATGGGCTCACATGGGGTGCCATGCTTAACAGCGGGGTGGATTCCCAGGACACGTCTCATAAATCCTCTCCTTGGGGCCCATCACATGCTGTTAAAGTCATGTCGCATTGAATCAACTCAGGCTGATACCAGAAAGCAAGAGCACTGCAAGCTTCCCATGCAAGACCAAGGGTTTCTCTGTAATGTGCCAAGACATGTGGAGCCAAACAGGAGTTGTGAAGAATGAAGTGCAGGATGTGCACACGTCATGGAGGCAGTGGAGAGCATATGACAGGAGCAGAGCGGCCCTGGTGCACAGTGCCAACTGCCTCTCCTTTTGTCTGGGAAGCGAAGTCACCAGCGAGGTAGTTAGGATGCTTGATGTCCATGACTCTGTTACCTGTCCCCCTGGGAGGCTGCTGTGCCAGAGCTCCTGACATGGCCAGGTCCGGTCTTCTTGTTGTATAGTTTCCACTCTGTGTCATGTTAATCAAGTGGATGAGAAGTGAGAAGGATTTGCTTTGCCATCCAAACTGGAGAGCTCCCAGCATTTATTTAAACTCCCAGTGTAACTCACTCACTACATACCCTGACTGCTGAAAGAACTTCAATTTAACCCATTAGTCAAGTGAATGCATTTCTCAGGCATTCTATTTAGTGTGAAAAACCCTCTGGCTTTTCTCAACCCACATCTGATGGTAGGAGGAGGAAATACTCAGAAGAGCCTTCAGGAATCATACACAGGTGTCTAGGAGGGAATTCTGAAGTGGGGAAGAGTGCAATTTAGGGTCTGTGGCCAGGTCCTGTCACTATGGGCAGTTCAGCCATTGTGATGCTTTTGGGTGGAGCCTCTGGAGAGCAGGAAGCCACTGTCCGATGTCAGGCAGCATCATCCTGAGAGGAGCATCCCCCTGAAGAGCTGGCAGGGGCTCTCTAGTTGCCTCTCTGATGTTGGGGCCTGGCTCCTGGTTCTTCAGTTTTTGCCCAGTTGACTGTTGATCATTTCCACCATTTTTATTTTTCTTCCAAGCCAAAGATTCTAATCTTCCCTCCTTTAATTATAATGATGTGCAGTTCTTCATCTTGAAGATGAAAGTCCAATATATTTCTTTGCTGAATATACTAGAATCTAGAAGCAAGCTGGGAGTGGTGGTACACAACTATGATCCTAGCACTCTGGGAGACTGAGGCAGGAGGATCCTAAATTCAAGTCCAGGCTGGTTAGTTTAGTGATTTGGTGAGAGTCTATCTCAAGACAGAATATGATAAGGGGTGGGGATGCAGCTGAGTGCAAAGGCCTTGAGTTCAATCCCAAGTACTGAGAAAAATTAAAAGGAGCTACAAGTAATTTAACAATTAATGGTTTATTTGACTCTTGAAATGCCCAGCAAAAGAAATAGTTATAAATGTTTTCCACATGAACAACTAACTCCTGCTCAGAATATATGTACATTTTTTTTACTTCAAGACATAGAATTGATAAATGTCATATGTTATTTAAAATTTATTGTATTTTATTATTTTGTAAATGTAGGTGAAAGACGTAACAAGTATCAGAATAGATTTCATACTTGTGGGTAGGGCAATGCATGCTCCTTTAGGGTCTTTATCAGCTAGGAACCATGTTGCCGAGTGTCAGCCACCACTGCTGATGCCACTCACATTTTAAGGATGGCCTCATGTGGTGTCCTTTAAAATAGAGCTCACTGCCCCCAGCCCAGACACCAGGGAGGGATTTCTTCTGCCAGAACCGAAGTGATGACAGGAGTCACATCCCCCCAGTGAGTTTGGTTACCTCTTGTCTTCAGTGTCTACAAAGAAAGCAGTCCATGTCCGAACTCCATCACACATGTTTTTGCCTGGACCTCTCCTAAGTATCAGACAGACCATTTATCCAGGCTGTAGTCAGAAGTAAAAGGCACGCTGGGCCCTCAGGGCATCCTTGCAGCTCATTAGATCTTAAACTATAAAAAGGCCAACCCTACAGCTCCTTCAGTCTACACAAGACCTGTGTCTTCTTCCATGTCAGAGGGAGCCTTTGTGACCAGTACTCCTGACATGCCAACTTCATTGGATTACAACATGCCTAGCACATGAGCAGAGCATGCTTCTGTGTGTGTCTGGCAGGGTCATGGAGGAGGCAGGGCCCTGATGACTGTAAATGGTGTTGTGCCCACTCTTCTCTGGCACTCTGCCCTGGCTCTGCTCCCCATGCCCTGGCGCCATGATGCTTCTGCCTTGGAACCAGCTGACCATGGACTGAATACTCTGAAACTGTGAGCTCAATTAAATATTGCATCCCTCAAGTTGTGAGCTTGAGGCTCTGTGTCTGGCAGAGGAAAGGTGACTCACACAGCCCTCCAGGATGGCACATTCAGACTGCATGCACACCAAGCCCTGCACTCAGCCCCTGCCAAGGACAGCAAAGCTACACCAACTTCCAGCCCCTAAGGCACAGGCTGATAATCAGCAGCACTGCACCCTGTGAGTGCTTCCAGGCCCTGTAGAGTGCGATTCACCCACTGAGCTGGCAACGCCCAGCTCCCTTCACATCCTTGATTGCTATGGTTTATTTTCCTGTGGTTGTTGTTGTTTTGTTGAGGCTTTGTTTTATTAATTAATTAATTAGTTCATTTATTGCTGCAATGGGGATCGGATGAGGACTTTTGCACTGAGCTAAATTCCTAGCTCTTATTGAATTTTGCTTTATTTCAAGAGAGGGCCTTACTAAGTAACTAAGTTGCCCAAGGTGAACTCAGACTTGTGATGCTCCTGCCTCAGCCTCCTAGAGTGGTGGCATTACAGGTGTGTTGCCACCACTCCTGGCATTGATGTGGATCTGAATGTCAGTGAACCACAGAGCGGCTGCTTGGGTTTCTACCTGCACTGGGCACCTTGCAGGCCAGCCTGATGCTGTTCCTAGGGCCTGTCTCTGTCCCTGCCCTGTCACAAGGTTACTGCAGGCCAAAACATGGTCCCAGTGGAATGGTCCATCTCCTGCAGTGGGTTCTGGGATTCCTGGTGGTCTCCCCTAGATGCTGCCAGGTATATGGTGATTTCCTCCTCGTTTCCCAGACTGGGAAAGCACTCTCAATTAATCCATCTTCAGGTGCAGGTTTTTAAACAAGAGCACAGGTGATGCTAGCAGGGGTGAAGAACAAGATGATGGCTTCTCGCCTTTCCCTCAAATGTGTCAGTTCCCATGGGTGACACCTGCGGGGGCAGGGCCCACCTCCAAGGAGAGCCTGGGATAAAGGAGGGACCTCAGCCGGCCTGGGCTACCATCCAGGAGGGGCCCAGGGCTACTTTGCTTACCCAGGAGGGCAGACACTCATACACACTTGGGGTACAAACACAGACTTCTATGTCTAGATCTGCTTTCAATGAAAGAAGTTAGCAGCGCTGCTGGGCTGACGATTACACTGGAGAATTACCTGAAGGATGCATTGACGTCCACATCCCACTCACCGGACCTGATGACTGCGTTTAGGACTTCACAAAGCAGTGGGAGAAGCAGATGAATGGGATGATACAAATTTGCATTGTAAGTCACAGGCTGTACAAGGGGGATGCGTGGGGCTGCCACATTTCATAAATAAACATTTGTGCTGAGGCCAGAGGGAGAGAGGGTTGTGCTTCTGCTGGGGACCTGAGATCAGGGTGCAGCCAGGTTCCACTGAGCCTGGGCTGGGTGCGCCAGGCTCGCTCTCACTGGGGCCCTGCACCATCCTGACTAGGGTGGTATCCCTGTGGCACCGCCCGCAAGAGGGTGGAAGTGAGACACTAGGAGACACTCCCTCCGGGCTACTCCTACCACTGTGGTGAGCACAGCAGCTCTCTGCAGAAGTAAGAGAAGCTGCCACAGTGACCCACAGGAAAGATGATGATGGAGCTTGCGCCAGGCCCGCGGCTTGGAGCAGCGATGATGGGGACCTGGGCTGGAAGGCCCGCACGCCAGTGTCCATGGAGTGAATGGAGCTATGCAAGACAGGGAACTGAAAATCACAGCAACTGAGGCTGCTCCCAGGTGGCACTGCCAACCAGCGAGAAAGGCAAGAATATGGTGCAAGGGCCTGGAGGAGGAAACCTGCTCACATAATTGCAGCCAGGAAGCAGGGGGAGAAGGGAGAGCTGGGGACAAGAGCACACCTCCCAGGTCACCCCAGGGACCCCTTCAGCCAGCCCCGCCTCCTATGGCACATCAGCCAAGAAAGCATCATGAGCATAGCATGATCCAACAGCTTCCCAAAGCCTGAGATCTGGGGACATTTTAGATCAAACCATAACATGGAAGGATGGCAGACCAGAGCCCATAAGCAAGACCCACATTTAGCATGTGCAATGTGGATACTGCACCATACAGGCAAATGTGGCTAAGAAGAGTGCACAATCCAAGGACTGGCCTCTGGGGAATTCCAACTTACAGATGCTCTCAGATGTGCCTTTGCAGAGAAGATTGCCAAGGAGTAGTCAGCAAGCTAGGAGGAGAGAGAGAGGATGTGCTCTCCTTAGAGAAGAGTAGAAAGATGGCTCTAGAAGAGGGGGTGGCAGCTGCCACCTCAGCCTTTCAAGAGGCCCATCGAATGGTCCGGAGCTTCACCAGAGCAGGCCAGGGTAAGTTTCGCCATGAGCATTTGAGTTTGGAGCACATTCTTACCACCCACTGAAAATACTGAAACCAACCAGACACAGGACAAAGTGTAATAAAAGTTAAAAATGGAAACTGAAGTGCTACAAATTAGAACTGTGACAGAGCAAAGGTGACTTGTTGTGAGTTCCAGGGCTGAAGTCTGGGTGCCCCGGTGCTCACATGGGAAAGGCTTGGCCATGGGCCCAGGTGACACTGTGTTACAGCCTCCATGAGGTGTCCCTGGTGAGAGGAAGTTCGTTCTGGGGGGACCCTGGCCAGGGTTTAGGGACCCCGCCCCTCCTATCTATCTCCTTGCTTCTTGGCTGCATGAAATGGGGACCTGGCTTCTCCACACTCCCCGGTGACAGCCTCCTTCACCACAGACCCAGAGAAGAGGGCAACTGGCCATGGACAAGAACCACCACAGCTGTGAGCCCAGCAACCCCTCTTTCTTCCTCCTCTTCCCTCAACACCAGGGAGCTGGCTAATGACTGTGTAACAGTTACCCATTTCTGAACAACAAACTGCACCAAAGCACACACGAAATATCCCCAGATCCTTTGGGTTAAGAGTCAAGGGGCTTGGGCCAGGGATTTAGCTCAGTGGTGCCACCACCTACCTCCCAAGTGCAGGGTCCTGAGTTCAATCCCCTTTACCAAAACAACAACAAAAAAAAAAAGAGTAAAGGGGCTCATGGGCTGATGGTTCTGCACCTCCACCGAGGCTGCCATGGCTTCAGAGCCTGGCTGAAGGCAGAGTCACTGCCAAGTTCTCCTGAATGCTAAGAGCAGCCTGAGGTCGTGGGCTCCCTCCCCGTCCCCCTTTCCCTCTTTCTCCTTCTCTGTTCCTCTCTGTTGGCCACAGCCTTTTTTCCTTGTCTCATCTTGTCCAGCAGTTTCACCTTGGGCAGAAACATAGCCTAATAGTTTGGTTTATTCAACAAGAAAGTGAGGAGGAGGGGGAGGAGCAAATGGTGGTGGAGAAGAGAGTAGATATCAAGCACTGTTTACTCAGCTGACACAGTGAGTGTTTTGACACCAATGGGTGGAAATCCTGCAACCTGTGGGAGGCTTCTTCTGTCTCAGTGAAATCTGAGAGAAAGGGAAGGGTGTGCAGGCTCTGACCACCCACCCCAGCTCATTCGCTCCACTACCTGACACTGTGAACCTTCCAGGGCTCCTCTGACCCGAGGTGAACCTTTCGTTTGTAAGGTTCATTGGCTTCCACTGGAGATGCTGAGAAGGTAATCCTGGCTCTGGAGTCCTCTGGAGGACCCCTGGTGCCACCCCAGTGCCTGAGGGTTATGCCTTGCCTTCATCTTTATCCTGCCCAGGCCCACCAAATCCTTCCAGAGGTACAGACACACACACACACACACACACACA
>NW_022900929.1:29438310-29473819 GCF_012274545.1 Fukomys damarensis
CCAAAACAACAACAAAAAAAAAAAGAGTAAAGGGGCTCATGGGCTGATGGTTCTGCACCTCCACCGAGGCTGCCATGGCTTCAGAGCCTGGCTGAAGGCAGAGTCACTGCCAAGTTCTCCTGAATGCTAAGAGCAGCCTGAGGTCGTGGGCTCCCTCCCCGTCCCCCTTTCCCTCTTTCTCCTTCTCTGTTCCTCTCTGTTGGCCACAGCCTTTTTTCCTTGTCTCATCTTGTCCAGCAGTTTCACCTTGGGCAGAAACATAGCCTAATAGTTTGGTTTATTCAACAAGAAAGTGAGGAGGAGGGGGAGGAGCAAATGGTGGTGGAGAAGAGAGTAGATATCAAGCACTGTTTACTCAGCTGACACAGTGAGTGTTTTGACACCAATGGGTGGAAATCCTGCAACCTGTGGGAGGCTTCTTCTGTCTCAGTGAAATCTGAGAGAAAGGGAAGGGTGTGCAGGCTCTGACCACCCACCCCAGCTCATTCGCTCCACTACCTGACACTGTGAACCTTCCAGGGCTCCTCTGACCCGAGGTGAACCTTTCGTTTGTAAGGTTCATTGGCTTCCACTGGAGATGGAGAGAAGGTAATCCTGGCTCTGGAGTCCTCTGGAGGACCCCTGGTGCCACCCCAGTGCCTGAGGGTTATGCCTTGCCTTCATCTTTATCCTGCCCAGGCCCACCAAATCCTTCCAGAGGTACAGACACACACACACACACACACACACACACACAAGCATATGGACACAGAGAATGAAACCCTTGTCAGTGCCTCTTGCTTGCTTTGCTGATTTTGATTTGCTGACCATAATGCAGCCTTTGCTAATTCCATTACAGAACATAATACTTCTTATCTTCACAGCACCGACAGATGAACTTTCTCTCCTGAATGCCCCAGTTCATTTTATCACCTAACATCAAGATTTTATCTGAGGCATCTACATCAGGGGAGAAACACCAGAAGTCGGTGACATTGACCTTCTGATTTGATTCCCTGTCATTTTCCAAACCCAAGAAACCATTTCCTTGTCTTCATTCACTGCAAGTTAGAGCTCCTTTTCCTTCCTGGCTGGCAGTCCATAGCCACACACTCTGAATGCCTTTGCGGAAGTCAAGTGGGATGAAAATACTTTAGTAGCTGGCTCTCCAGTGCCTGATTTAACTTGTCCTTAAATTTAGCTTTTTAAGTAGCCTCTTAAGAGGAAGCAGTTCAACAGGAACCAAATAAAATTGAAGTACCATTCGTGTTGACTTGTAAGATCATCGAGTCTCTGTTTCTTTCCCCAATTCCTTTTCTTATCTTAACCATTTTTGAAAACCCCAATCTTTGAGACAATCAGAGTTGACTTGGGTAAATGCCACATTCTTCTCCACGGTGAGCTTTGCACGGACTCTTCTCATGGTCCTGCGCACAGGAAGAGAGACACTTCTTGAGTGTGCGGTGGTGGCCTGGCTTCCATGGCTTTCATGCTGAATGAGGGGCATCTGTGGAGGGTTAGAAGTCATTGCCATTGTTGCTGACACTTAACGGAGTAGCAGGCTGGGCACCTGTGAAGTTGCTTTGCTTGAGTAACTTACTTGATCGTCCTACCTCTCTTAGGAAGAAGGCACTCTTACCACCCATCTACACAGGTGTGGAATCGGGGTCAACAGTTCGGCATTTTGTCCTAGTCCAGTAAGTGTCATTGTAACAAAATACCTGAGGCTGCATGCTTTATAAGGGAAAGAGGTCTGTTCACTCCCAGCTCTGAGACTCATGAGCACAGTACAGGTCTGCTTAGCTAGGATGAGGACCCTGTGGTGGACAGCCCACAGCAGCTGCCCGGAGCCAGACTCACTACCCTGAGACAGAGCTGGTGGATTCATGGCAGTGGAGCCCATGCCCAGTGAGCTTCTGTAGACCCCATGCCTTCTACCACTGTGCCTAGAGAGCCAGTGCAGAAACCTTTGTGAGGTGAGCCCTCCCTAAACCACCATGACTTTGCAAGTGACCCCCAGGCAGGAGACGTGGAACTGGAAGTCTAGAGCCCTGGATCAGTCACTGCCTTGACACTCATCCCAGAGCAATTTGGGGCCAGGCAGAGGACACAGAGGAAGGGCCTGTCTGGTGCCTTGGCCAGGGTCAGGGCTGACAGTGTCCACTGCACCCTCCTCTCCAAGCCCTTCCCAGGAGCCAGTGCAGAGCAGAGCCGCCCCATCCCTGAGCATCCCCTTCCCTCTGCCCTGGCTATGCTAGCTCACTTCTGGAAGATTCTTTCCACTGCCCCGTCCCAGGACCCCTTTCCCCTGTCAGTAAATACCCACCCTGCACCCATCTGCCAGCCTGCTCACAGACAAGCCCTTCCCTCCCCATGTGTGTCAGAAAACCATAACATCTCTCCAAACTACATGCCTTGAAGCAGTGGGTATTTTGACATAAGACAGGTGTCTGAAATCAGGGTGGCAATATTTAAGTTTAATCAGCTATTTCATAGCACAGTTTCTCAGGGTCATGGGAACTGTCAGTGACATTAAAAGACACTTTAACTGTTCTAGGATCATTAATCTGGCAGGAAATACACACTGGATTTCAGGGACAGCCTAAATTAGGTTAGGGTATTGTGAAGGTTTACTAACCAAAAATATTAGGTAGTGCAATTAAATAAGAACAAAGAGGGATATACTAATAACTAGGAAGAGAAGCCAGAATACAGACTGGCCTGAAGCTCCCAGAAAGAAAAGCAGGTCATTTGCAAAACCTATTAATTTCAGACAAATATCTGCAAAACCTCTCTCATCCCTCTCCTGGGACCTCAGAAATTTAGCTCTGAGGGAAGCTGCTATGTTCTGTATTTCCACCGCTCCACTGGTCTCTTCCTGACTGTCTTTTCCTGCACACTTCCTACAAGCGTCCTGCAAGTATAAACCTTGCTGGAGACGAGTCGTGGTTCTAGGCCCAGGCTCTCATTTCCTCCCTCCTCAAGGGAAGAGAGACTTGTGCTGCAGGTTGGGACCCCTCCATCTCCAGAGCTTGCCCAGGTTTTGTCACACGGATGCCCCTGGCCATGAAGAACGGGGTTGCAGAGATTGTATCTGGATTTAGAGATTGCAGGAATAGAAAAATTAGGGAGGAAATGGGAATGCCAGCCCAGGGAGGGAGAGAAGAAATGAGGGAGCAAGCGGAAAGGGCCTGTCGGGCATCATAGTTGAACATGCGACATTTCGTTTTCCATGGGAATTTGCTGGAAGGGTGAGAACTGGCTTAGAGACAACCAGCTGGCTATGGACCCCGGCTTTATAGACCTCACAGACCTCTCCATCTAATCTGCCTTCGAGTGCTGCAGGTGTACACAAGGACAGGCAGGAATGGGGCTAACGAGTGTCACCCGTGCAGGAAAAGGGACTATTCACCGGGACATGGGTGCTGGGCAGAGCAGTGGGAGGTGCTTGCATGGACTTCCATGATTGCAGATTTCTGCCTCCAGCTGCAATGTTCTGATAAGCAGGCAGAGTCGCGCTGTAAGGGGGAGGAGTGGGAAGCATCTACCTGCTCTTTCTAAGAATGTGTTTGTAATAGCTGTAGAGAAACTACTCGAAGTATAGATGAAGCTCACTATTCGAAACATAAAACCACCCAGTCACACCATGCACAGTTTCAGTGGAGTAAATGAGGAGGAGTAATGTGGTAACCACCACAAATCAGCCACTGCCCTTATGTGCATGTCCTTTTTTTTTCTGTTTTTCTTTCCTTAAACATACATTTTTATGTCAACAACAAAAAGTAGGAGTGGAATTTTTAGTCACTTTCTTGACCCTGGGTTGCATTTAGTCCTCTGCCTCTGTGTTCCCGAGGGAGCTCGGTCAACACTTTTACTCCTGGAATCTCTCTCTGGATGCCTGTGGGATGCTAGGCTGCAGCCTCAGAGTTACACTGTGGAGACATGATACGCGGCATGGTCAGCAGGCTGATTGGATTTATTCTTCTTGTTGCTAATTTAACTAAGTTAATTGTGTAGAAAATGATCTGTTTTAAAATTTAATGGCAAATATTTCTGCAGAACAGTGTCTTAAATATCAGTGCTTTCTGCATATGTTTATATCTTTGTCACTTGATTTTACCATATCTGTAAATATTAACATCGGATTCTAATTTTAAATTTTCATGTTTCTTATTTTGCAAAGGGCTCCTTACATTCTTGTTCTCTTCATCTGCTTTCCAATAGTGCTTTATTTTATTTTTATGCTTTGCTTCTTCAAGAATTTACTTGATTTTTTTTATTATTTTATTCAGTAATAACATATGGAAAACTGTGAATGTTTACTGAATCACCTCTGGCACATTTTCCTTGTCCTGATATCTAGTAATCTTCTTTACCTGGAAAGAAAGAATACAAGCCCAGAAACAAGGGGGATGGTGCTCCTTCAACCTCACACCTTAGATATTTTTCACATCACCCACATATTCTGTTGCAAGATACATTCTCTGTCCTCACCGTTACACTAATGCAATATATGGCCTTGGAATAAATGAAGGAAATAATTATTCTAAAGACAATAATTTGGTCAAATAACATAGCTTTTATTCATGCAGCATTTCCCTTGTCTTGTAATCTCTCTCTGTCTCAGCCTCCCCCATCTCTGTTTTATCTACCTGTTCTGTCTATTAAGCAAGGCACTTAGCCTTGCTTTATTTATTGGGAATCACCTTTGTACTTTTACAGACTGTGAGTGAAATAACTTCAGATGCAGCACTCTGAGTCTGTTAATCAGGTTTTTATTGTGCTCTGTCAGTGTGGATACCTACACTGCTTCGTTCCCTCCCTCCTCACTTCCCAAGGTGATGACTTGGAGATGGAGCTCCCTGATCACTACTTGCTGTATGACGATATAGGCTTACTTGGGAGCAAAAGACAGACAGACAGACAGAACAACAAGTGAGGAAGGGGAAGAATGGAAAAGGAAGAAAAAAAGAAAAGAAAAAGAATAAAACAAATGGTGCTGAATATGTGGTAAAATTAGATCTTCCCCGTGTTACTGATGAAAATGTAAAATCGCGCAGCCAATGTGAAAAACATGTGGTGGGTGTTCTTCAAACAATAACAGAAATGTCATTTGATCCAGCAATTGCACTTCTAGGTTTATGTGCAGAAGAAGGTAAAGCAGGGACTCCAAGACTTGTAAGCCAGTGTTTCTAGCAGCATTATTCACAGTAGCCTAAAGGGATGAATAAAATGATTGTCCATCAATAGATAGATAAACCAATAGAGGTGTTACTTCTATTGACTGTAATATTTTTGATATAAAAAAGAATGAAATTTTGAAGCCTGTAACAGTATATGTGAGCAGGAAGGATACTATGCTAAATGATAAACAAGGCACAGAATGAAAAATGTTGCATGAATGTACTCACATGAGCTTCCTAGAGTGATTAAATTCAGAAAGAGAGAGAGAAGGTTGGCATGAAGAAGACTAACTCTGGGAAGGAGAGAGGTGCACAGTGACATTGGAACATCGTTCACCAGGGTCCATGAGCAGCGCAGGGAGAAGGTGATGTCTAAGAGAAGATGAACAGGGGAATGACAGACCATGAAGCCGCCATGGAGACAGAGGAGTGGGTAGAGGCAAGTGCACTGCTGGCACACACCCTCAGGAAAGAGCTTGCCTGGATGCTGAACCGGAAGTCAGTGTGGCTGGACAGGAAGTACAGAAAATGTGGGAAGGAAATGACGGTGGCCTAAGGGAAGCAAGGCAGGGCCCGGGTGGTCTAGACAACAACTGCAACAACTTTGTCTTCTTCATGAATGGTTGAAGGACAGGACTGGCAGGTGGAAAAATAGAGTGCAGACAAGAAGCTCTGAAATTCCCCATTTGTGGTACCTTGTTTTAAAAGACCATGACAAAATCTCCAGTGTTTCTTTGCACTTCCTGCCGTTTGGATTGTGTGTTGGTCACCGCTTGCTGGAGGAACAGATGTAATACAGGGTGTGCAAACATATATCAATTTACAAGACTTGTTCACAGTAGCCGCCCCAGAGCCGGTGTGAAGAGAGCAGAGAGTCTGCACACTGGGGATCTGATGGATCCAGTGTAAGGCTGGAGCTCACTGTAGGGTCCTGTGTGAGTCCACATCAGGAGGCCAAAGGGTTTGCACCTCAAGGGTCAGGGTTAGAGGCCGAAGAGTCTGCACTGGAAGCCCCGGGGATGCCTTCTGAGGTAAAAGCAAAGGCTGGAGCTCCTCCAAGCAAAGCAGAAACAACCATTCCTCCTCATTTCCCCTTACACCATCCTGGCGAAGATCCTCTTGAGGGTGGTCCTCTGTACCCAGATCTGTGCTGAGCCAATGTAGCCGGGCGTTTCTTGCTGAAGTGGACACAGTCAATGGACCAGCACAGACTGTGTGCTCTCCAACTACTGAATCTGGGTGAGCTTGCGACCTCCTTCCTCACCAAGAGAGCTGTGGCAGAAATGATGGCCGAGTCTCTCAGCTGGGGCTCCCTGGTTGGCCTGCTAGGGTTACGGCTGCAGTAACAGACAGCAGCGTGGACGGTGGAGACTTCCAGTCACTGCGCTAGAGGAAAGTTGTCCAAGGTCTGGGTGTGGCAGACTTGGTTTCTCTTGGGCCTCCCCACTCAGCACACACCGCACTGCTGTCTTCCTGTGTCCTCTCTTGGCCTTTCTTTCTCTAGCACCCCAGGTATCTACTCTTCTCACAAGGACCACATCCTAATGGACTTGTGTCCATTTTTATGACCTCATTTAACCTTAATGACTTCTTCGAAGGCTGTCTCTCCAAACATTGTCACAGTTGGGTTAGACTCCAAAATGTGGATTTGAGGTGGGCAAAATTCAGCCCTTTGGATGCCGGGCAGATTGTGTACTGTTCTGTCCTCCTGAGCCAAGCCTGAAGGCAGCAATTCCATCTGTCTCTTGGGGTCTGGGGTGAGAGGCCTTTGCAGCTCTGGTCAGCACCCTTATCTTGGACCTACTGAATCCTGGATTGTGTTCCTGTGTGGGACCACGTGGCCCAGCCCAGTCAAGACCAGTGGGTACTGTGGGCCCCCAGACATCTGGAGAAACAGCAAATCATAACTCTTGAACCATTAAGTTTTGGAATGATTTTCTTTGCAAGAGACACCTATAAGAGAAACCAGGCCTAGAAATGGAATGCTGCCAGAAAATTTTTAAATGTGTGGCACTGTCTTTGGGAGCAGATCCTCAGAAGAGAGGAGAAAAAGATGTTGCTTCTCATAAACATCTGAAAAAATTGTTATTGTTAAAAGCAATTTCTCTATGCAAAATCAGTGGCTGTCTCTTAGGTAATTTGGTTAGAAAAATACAACTCAATGTAATAGCTTTGGAGATTGAAATTACTACTGAATTATGGCTCATTTTGTTTAAAATAATTCTTTAAAATTTTTGATAGGGCCATGCATGAAACATTATAGAAGGAAGTAAATACCAGACCTGGTTCTTACTGACTGAATAAGTTTCATTTACCTGGTGATTAAACTGGTAGACCTCTTAGAATAAATAACTGGATACTTAATAGTACAAGATCTTCTTACATCAGGAAAAATTACCAACTTTATTGGTACATTTTAGATATACATTTTGATTGCATTCATCATTGGGAATTTGTACCTGGACATAATATATCTTGGTTCTTGTTTTTTCCCATTCCCCTCTCCTCTTTTCCACCCCTTTTGTAAATGAAAGAAACCGAGCCAAAGTAGGAGTACCAGAGGCAAGGCTTTCCTGGGGAAAGATCTGGGGTGGGGTTTATATCGTGCGGTGCAGTGAGAGTTGAGAACTGACCTTGGTGATTGGAAGGGGAGGATAACGTGGGTAGCAGGCTGGAGCAACACGTTTGGGTTTGTTTCTCCAGAGGCGGCGGTATGTTTCACTTTTGAGATGTGGCTCATTTCCCTGAATGGGAACCATTTTGGGGACAGGAGCCCTTTCAGAAGTAGTACCGTTGGGGCCATTTTGTCTGGTAGAGAACCCTTATCAGTAAATAGTCAGAAAATTTGCTGATGAAAACATTGAGTTACTTTCATTGCATATAACCTAGTGATATCTATTAGAATTAGCCAGAAAAATCCAATAATCCGTCATTGTGAATGTGCCGGCTACTTTACAGAAATGTCACATTTTCTTGATACTAAATGTACCTTGAAGGAAGTAACCAACCTCAAGAAGCGGCATTAGGAGAAAATACATCCAGACAGGTGTTTGTGACTCCTGGATGTGCTGGCCCCAAGCCTCCCACCTCCAGTGCCCCTTGTATAGGGAGCGTGAGCCCCTAAGTCCTGTGCATTTGCAGCAGAGCACCGGCTGGGCTGTCGCGGGCAGGGCCAGCTTTAAAGGAGTCGCTGCACTTCCTGACGGAGGGGAGCTGCAGGCATTTTCCTACTCTGTGGCCTCAACCACTCGAGTTGCCTTTTATGTTTCCTTCTCCCTACCCGAATTAGAAAAAACAGGAAACTATCAGGGAATTTTCAGTTTTGTGTATGTGATCTTCCATGATTAAAGTGGACTTACTTAGCCAGAATACCCCAGTTCTTATTCCTGTGTATACGGATGTGGCCCTAGGGGTTGAACCCCATCCCTTCACACTTTATTTTGAGACAAGCTCTCGCTGAGTCACTAAGTTGCACAGCTATGCTTGAACTTTCTTACCCTCCTGCCTCAGCCTCCCGTAGTGCTGTGGCTATGGGTGTGCACCTCCATGTTAGTCTCTATTGATTAGCATGAGTTTAAATAAACTTCTAAACTCTGAAGCTGTCTTTGAGTAAGTTTCCCAAGTCTCCTGTGTAATGAGAAACTCTTGCTGGCTCTGCTGTAACCTTTGGGGTGTCAGCGCTTATTGTAGTTAAAGCAGTGGCGATTGATATTTGGAACCACTTTGGAAAATCACCACATTAACACACACTTGTGTGTATTTCCTCCCATATAAACACAATAACCCGAACCAAATAAAATATCCCTACTGTGCTGATGAAAGAACAATTGATTCATCAAAGCGTCTCTTCAGTTCCAAGTGGCAGAGTGCTAAGATGTCAATCTGGTTTTCTTCTCTGAAAATCACAGTGAAACTTGACTGTTCTTGTGCTGATATCAAGGGTGGAGCCTCGCAGAAGTGGTTGATTATGCTGCACCAGAATGGTGCCCTTCTCCCAGGAGTGAGTTCACAAGAAAGCAGGTTCTCCCTTGTATTCTCCTCCCCTGCACCCGCTTCCATTTACCTCAGGAGGCCCTCACTAGAAGCCACCGGATGCTAGCATCCTGCTCAACACTTCCTGGCCTCCTGAACAGAGTGCTGGAATCAACCTCAGTGCTTTACAAGCCCATCAGTCTTGATAAGGAAATTTTGATGTCTTACTTTGATTTTTTTTAAAGTAGAGAGAACAGATCAGTGACATTACTTTGTGATTTTTTTTAATTTAGACGGTTTTAACCTCTAAACAATCAATGAATATTTATCATCATTTTTTAGAGAGCACGCATTGCCTGCAATCAAAACCAGTATATATTTAAATGATAAGTCGATGTTATTTCTGATTACTGTGACTGAGGGTTTTTTTCCTGTCTGGAGCCAAATATAACAAAGTCAAACTTAATTGATTTGAGTTCAAAGATAGCTTCATTTCTACCATTTCAGGAGGCTCATCTGCCACATCAGCCTGTTCTTGTGGAATGGAGCCCTACCCACATACTGTGACACTTGTCCCTAACTCACGTGGCAGCCAGAAGGCATGACACAATTAAGGCCAGGACAGACATGAGGTCATACTGGTGGTGGTGGTATCCATGGGCTGTGATGTGAGAAATGCAAACTGTTCCCTCTGCCTGTGTCACACTTCCTGAAACTCATCATGTACTGTCACTTTGGGGGTGTGGCTTTCTAATCATTACCTTCTTGGAGGCCTGAGGAGAGGGGTGAAGACACACACAGCTGCACACACATTAGTGTGGAAGATTCTCTTATTTGTGTCTCCCACACTACCAACCTGTTGTTGCAAACTCAACCCACTCATGGGATCATCTGCATCCAGATCACTGTATTCCCCGTTGGTCCATCTCCATGACAACCACATTCTACTATGAGAGGCAGCTTTATCGAGAAAGACAGCTCAACACACATGGATTCTTTTTGCAATGCCGGGATGTTTGTCTTCAGGGCTCCTCTGTGATTCTTTTGTGAGTCTCTGGCTTTCAATACTACTGAGTTCTACCCAATCCTCACTTGAAGATCATCATTTGGTTGCAGGTCCACCTGAGGCTCTACTGTCAGGGACATGCTTACAGCAAAGTGTTCTCCATGCCTGCCATCATCAGAAGGGTCAGCAAATTCAGAGGCAGTGCAGAAGTAAAAAGGTCAGAAAAAGAACTTTAACCTATCCTGGTCTAGCTGCATCTTGGAGGGCAGCTTCCTGTCTCACATAAAATAATCCCTCATGTATTTTAATGGGAGCAATATGCACATGTGTACACACAGGCACACATACAGAGGAAGCGGGCACCGCATATAAAGAAGTTGGAAATATTCTCACACTTTTCCTTGGCATAGTGCTTTACTCTAAGGAATTCTGTGGCAATCTCTGCAATGAAGAAAGTGGCTCAAGTTTATTTGACCTAATTTAGTTTCCAAAACTCACTTGAGAACTGCTGGGGGGAGAAGGTTGTGAAATTTGCCTGCTGCAGACACAGGGGGCTGCCAAGGCGAAGAGGGCACTGCACAACATGGGAGTGGTTATGCTGAATACAGGCATCTTCTGAGTGGAGAAGGGAAGGAAGCTTTCACCTGAAAGGAAGCCAGGGGGTGTCCATCCATTCTGCTGGCTTCTCTTAGCATTCAGACCAGGGCCCAGTCAGATCACAGCAGTATTCTGTGCCTTTCCTCCTTTATGTTCCCTGAATGCACTGCTGATATTCACTACGCAGGGCCCTCTAGAGCTGCAGGCCAGTGCTGCCAAAGGCACACCCTCCTGAGAAGAGTGCACAGGCACTTGCAGGGGGTTTCCAAGGTACAGCCAGAAGGTCAGGCCCAGAGAGCATCTCAGAGCATGGGGGTCTCTGCTTGGCGGGGGCAGTGTCTGGGCTGGTAATGCTGTAGGAAGCACACAAAACCCCCAGATGAAGGGGTGGGGGACACGGACCTTGGCCAGCCCTGCCCTCTGCTGAAGGCCAGCACTGCCTGCAGCTCCCTGTGGCAGATGGAGGCTGAGTCTCAGAGTAGAAATTATTTATTGTTTATCACTCTGTCTGTTTCTCTGGATATATATATGGGATTTTTTTGCAAGAGCTCTTGATCTTTCCAAGCATAAATCCTCTCCCAAAGAAACAAAGTCTGAGCATGAAACCCAGTTTCAGTTTTGTTTATAATGCAGATTTTATAAATCTATGCATTTTTAAAATAAGGCTATCTGGTATCTGTTGCTAAAAATACCCTGCAAAGTTATATCTTTTTCTTTTTAGAACTCTTAACTGTTACATCCAAATATTGATTCAATTCTTAGGATTTTGAAATCTTCCATGTAATATACCCTCCTATACTGCCGATTAAACTTTTAATATGGGATAAGTTTTTCTTTGAGCAGCCAACTGTCTTCTCAAAATACAACCATTCTCAAGGGCATGTGGTGGCTTCATTTCATCAATATGTCATGGTAGCTGATATTTTTTCTAGGGTGTTGAACAACATGTAGATGGTTTGAAAGCATTTGCATGATGCTAAAACATGATACATTTATTTTATGATTGTCTCCTCAACGCTGGGATTCTAACAAATATTCTCACTCCTACTACTTACAACATATCGAAACAAAATTTTTTGGAAAAACCAATCTGTTTTAAAAATTGGAATACTGAGCCATTATAGAAGCCAACATTCATTTGGAAAAGTGAATCCTTCTTGGTGATTTGTGAAAGGCTGTGTGCTAACATTTACTGAAGTAAATATGCCAGTGATGGAGGTTTCTCTTTTGCACTTATAAAATACAGCACCAGACAGGAAAGCTCACTGCAGAGGGTGGGTTAACTCATTTCACCCTGCCAGCCAGGGCATTTCAAAGGTGAGGGTGGTCATACAGCATCCATTGACTGGGCAGAGAAGACGGAGGATGACTTAACTACCAACTGTTTATTTCATAAAATACCAATTAAATATCTTTCATATATTGGTGTATGTACAGATTATACCTCAATGAGACGAGACTCTTTTTAAAAATCTTTGTATGGGAGGCAGCAGGACTGTAAAATCTCTGTATTATCATTAATTTATTGATATGACTATATTAAGCAAAATAAAGAAGTTTGTTCTTTATAAGGTTCAGTAATTCACCATCAAAATATAATGTAACTACCCGTATGTGCACAAGCAAATAAGCCCTGATCATTTTTTTAGCCCTCTTAATTTTTTTTTCTTTAAACTCAAATTGTAGGATATCTTTTCAGGAAAGCAGTTTCTTCCCTGTTCTCAAGATAATTTCTGAGGTGTAGAATTTATATTTTCCTCCTATATTCCTCTATTTAATATTGGATAACACAGTCAGAAACAGAGACGCAGGGGCAATTTTCCTCACATTTCTATGCCTGTCAAAGAGATGCATTCTTTTTCTTGCTAGTGTATCTCTTTTATGCTCCACATGTTTGTCATCCAGTGCTGTGGAGTGCATAGCACATGATTTCCCATGCATATCATAGGCCTGCAGTAATCAGGGATCATATATGTGCTGGTGTGTTTTCCTTCTAGGTTAAGCAAAATGATGGGGACATCACTGATGCATGGATATTTGCTAATAAATAAACGAATGAGGAAGTCTTTTCCCAATCAAAATATTACCCTAAAAGCAGTTTGCTTTTAATGTTGTGAAGGTTACTTTAGATTACCCAGTATGAATCCTTTGGTTTCCTCCTCAGCATCATTATCATTCAGAATGTAGATAAATTTTGCATCACCACAGATATCTGGAAATTGGGGGATAATTTACAAGACAATTCATATTTTTATATTTTAAAATTCATAGTTTTACAAGATAATTTATATGTTTTATGCTATTTATTTTGTTTACTATTTGGGTAAAATAACAAAGAAACAGAAGTATTTTATGATTCAGTATACACAAAAACTGCACAGCGAGAACAGAGAAGCCCTGAGGTATATTTGTATACTCCAGCTTGATGCAGTTCTTACTGTAACAAGACTCATTGCTGTAGCATGGGTGGTGACCCTGCGGCTCACGCTTGGTCCTCAGTGAGAGGGTGTCAGGCTGAGCTTCTGGGTGGGGAAGTTGCACCCTCAGGAGGGGTAAATGCTGGTCTCAAGGACCAAGTTAGTTCCCATAAGGGAGAGTTTCGTTAGTAAGAAGATCCAGGGACTCCTGCAGCACCCTGGCTTCCTGTCCCTACTGACACAGTGTGTCGCGGATCTTCCCCTCATTCAGTGCCCTGCCACACTGTGATGTAGCTCAAGGGACCAGGGCTCAGCTGCCTGGGGCCACCTCATTTGACGTCTTCAGCCTCCACATCTGTGGGCGAAATCATCCTCCCATCCACACCCAGTCCCCAGCCTAGGGTCGTTTGTCACCAACAGGAGACAGAGGAATGACACTGCTACAGTCTCTTCTAGTTATGTTCCAAAGAGCTGAACATGCCGTGGTCAAAATCAAAATACTTACAACTTATGAACCATGTTTCTAAATACCCATTTACATAATCAAACAGGAGATCTTTTTCTAATGAATGAGAGAACAATAGAGAGAGAGGAGAGAGAGGGGAGAGGAAAAATGCTATTAAAGAGAAGGAGAATGATGGAAGGACAGCTTTTGCAAAGGGAAGCGGATCAAGAGTTAGAGCAGAGAGGGAGGAGAGAGTGAGGGATGGAAAACAAGAATTAAGGGATGTGCCTGCACCTGTCCCAATGGTTACCCATGATCACGGCTATGTCCTGAAACATGTAATAATAAGAACTAGAGTTTAACAAGATGTTCTGGAGTTACAGACACTGAAATAATTCTTTAAGGCTCTTTAAAAAATGTTAATCCTTTCTCACTTAGGTTTAAAGCAACTTAATTTGCTTTATAGGAAAAAAATTCAAGATTATCCCACATCATGATCCTATACCATCTTTCCCCAACACAAATCTCCTCTGAGAGCTACTAGTCTGGGACTGTGGCTCCTTACCTCAAGAGGTGGCTCTTTGTGAACAGCAGCTGACAGCAAGCCCTGCAGAATGGAGGAATGGAACCCACACTTCCGTTGGGCTATCAGCCCTGCTGTCCTTTTCCTCAGGAGCCCATTGGCAACTTGCCCTATGGTGGCTGAAATTATAGGCTAAGGATAGATTTTTAAAACAGAGATAGCATGACTCCAAAAATGTCCCATGCTGTCCGAGTAAGGCAAACTTTGCAAGTAGGGTCCTAATGCCCCTGTGTTCCCCACCTGCTTTGAGGACCACAGACAGCCACTGTGCAGGGGGTGGGGCACAGAGGCTTCCAGAATATTCTAGAAACTTCCTCCTAGGGCAGCAGAAGAGAAGCACTTCAGCCCTGCAGCCTGGCCCAGGAAGGAGGCTGTTTACATGGAGTTCAGGAAATTGATGTTCAGTACTAAGGGAGAGATGATGGGGTCACAGAGATAAACAATGAAAAACAAATTTAATGTTATGGCTGTGACTGTGTATATTCAGACAAAAATTCTTACATTGCTGTTTGCTTTTCCCCAATTACAGGGCTTCCAGAAGAGGAGATACACTTTCTCTAAATAAGATATTTGCTACCCGTATTTCCAAAGTGAGAATTGAATTGCATTTTATTGTCAGAAAGTCTGGAAAAATAAGAAGAATGTGCACTTTGCAATTTTATAGTACATAGCAATGGTATTCACATACTTTATACCAATATTTAGGTACCTCCAATAAAGTCTTGTTTACTTCATCTATGGCACATGTGAGTCCAGTTAATAGAGAAAGTGTGCGGTGCTTTGATGCAGTCTCATTAACCCAATCACACGGGTGCACTTTGCATTTCCTCTGAGGCTGGCTTCACGGTTGCTGCATGCTGGGAGCATCATAAAAACCTCTGTTGTGATCTCTGCCTTCATTTTATTTCACAAGCTGTGGCAAGGGCCGGTGAGTACAGCTAAAATGAGTTTCGAAGGGAAAAGCACATGGGCAAAGCTGGCAGTCATTCCACTTTCCAAGAAGCCGGCGGGCCTCGCAGCGGGTAGACAAGATTCAAGGTCTGCTGCGGTACCAAGGCAGCGCTCTGGGGTGAACGGAGCTTCAGTCTCCGCGCGAGTCGTCCTTGACCTGCAGGAGCCGGTCCTGATGACCGGACAAAGGGCAGCTAGGGAGTCAGCCGCTGGGGCTGCTCCGTCCTCAGTCTGCCCTGAGGCCTGGCCCAGTGGCCCTGAGCAGACGCAGTCCAAGCTCAGTCTGCACGCGGAGGGGTGGGGCAGGGCCGGACAGCAGGAGTCCAGTCAGGCCGCCCTGCTCCCTGTCCTCCCGGGTCCATTTCCCTGCAATTATCACGCCTTATTGTCCAGATCACACCTTATTCAGAGTCTCCTACAAATGATAACAAATTCCCCGAGCTGTGATGATGGCTCTTGCCTCCTCTCAGATCTCTGTGCTTTAACTCACATTTCCTACTTCCCTCGCCCCACTCCCATCAGAGTCTCCTTAGTGGGTGATTTCAGCACAGGCTTTGCACCCGGTGACAGCAGAAGCGAGGCCCGGGTCCCGCTGCCCCCCAGCCCTGCTCAGCAGATTCCCCTCAGGGCCACACTCCAGGGCCTGAGGCAGACGCCAGTGCTTATCACAGGATGGAATTGAACACTACATTGTATGCTGTATGATACCATGGTTTAAGCAATAATCTCAACAGCCAAGTAGTTTTGCTTTTGTTGCTTTAAAATCCTTGTTCCCCTATTACTCTTGATAAAATTTTAATCTCTGAACTTTAAATTTCTGTAATTGGGTAATGATGACAATTAACACAATAGTGGCTCATTTTATTACTTCTTTAGTTAAATTATATATGATGCAATATTCCTACCTAATACTCAACAATAAATAGATAAAAGCTGCTGTGATTTCATTATTAATACTATTTTAGAGTACAATAAATCAGAACCTTACCAGGAGGCAGGTGTAATTTTTATAATTTTAAAGGTAACGATTAGTCACAATTCCATGAAATCCTCCTGAAAGAATGAACAAGATATTTAAATTTCCAGATTCTGTATTTCTTCAATTTCAAACCTTGATTGGTCTAAAATGTACCAATAAACTCAATTAAAGCTGAAAAAAAAAGATTGAAAATTTGAGTAAGTGAAATATACAACTATACAACCGATTCTAACTGTAAATTCAAGACTGGGGAAATTATCATCAATTCTGTAGAGAGCCAAAAATTCCAATCTCTTAATATACTAAGAAGTCCTACAATACAATTATGAAAATCACTATAATATCTCCTGAAACAGACAAATGAGGTAACTAAGCATTTCTCAGATGCAAAACATCCCATGTCTGTGCAAAGACTAGCTCTCATTCATCAAGGACTACACACTTAAACATATGGGGCAATGTCACTCTTTCCTCTACTTTGTTAGTTTATACCTTTGGACAAATTTAAATTGTTAAATATTTCAAAATGGGACATTTGTGAAAAAAAATTCACTGGCTTTCTCATGCAAGTGATTTCACTCATACAGAGTGAAGAGAAGCTGAACAAGAGAAGTGATAGTTAAACCAGAGCTCACCAGAGGTAGGGAGAGGTTGTGGGGTGGGTGGTTCACAAGTTCAAATCCACAGTCAGACAAGAAGGTCCAGGGCTTGTCACACAGGACAGTGTGATTACCATTAACAGTATTGCTTTACACAACTGAGATAACTAGAAGGCAGGAATTTGAATGTTTTCATCCTAACGAAACCAGGAATGTTTGTGCTGGTGAATAAGCTAAGTGTCCAAAGACAATAAATACGTACAGGTAACAAGGCACAAATCATTACGTTGTACTCACAAGGATGTACAGTTGCTGTCTGTTAGTGAAAGTTCACACCAGGGTTAGAATCCTTCATTGGAACAGAGTTTATCATGCATGTTAGTTTAGTCACCCCAACTCTGAAATTTCCTCAAGAGACTGGTTTCTCAAGGGCAAAACATATTATAAAACATGAATTTTACATGTAGATTATTGGAAAGGTGAGAATAAATAATTATTTAAGAAACTTTAATTTTCTAACCTGTCATCAGTTTGGAGAACACAGACTATGTCATGATATAATTTATTGCAAAGTTAGTTGAAAAGACAAGTGAGCAAACTTGATCATATAAAAGATTGATTGCAGGTCTATAAGTCACATATTAGTAATAAACTGGGATTAAGAGAGGTTAACATAGGTGAGTTAGGTTGAGGAGATCAGGGTTGTAAATATTCTTAAATTACATTATATCCCTTTAATAAATACATGACTAAAATGTGGAAGTTGGTAGTTTTCTTCAATAAAGAGATTTTTTACTACCATCACTAGCTTTTGAGAATTAAACCTCAGAGTATGCATTGCTTTGGATCATTCATAAGCTTCCATTCCCTATAAAGTAGTCACCCCTCCCTTGCCTCCCTGTGCAGTGTAGGTTTTCAGATACCACAATCCACAGATGTGAAGCCTTTCCTGGAAAATGGTGTAGCATTGCCTTGAAGCTCAGCACAGCCTCCTGTATAGCTCTGCTACCTCTCCATTGCTTGTAATACTGAAGAGAATGTAAATGTTGTATAAAAGGATTGTTTAGGATATAATGACAAGAAGAAAGACTATTCAGGTGTAATTCAATGTGCAATTAGTTGAATCCTAAATTGGGAAACTACAGATAGAGTGGCCCAAATATAAATTGGTGATACTTAATAGTTACAATTCAGACAAGTAGAGACCTTTGCTTCCAGACCTTTGGGAGAACTGACCTCCACTTCCATTCAGTACCATGAAGTTTTGGGATCACAGTCCAGTGGACAGGGTGACTACCTGAGCCTATACCCTCATAAGCAATCTCTCTCTGGAAAAGCAAAACCTTGCATGCGCTTTTTCTCTGCAGCACTGACCCAGAAGGGTGGGTAGGTAAGCAGAAGGGCACTCACTGCGCTGTGGTTCCTGATGTTCTCACTGCCACCTCCTCCCAGGAGGGAGGTCCGCCTTCTTGAATACTGTTGTGGTCCTTCTGTTAAAAAGAGACAGAGCTAAATGCTCTGAAGTGCAGTAACTCCCCAGACTGGGCATCAAGAGAGCATAAGAAGATGAGTAACAACACTCAGACCCTTGAAGGGAAGGTAGAATATCTTTTCAGATTTTCTCAGCCTATTTCAGGAAAGGAGCCAAGAAATAAGACACAGTCATGACCCTTGGAAGACAGTCTGAATCCTTTCTGTAGTATGTAGGTAAAGTCATTACATCACCTACAGAACACACAGAGAAAAGTTTCCATAATTTGTTGTTTTTCAGAATTTGAAAACACTTTTCCCTTAGGTTTTGCATACTGAATAGAGGCCCACCATGCATCCTAACCCAAAAATGCTCACAGTGCTGGACTGCTTTCTAGAATGTACATGATTTAAAAGTTCGTGCTACCAGTGTAATTTTTATTGTGGAAAGCAATGAGAAGCTTTGGCAGAATGTAAAATGAATGATATGTCTAATTGGAGCTCTGAAGTTTTTCTGTATCATCAGTGTAGGCTGCAGATTGGTCACTGTGGCCATAGATGGCAACGAGGTATGACCAGGTAGGTGTGGAACTTGATGTCTGGGTGGCCAGAAAGCACACTGTCTGTGATATCAGAGGTGTGGTGAAGCTTGCAGGACAGGGGAGTGGCTATCTGGGGTGGAAGGGGCAGTGCAAGGGTGACTACAGGGTCACCTTTCCTGTGGATGAGGAGGGTAAGAGCCACTCACAGTGAGCGTGTGGGAGAAGCCCCTCAAACAGTTTGGATAACCATGGGTTCTGTACTCAAAACACACGCCACAGATTTGTTTGTTCATTTTAAGATTTAGATACAAGTTTTATTTTTGTACTAGCACATGTTTATAGTACATGATGATGACATTTGTAGCAGTAAGCTGGTAATTGTATAGAATACATCCTAATTCTTTTTTGCTTGTTTTCCCTTCTCCTCTCTCCCTCTCCTTCTCTCTGATCTGAAGAATGGGATGAGTCTTCATTTTTTCAACATAGCTGAGCTGCATGAGTCAAAGATTCCCTATTTGGAATTTACCTATTCTCCAAGGCTTGCCTGTCAACCCAAAGTCTATGCCTGGGCCATTTTTGTGGCTATTCATGGGCAGGTAACGTAGAGCTCTTGATAACACGTTCCCGGGTGAGGTAGAAGATTCCATCCTGTTTCTGTTCTCATTCCCTCCACAAGTCATTTTTTTGGTGCATTTAGTTTCACACTGTGTCATTTTTATGTTTTTTATTGGTGCAATCTCTGTGATGTGATTAGGGGGATAATAAAAGTTTTAGATCAGATTCAGGAAGGCATGAGTTACAGTGCTACTGGCCCTTGAATTCAATGGCAAAAAGCAACCATACTAAATAAGGTGTCCAAAACCCAGAAATGCACATAAAGAATACTTTGTATTGATTCATTGGTGAAAATGTTGTGACCAAAGGCTCCCATGTCATTCACTTGCTCAGTGTTCATGAAAACATTATAGAACACCAGTATGGACAAAAGGACAATGAAATGCAGACATATTCCAGAGAATTCCATATGTAGGTACGTTCCCATTGATAGAGCTATGCCGTTGGCACAGGCATGGGACTGGAGCAATGATGCGAAGATTTAAAGATCTGCTGGAGAACGCACGGCTGAAGAAGGGGCGCCCAAGGTGTGGGATATAGGGGACACTTGACATGCACATCTTACTTCCTAGTTCCAAAGGAGCAAAATAAAACCTTCTTGAATCAGTTCTTTTTGTAAGCAAAACATTTATTGGTACATTGTAGATATGCATAGTGATAAAAGTCATCATGGGGAATCTGTACCCGCATGTGATGTATCCTGATTCTTTTCTCCCTTCCAGCCCTTTGATCCTTCTTCCCCTCCTTATTCACAAAAGCTTCATTTCCATTTTCCCTGCTATTCTCTTTCCTTCTTATCCCTTCTTTCCTGTTTTCCTCCCCGCTCCCCTGTTCCCCTTCTCATCTGAACATTTTCTTCCCATTTCCCATTATCTCTTATGCATTTTGTCCCTTTTTTTAAGTAGATATTTATTAAGTTAAATTACAAATAGAGACACAATATCTATTGTCAGTCAGACTATAAGTAAATGAATACGTTGTTAATGTTTTAAAATGTCCTGATTTGTTCAGAGAACTGTATTTGTAAATTCAAAGAGAAGTAATTCTTTTTCTAACTCATTTAATGAACTTAATAATTCAATAATATTTAATAATATTTAATTTAATAATTTAATAATTTTGTAGTCTTTTGATTAATACTTGTACATTCATTTCAGTAAAAAATAGGAATAATAGAAAATAAGCACATTATTTGCAGATTAATATATTGTTTATATATTATTTATATTTTTCAAAAATATACTGAGTATTTTACATACTTTAAAAGACCTCTATATTAATATAATTAACATGTAATAAAGCTAAGGTGTTAACATTTCCTTTGGACCTTACTTTACTAACTGAATGCGTATTGTATAAAAAGCATTCTGGAGCTTTTAACATATGAATTCATTTTGGTTTTGATTGTCCCACAATATTCCAATTTTGCACAAATTGAACATATTGTTCCATTGTACAACTGCAATATTTTAAAGTTGCTTGATGTATAATTCCAAAAATAAACAGCAGGGAAGAAGATATGGAAATCTTTTACAGCCCTTCACCAATCTATCTATCTATCTATCTATATCTATCTATCTATCTATCTATCTATCTATCTATCTATCTATCTACCTACCTATCAACTATCTATTTGCTTTTAAGAATGGAATTTCTGAGACTGGGACTGAAATCATCACGGTCACAGAGTAGGGAGCCCTGCCTTGGTCTCCTGGGGTACAGCTGAGACTCCCTGCAGGGACGTCCTGTATGGGGCCCCATTTGTTTCCTCCCTGGTCTTGCTAGGACGCCCGCATTCTCAGGGACCTGCTCAATTCCCCAAAATTCTTCTCTGTGGCTGACCTTTCTCACATAATGAAATAAAATGGTCCTGACTGTCTGCCCTCCTTGACTATTTTCATTCTTTACTATAAAGGGTTTTCTTCTTACCTCTGCTTAGCGAGCCCCACACTGTCCATACAGTTCCCCAAATGACCCTGCTTACCTGAGGCTTGATATGAATTGTGGTGAAGCAACACAGTGGTGAGGGAGGGAAAATGACTCTGGATGCTCGAGGCCCACACATGCTGCTGCCCACTGCAGTCATAGTGTGCCTTGCAGAGGGGCTCAGCTGAGGTCCATCCAGCGGGGAGTCTCCCTGGATGGCCAGGGGTGCTGGTCCCTGCCCAGCGCCCCCGGTGAGAAGGAGCAGAGAGGTGATGCTGCAAAGCTCCTGCTCAGGCAAACGCAGAGCAGGAGGCCTTTCGTCTCCGTGCTCCTTCTGCAGCCCTCACCAGACTTTGCTCAACATCCTGGACCCCGTCAGAGCTCTCACTCCATCTCCTCACCTCGGCTGTGCAGAGAAAGCTTTCAGGGCCTGGAGTTCGGCACTGGCAACTGCACACTTGTCTGTATTGTTCTGCTTGGGTGACGCCTGAAGGAAAAAGTGAACATTAAGGATAGAATATTATGTGTAAAGCTCAGTGAAAACACAGTTATAAGAGGTAAAATTAGCCCTGAAGGTGTGATGAAATCTACTTCTATTCTCCTATGTCCACTTTGTATCCTGAATATAAACAACATCCATGAAGACAAATGACCAGAACTCTCCCAAAAAACTTGCTACACTTCCCTAGGTTAAGACAGGAAGACAGGTACTGAATACTGGGCCATGTTTATCGCAATGACTTTTTAGGTAGATGTGTGATAGCGATAGATAGATGAGAGGTAGATGAGAGCTATGTCTCACTCATGTTTCATATTTTCTGACAATATTCCCAGAACCAGAGGTAATCCTTTTAAAGCAATAAAAATGTGAGACCCTAGCTTCAGAAAAGGAAACCAAACATACGAGTTCAGCATTGTGTATTGTATGTTTGAATTGAGTTGCTGTCTAGTTATAACAAGTACAATCATTGGAAATGTTTTCTTTTAAACTACTTGTTAAATTTAAGATTTATTCAACATATTTTTTGGAAAAATTATCCTTAGTTTATATTTTATGTTATTTCAATGATTTTTCCTATGAGTTTTATGTCCCATCCATGAAAGTTTAATTACTCTTGATCTATCATCAGTTCTACTATATGCTAAGATCTTTATTCCTTCATTAATATACTTTTTTATATCAGAATATATTAAACAGTTTTACTCATTTATATTTTAATGAATTTTAGAATCATTTTGTCAGGTTCCATAAAGTATCTCATTAGGCTTTTAATTGGAAATGTGTTAAATCTATAACTCTACTTGGGAAGAACTGTCAGATCTTCCTGTATTCCTTCAAGTTACAATTAGACTTTCATAGATTTTTCATTCTCACAGAATCCCAGAAAGAATTTCCTGCGGCCTACATGGCCTACATTTTCCAATAAGGTGCACATTCAGATCCTGTTTGTAACACGTTTGGTTTTGGATTCTCACTGGTTTTTAGTGACAGGTTCTTCAGAGGACAAAACACAAAGGGGTCCAGGTAGGGCAGAGCTGGCAGCAGGATGTGTCCTGAAGGACTTGTCAGGAGTCGGCTAAAAACAAAGGAAAGGCTGACTTCACAGAAGCATATGCAATATGGTATTTAAAAATAGGTGCCAAGCTAGAGAAGTTTGAAAATCTCAGCTTGCTTGAATTTAAACACTCTGCTTCACCATATAGTAAAGTCTGGAATAAATTGTAAAATTTTGAGCCATATTCCACAGAATGCTGTGGAAAGCCCCAACCACCTTCTGAAGGCATCGTGCAGCGCTAGGGAATGGCCGCTCCCCCAGCTTCTCCTGTTCTGCTGAGGCACTCAGCGTTCAAGTGCCTGCTGTCCTCTGCCAGCCCTGCCCGCCTCCCGGGACACCCTGCGAGTGGCATGCTATCTACATCATCCCTGTCAGAGTGGCCACCATCATCTCCTCCTGAGTAGCTCATAAAACATGGTGCTTTGCTGAGGGTTATGTATTCCTCTCTGATGGTCTCCTCAGAAATAGTGTCCTTACTGAAATCTTGGAATCATTGCTGTGTTTGATTTGACATAGAATGTTTTGATTTTTGTGTGTTTAGGGTTTTTGGCTTTCATTGGAAATTTCAAATAATTTACCAGTTAACCTAATATTACATCTTTGCAATCCCTGGAAAGTTTTCAACATCTTGCTACATAAACAGCACTCCATCCAATTAATCTTCAATTAGTGTCATGTTTCCATTTTTCTAGTAATAAGTTTTATTCTTTGTGTCTGTTTCTTTATGCTTTGCACTTTTAAATCATGTTTATATTTATCTTACTGATGTTTACAAAGATATGGTTTAGTTTTCTTTATAAATTTCACTTAACTTACATGGTAATTAAGTATGATTAGTACTTTGAAGTTAATGATTGATATAATTTTTAAATATGTAACTTTTCAATGTGCCTTTTTAATAACATCAGTTTTAAAATTTTTATTTTGGTGTCTTAAATGTCCAGTTTTCAGATCCATTCCATTTTCATTAGCAAAGAATTACATCAATGACAGATGTATAGTAATTGTAAATACCATAGTAACAGTAATATAACATGATAGCAATTGTAATTATGTAAGAATGTGGAAATTTTTCACTGTGTATTTTAATGTACTACATACTGATAGTCAAATCCTTGCATGCTTTTGTATCTTTATTTACTTTGATGTATTTTTCTGTATCACATCACTATACTTTGTGAGCATTATATAATAGGTACTATGGAATCATTGTAACAAATTGCAAAGATGACCTGATTCACTTTCCTCATGTCTTAGAACCTCAGCATGTTTTATAAAGTTAACAAAAAGCAATCTCATTTCTCAAATTCATATGGGGAAGTGTTTTCAGGCTGATAATAAAGCTGTCCATGCCATATAGAAAGCCTTTGGCTCTGGAAGTCCACGGTCACTGGCATACCTGTGTCAGCACCACTGTTTTAGGTGTCCCTCATGTGATACCATAGAACCGAGGAGAGCTCTCTAGTCATTGGCCAAATTGGCCTACCCTCCCTTCTTTAGTAGCAAGCCTCTCTTCAAGACACCTGCAGAAAAATATCCCTTTGGCCATTCCATCCAAGCCCATTGCTCTCTCCTTTCAGATTCTGCTTCAGAGATTCTGGAAATTGTTCCATCCTTTAAGACCTCCTCTTAAAGAGCTGTTCACTTGGTCTCCCTTGTGTCGCTGATAAAGTCCAATCCCTTAGCTAGGACGAGGACCTGGGGTTCACAGTTTTAGAAGTTTTAGTCTGTGATTGGTTGGAGGTGTTGCTTTGGCCCGTGGCAAGGCAGGTTATCCCCCGGTGGGGGAAACACGACTGAGAAAGCTCCCCATTGTGGCAGGCAGGAAGCAAAGAGCACAGAGGAGGAAGAAGCCATGATCTGGTCTGATACCACCCTCAGGGTGTGCCCCCAAGGACTACCCTCCTCCACAAGATTTCCACTGGCCAAAGCTTACGCCACTTGGTACTAGAGCTGCAGGCTGTTGCCTCTCAGTCCCTTAACGTAGGGGCCTTTGGAGACATTCCTGACCCACGGCAGAGCAGACCTCACTTCAGGATATTCTGGGAATGGAAAGGAGAATCTTAGCTGTTGTGAAACCTGCAAAACCTACTGTAACCACGTGACAAGGCTCACCGTCTTCTGTGACGTCAGGTGAGCGCAAGGATCTACCCCTCTACTATACCCCCTTCGAGAAGTCCCAAGGCCAGGGCGCTCTGGAGGGAAGCATAGAGGAGCCCAGCTGGAGGTCTGTTCTCCTGGATGTCTCACGAAGAAGATTCAAGAATATCACGGTCCTGAAAACAAAGGAGAAACTGTGGACCTGTCGTAGCTGCAAAGAGACTCAAACTTGATAAAATCCCTGTGATGCTCTGGGTGTCTCTTCATACAGAAATAAAACACAAATGGAAAATGGGTGAAATAAACACAATGTGTAGAGTTTCACACTAATGCCCCAACATTAAATTCTTAGGTTTGACAAATACATCATGGTACCAACAGAAAATAGTACTGAAGATGAGAGGTCGAGGTGAGGGATACACAGAAAAGGTACTACCTTTGTGAAGGTTTTATAAATGTATAATTATGCCAAAATAAAAATCATGTACAATGAGCATATGATAAAATTCAATATATAACCATATGGCAATAAATGTATGTTATTTGTCCTGATCATTATCTCTTATGTTGTAATTTGTTCTGCAAATGTATGTTACAAAAATATTATAGTGTTTTGAATTTGTTTTAGAAACAGATTGCAATAGATTACTAAAGTCTTATAGAAAATAAGAATGGTTTTATTTTCATCCCAGATATATTCATTAAGACTATCACTGTTGGTGATCTGAAAAATGCGAACACTCCTGGACTTAGCATCAGGAAACTATTTCATATGTTCACCAGAAAGGTAAGAGAAAACATCAAACCTGGAAGCTTGTCACATTTCCACCTGATTTATGCATTCAGCACAAAAGTTTGTTGAGTGGCTTCTGTATTGTAATAGTGTTCCAGGAGCTGGAGAGAGGGTCCGAGAGGACAAAGCCACACCTTTGTAGAGTTCCCATTTCAATGAGAGGAATTAAACAAGTAGGAGAACAGATGTATGGTGTAGTTACAGGTCAGGATTTACAACATCCAAGCAGGAGAGGACTACGTCTGTTATGTGCTTGTACTGCTATCTGTCCCGATGTACTTGGCCCAGCTATGAGAAAGTGCAACCAGGGGTGTGAGCAATACCTAAGTCAGGAATGCCCAGCTTCCAGAAGGAACTGCTAGAGGATGCAAAGCTCTGGAGTGAGCCACCCTCACGACCAGCTCAGGAGACACAGGTCGCTAGCACAGAGCAGAAATGAGCCTTCAAGGCCAGCAGAGTGCAGGCTCAAGGTTGGGTCTCTTCTTCTCACTTCACTGAAATATCCTGACCATGGGACACCTGCCCTGTTAGACCTCACAGCACACACAAGCTCCCTCAGGAACCCTGGCCACCCCTTCAGATTTCAGACATTTGTCTCAAAGAAAAAATGGAAGCAGATGGTGGGTATTGTACATGGCGAGGAAGAAGTAAGCTAGAAAGCATGTGCCAGGTGCAGCACTCATTAAGTGACTTTCTTAGAAGTATTTTATACTCTTTCTACCTACAGTTAGAACCCCTCATAGTTTTAGGTTTCTCTCTGTTCCAATGGCCTATATGCTCTGTAATTTCAAAGTCAGGATAAATATGTCTAAATGTTTATCCCTAGAGGCAAATAATTTTATCCCAAAGTGTAACTTTCAACCTTCATTAAAATCAGGAAAACCTGCTATCTACAGAGGCCCATTAACACATTTCCACTATTTCCCCAAGTATGTGTAAGATACAGGGGCCTTAGAAATGAAAGAAAAGCCCCTTTGGCCCCAGGAAATCAGTCACATTGAATTCCTTCTGTGCAGTTCGGTGCAGTGGTTTGTTTTGTGCTGACCCTGCTCCCCTGGGTTTGTCCTTCACCTGGTGGCCGACATGTGTCAGAAGGCTGGCTGAGGTCACTGTTCCAGACCACGACATGAGCCAGTGCTGTCTCTCTGTGAAGCTAGTGAGCTGTGCAGGGCGCACTTGGCCCAGCCAGGGTGGAACCATGTTCTGATCAATTTTCATTATCGCTAAGGATTCATCATCACACCCTATGCTAGGCTGCCGGTTTGACACTCAAAACCAAACCAATCAATCAATTAAAAGAAATGTGGGCAGCTGTTGCAAAATGTGAGGTCATTTCCACACCCACACTTGTAAGAGCTGGGAAGACTGGGCTGTACTCACAATCAATATCATTACTCCTATTTAATAAAGGAGGAAACTGGGGCATGGAACTATTTATTTTTCTCTTAGACAATACATATAAATATAAATGTAAATATTGCTGTATATATGGGCTCTGTAGACAAGATGTTTTACTCTGCCGGAGAGGGAACCCAGGGCTACTTCTGTGGTAGGCAAGTGCTCTGCCTCTGAGCTGCACCCCCAGTCCCAAACCAGATTATTTAAACAAAAACTTGAAGAAAAAGTTCAGTAACAAAGTAGATAAAGACATAGAAGTGTACTTAAAATTGGTATGATAATAGATCCTGGGGGATCGCCTTTGCTAGTGTATGTGTTGTTACTAGCAACTCAAAACATGCAGTGGTCCTGGCCTTCAGCAGAGTGTTCTCACCCTTCCCACAAGTCTCCGGAGGAAGAAGCACGCAGGTGCAGCAGGGGTAGGCAGCCAG
Organism: Fukomys damarensis; assembly: GCF_012274545.1. Classification (NCBI taxonomy): domain Eukaryota; kingdom Metazoa; phylum Chordata; class Mammalia; order Rodentia; family Bathyergidae; genus Fukomys; species Fukomys damarensis. Next base: position 29,465,853 of record NW_022900929.1, read on the forward strand.
AGGACTGACAGGTCTCAGTAACTGAAGAGAAGCAGCCCGAGTTTCTCTACAAGGCTCCGGCACAGCCTGCTCCCCGCCAGCTCCAGGCAAGGGACTCAGCCAGCCTACAGCACTCACTGCACTTTCTAACCCAGAGGCTCGGTCTCCTCAGCTTCGGAATTAATTGCATTTAATGCTTTATTGGATTTTTCAATTACAGGTCACTCCTGGCCAAGCTTCTCTTCTGAATTTGCAGTGTGATATCATTCCTTTGTTTGTCAGCGAGCAGAAATTGGCACCCACTTGTCTTTTCTCATCAATTGGAATGAGAAGCTGATTTCTCCTTCCTCGAATCTGATTTCTTGTTCCTCTGGAATTAACGTCCTTTTTGGAAACACTGTGCTCCATTTCCAAGTAAACACTGCCATAGTTTGGAGTCACGTTTGAAAAATCCTAGTGCCTACATTTGACCCCAAGAACATGAAATTTACTTGCTCTGGGCTGTAGAAAGGTCTGAGAAATTTTGAAAACCAAGGGATGGTGAATACATTAAAGTTTGAGAATAACTTGTCTTCATTAACCTTTATTCTAAAAAAAAAAAAGCAATAGATTGTTCAGTGGGTGAACAGTCACTATGGCCTAGTTATTAAAGCTTGGCATCGAAAAAACAGCTAAGCAGGCACTGAAATAAAGGCTCTGGTTTTGTTCCAAACATATATATTATTTAGCATTTTACACTTTTTATCATACCGGCTTCCCATCCAAGAACACACTAAATTTTTCTTTAATAAATGTTTTTATTTTGTGATTTCTCAATTACTGAAATTTAGGTTTATTTACACATTCTTAATCAATATCTTAAAATTCTCCATTACCCTTCTAGGGGTCCAAGAAAACTGTAAAATTAGACCAGTAAAGTCCTTTCTATTCTGTGGAAGACTGGATGTGCAGCAAACCTGGGCACAAAACCCTAAACCCCAAGGAGTCCTGTGCACATGGGATCCATAGAAAGTCCTGCAGGTGCCACAGATAATTCAAATCTAATAAAAGAATGGTGCTTGTGATGACAAATTATCTCTTGCTTTTGCAGTAATGGGGATTCAACCCATTACTACTGAACTGTACTACTGAACTGCACCTGCATCTGCACTGTTTAGTTTTGAAACAGAATCTCCCGAAATTTCCCACATGGGATTTGAACGTGTGGCCCGTGGGACTTATTCTCCCTTGGTGCTGAGATTACAGGTTTGCATTGCAGCACCCAGCTGGGGTTCACTTTGATGATAATGCATTCATAGTTTTATTTAGCTGTTTCCTCAGACAATGTTGTTTTTTTTTTTTTTTTTTTACAGTGGTCATCGATCTCCTTTACTCATCATAAAACATATGAGACCACGGGCTACTGTTCCATTCCTTGAGAAAGAAACCGAGACCGTGGGAAGCTTGTTTCCTGTAGCGTCATGTCATGCACTTACATCAATCTGTACATCAGCTCAGCCGTTATAACACTGAAGGAGCCTTGTCATTCTCTGCCTGCCTCTCTGTCACTGTTTGTCAATCATCATATATCTATATGTTGAAGATGGGCTGTATTCAAAATGTAAGAACAAGAGCCACACACTGTTTGGGGGAGACAGTTCAAATACTGAACAAAATAAGACAGCAACATCAATATCCTTTAAACCCTTCCTGTGAAAACTGAATGCCATAAGCGCACAGGACGCCTTATGTGGCTGCCTCTGCTTAGCACCTCTTCAGTGTAGCTGCAGGTTTCTCAGTCAGCAGCTGGAGAATTGAGAATTGAAATCCTATGTGTGATCATATTATAAAGGTAAAATCAGAATACTTTTATGCTGTTTCTCTTTTCATGGAACAATTATTTAATGAATTCAGAATACCTTCTTTTTGTTGTACGATTGTGAGTTGTAAAGGAGTCATTGATCATATGAGTGAATTATAGAAATGATATATTTTTTAAAATTTCTATTATTTTTTATCTTTATTAAATTTATTGGTACAAGTTAGGTATACAATACAGTTTCATTCATCACTGGGAATTTGTCCCTTTACATGACTTAGCAGATTCTTATTTTTTCCCCGTTCCCCAGCCCTCCCTTCACCCCCTCCACCCTACCTGTTTACAAAGGCATTATTTCCATGTTTCTCCTTTCACATATTTTTTATTTTCCTTCTTTACCTTTCCCCTACCCCTCCCACTTCCTCTACACTTTTATACCTTTTCTTCCTTTTATACAGTATGAATTATACATTTTGATCCTTATTTACACTTTTAGGTTTTCAAACCAGAGAAACTCTTCAGTATTTACACGTGTGTCCTATTAATTTTACTTAAGAGTATGACTTCAATGTGTATCCACTTAGCAATAAATGTCTCTAGTTTCTCATTCTTTATGCCTGAGTAGTACTCTATTGTATATTTTTAAAAAACCACACATCTTCTTTATCCAGTCTCCAGGTGATGGGCACTTGGGCTGTTTCCAAGTTTTAGCTATTACAATCTGTGCTGCTATAAACATGGGTGAGCATATATCACTGTGATATGATTGTTTTAATTCCTTTGCAAAGATACCCAGCAGGGGAATAGCTGGGTCAAATGCGACCTCCAATCCTAGTTCTTTGAGGTCTCTCCATACTGATGAACCCATTGATTGCGCCAGTCTGCACTCCCACCAACATTATGGAGAGGGGTTCCTTTCTCCCTATAATCCCGCCAGCATTTGTTATTTGTTGATTTCTTGATAGCAGCCATTCTTTCTGGGGTGACGTGGAATCTCAGTGTTGTTCTCATGTGCATCTCTCAAGTGATGTTGAACATTTTTTCAGACATTTATTTGCTGCTTTTACTTCTTTGAGAAATATCTGTTCATTTCAGATGCCCATTTTTGAATTGGGTCTTTATATTTGGGGGAATCCAATTTTGTTGAGCTCTTCATATATTCTAGATAGTAGATCTTTGTCTGAGGAACAGCTGGTAAAATTTTTTTCCCCCACATTGTGAGTTGTCTCTTAGCTCTGCTTGTGATTTCTCTGGCAGTGCAGAAGCTTTTTTTAAAAAGGTGAGATCCCAATTGTTGACTCTTTGTGTTAGCTCCCATGCTACTGAGGATTTGTTCATAAAGTATTTTCCTATGCTGATATCTTCAACAGCAGAGAGCTGGAGGACTTAGCTGTACCAGCTGCTCTGTTCTGTAAGAGCAATTTCATGTTCCCAGACACTGTAATTCATAGAAGGGTCAAAGAGGGCATTACTGGGAATTTTCTAAATGGATAATATTTAACTTGTTTTGTTCGATTTTTGAGACAGAGTCTTTCTATGGAGCCCAGGCTGGCCTGGAACTCCTGGAAATCCTTCTGCCTCAGCCTCCCAAGTGCCGGGATCACAATTGTGCACCATCATATCCAGTTTAACTTCTTGATTTTTGTTCTGAGATAATTGGAGATTGAACCAAAGTTATAAGAAATGATAGAGAGATCTCCGAGTCCATTTTCTCACTGTAACTTCTTGTACAATGTAATATAATTCTGTAGATGGGAAATTGGTTATAGTCATTCCACCTCCCTTTCCGAGTTGTGTAGAACTTTCCAGCACACTGTACATGCGTGTTTCCACATGTGTGTGCACACATAAGCACATGTGGAATTCTGTGCAGGGTGCTTAGCTGTGCAGCTACCTACCCACTGCCACAGCTTGCACGCAGGGCGTCTCCACTGCCACGGACACTCGGGCTCCCTCTCTGGCTACCTCTCAGTCCCTCTCCTCTGTCCTGCTGTCCTGACCTGCTTCTCTAACTGTGAGTTTGTCACGAACGAATGCTACAAAAGCAGAATCACACCTCGTGCACCCTTCAGGAGACTTAGTCGCCCGCAGTGTAAATCCCTTGAGCTTCATTCTCCCTTTACACATTGGTCCTTTCTCTTCTTTGACATGCACACCCCACTGGTAAGGATGCGCTGTTGTGCAGTCTTCCCTCTCTTGTAGGGTGCGCTTGCCGCTCTCAGGTTCTGGCTGCTAAGCATGTAAGCGCTGTGAGCACCATGAAGTTTTCCTGTGGAAAGGCTTGTGAGTCCCTTTGCCCAGTGCCCGGGGCCAATTTCTGGGCTGTGTGTTCAGCTTGGTCGGAAACAGCCCTGGGTTTCTTCAGAGTGGTTGTGAGAGTTTCCACCCACACAGAGCGATCTGGGTTCTCGGCACCGGTGCCAGCATTTTAATTTTTTCCAAGATGTCCTAAATGTTAATCGCTGTAACCAGATATACTGTGATGTCTCTTTGTGGTTTTCCTTTGGCTTTCTCTACAGTGATCTATTGGGAACACGTTTTCGTGGGTCTGTTTGTTTGCTTTCTGCATACTCTCTCACGGAGAGGATGTTGGTGCCCTATTGCCTTGCTTGTGTTGTTTTGTTACCACCAAGAAAATATTTACTAGTATTTCACTTTACTTATGAACTTTTTCTGAAATTTTTAGGAAAGAGTTCTTTATAAAGTTCTATAGATTTCAAGTTTCTAATGGATCAAGTTGTAAAAAGAAATTGTAAATTAAACTTCACCAGTCTTTATCTCCCAACTTCCACTTACCTGGTAAGAAGCAAATGTTTGTATATGGAAAGGTTATAAATCTACCTGGTTTGGGGTTGGCACTGTGTTTTCTATCATCTTGACCTTAACTGAGTGATCCCATGCAGTCTGTAAAAACTCCTCAAGATGCTATCTTTACCTTAGGATCTAATTCACTATTATTGCTAGTCTTATTAATTTTACTTTATGTATGCATAAACCAGAGTTGGTTGATAAAATGTAACATTTCTAATGATAATGAAGGTATAGATTTTTATTTAGTTCATATAGATTTTTACTCTCTTCTCAATTTTCCTTTTTCTCTCTCTCACTGTCTCTCTCCTTCTCTCTCCTTCTAAAAATGTCCCCTCCCCAGGTTCCCCAGCTGTCAACCTTGTCTGTGGATTCCAGAAATTACCCTGATGACTGATGAAATGCTGTAATTAATTATTTCACCAGCTTTACTCATTCAGAGAACAGAGCCCTGGATGTCAGTCAGATCTCTTGGTTTTATATTGGAAGTGTTCGAAATAGCTGGAGATTCACATGCACCTGTAGAAATAACACAGAGACCCAATGTACCCTTCACCTGTTCCCCATGAATAGTGACTTTGCCTAAACATAGTGTGAGATCATAACCAGGAAACTGCTGCTGGTGAAATCTATTCCCCTCCTCCAGTTCTCACCAGTTTTTCCAAGCATTTGGTTGTATGTGTATAGATAGATTCAAGTGGAATCAATTCAGTTAGTGACCAGAAGAGCCCCCTCAGTGATGTCTCATGCTACCTCACTGTCACAGCCGCCTTTTTCCTGTCCACCTCACAGCCTGTGCACCACTGACTCTTATTCAATGGTTTGACTTTGTGCCGTCAGGAATGCCACATGAGTGTAATCACACAGTACCTCCCTGCAGGGCCCTCGAGCCACTGTGATCTTTGGTAGTCTGGTCTGTCACTGCTCTGTGCATTCCATGGAAGGGATGCGCCCGTTTGTCTAAGCATTCACACATGAGAAGGTGGGTGTTGTTTCCACGTTTTGTCTATCCAAATAAAATCGCTATGGACTGGTAGCACATGTTCTGAACCATTTTCAGAGAGAGGTGGATACCTGCCTTAGACATTCTGTTCAGCACTGTGTCAGAAGCAAGGGGCTAGGTGAACCTCTCTATGATGATTTTGAAACATGGGGAGAATTAAAGGCTATGACACTGCACATTGTCTTTTGACATCAGTGAGCAAACAGGCGAAGGAAAGAAAATATCCCAGAGATTTGAATTCCAAGTTTGAGGGTGGCACAACTACCCCAAGAGTTTCTGGGCTTCCCCGAAAGAGAACATTACCTGTTACTTTATTATTTCTCTGAAGACTTCTAAGACTTTGTAATTGGATGATTTGGGTTTTTGCGGTTAAGTTCTGGGAGTTATGAATATATTCTAGATAATAGCTCTTGATCATACCTGTGGTTTACTAATATTTCTCAGTCTCCACATCATGACCTCCACATGATTTTCACAGAGCGATTTTTTTATTTATTTTTAAATTTTTGGCTAAGGTATAAAGTATTCATTTTTCCATTTATAACAAACTTATGTCATCAACTCAAAGAACTCTTGCCTATCCTTTTTATTCCTCTTTTTCCCAAAATTGTTGTAATTTTATATTTTACACTTAACTTTGTGATCTTCACTTTGTGCACAGTAGTAAAAGGTATGAAGTTTAATCCAATGTAGTTTTATATTTAAAGACATCAAATTGCTAATTTATTTTTAAAATGCCTGTCTATAATGATATATATTGCTTTTCAATTTTTGACAAAGTTAACTTCCATCTATTTGGATAAGATCTGTTAGGGACCCGCTGTTCCATCCCACCCATGTGAGTGTCTGTTCCTCATCCAACCATACAGCTGCTCTCCTGCCTCAGAGAGTATAAGAGCTACAGAACACGTTTTAGGATGAGATCTAAAGTGATCCCTCTCAACTTATTTTTTTCACAGTCCAAGTTCTCTTGAGTGTTCTAGCGTCTATGCCTGGCCCCCCAAGACTTAGAACACTTACATATTGAAAATGCTTACTGGGAATTGGATGGTAACTGAATTTATCTTATAGATCAATGTGGGAAGAGTGACATCCTCACTGTTTGCTGTCCTCCAACCCATGAACATGTTGCATTTCTCAATCAATTTAAGACTTTTTCAATCACCTTAATGAGTATTTCATGACTAATGGAACACGAGTTCTATATTTGTTGTTTTTATATTGTTGTCTAAGTGTTTTATTTTGTTTGGAGCAATTGTAAATATTAGCATCACCAACTGGTGAATGGATAAAGATGTGTTTTTTTTATAAAATGGGGTACTACTCAGAAATAAAGAATGAGAAACATCAGGCATTTACAGATAGGTGGATGCACACTGAGGCCATACTCTTAAGTGAAATAAATAAGACACAGATGTGTAAATACCAAAGTTTCTCTGGTGTGAAAAACTGAAAGTGTAAATAAGGAACAAAATGTATAATTGATATTGTGAAATAGAAAATGTCTAAAGAAGTAGTGGAAATGGGAGGAATAGGGGGAAGGTAAAAAAGGAAAAGAAAAAAAAACATGAGAAATGGAAAATCATGGAAACAAAGTCTTTGTAAATAGGTAGGGGATAGGGGATGAAGAAAGGGCAGGGGTACTGGGCAAAAATAAGAACCAAGATATATTATATAAAGGTACAAGATCCCAATGATGAATGTAACTTTGTTTTGTACCCAAACTATACCAATAAACTAAAACATCTAAAAAAAAAGAAATGAAAATGGTGCCAGGTACCACAACAGCAGCAGAACTTTGCTGTTTTCTGGATATTATTCTTTTCTTTGTTTTTTTTTTTTTTTAATGGAATGTGCTGAATGTCTATAATTTTGTTTTGATCACTGCAGAACCTGGAAAAGTTGTTGCTGCTATTGATGCATAACATATTATTATTAGTCTTTTTATATAAATAGATACACACACACACACACATATATATAAATTGAATTTTGGGAAACTAACGGTGCTGCCAACTTTGGAAAAAATCATCCCAATTTACTGTGTTGAGTTGGCATTGTACAGAAATGGACAACCATATTGGTCTAGAAATGTTAATTTATTTTTATTTTTATTTTTTATTTTTTTTCCATGTGTAAAGGGGTAACACATCGTACTAAATATGTAAGGTCATATCTACGTGGGTTTAATTACAGAAACTAATAAAGTATTCTCTAAATAATGAAAAAAAGAATAAGATAAGACTATAAGGGCGAGAAGCAATTTAAATATGTTCAGGGACCATTTTCATCTGCAGAATTAAGGATTATTTTAATGTTACATCATTGCCTTTTCTCTTTTACTTTCCTTTTTAGTTTTATTTTAGGATTCCCTATTTT
>NW_022900929.1:29474743-29594598 GCF_012274545.1 Fukomys damarensis
GCAAATATATATATGTATATATATATATATATATATATATATATATATATATATATAATTTTCTTTTCAATCTGTGTGCTTTTCCTGATCTTCTTGCAGAGGCCAGGATTTCCAAGGCTGTGCTAAATAATAGTAAGTCAGAGATCTTTCCTTTCTCATTCCCATCTTAAAAACTGTCCAGTGTCATAACTGTGTTCGATATTGGCTATTTGAATATTTTCTTTTCAATCTGTTTGCTTTTCCTGATCTTCTTGCAGAGGCCAGGATTTCCAAGGCTGTGCTAAATAATAGTAAGTCAGAGATCTTTCCTTTCTCATTCCCATCTTAAAAACTGTCCAGTGTCATAACTGTGTTCGATATTGGCTGAATTTGAATATATATTTTATTAACTTACAAAAGTTCCTTCTCATTTCTCAGGGTTTTATTGAAAATCATTCTTGCACTTTGTCAAATGCTGTTTTTCTGTGTCAGTAAGTATGGTCCTGTGATTTTCATTCATCTGTTGATATGATAGATTATGACTTTTAATCACACAAGCCTGGCGTGGTGCAAGTTTCTCCTTTTGTGTAATTCTTCCATTGCTGGAACCAATTTGCTAATGTATCTTGAGGACTTTTCTGTTTGTACATTTATGGGAAGTACCCTTCTGTGGGTTCAGTGTTTGCTCTGTGTCTGATTCTGATACCAGGGCAAGCTAGCTTTATAAATACATAGACATGCTCTCCTTTGTCTTTTGGGGCTTTTAAAAAGGGGACTGTGGTAAATAGGTGTTACATGATTTTCACATTTTTTTCATCAGGCTATTTCTATAAATGTATCTACTAGCATGTTACATTTGGGAGGATTTTGACTAAAAATTCAGTTAAATTAATGATTCCAAGACTGGGAAGATTGTCTCTTACATTGTCCTTGAGTTTGTCAATTTGTAGACTTTGAGGAATTGGTCAATAAAGAGGTACATAGTGTCCCCTTAGTCTTTAAAAGAATATAGAATGTTTAAGCCTTTACTTCCTGAATATAATACTTTCTGTTTTTGGTCTTTTTAGAAGTTTATTTATTTTATTGAGCATTTACAAAATATACACTTTTGGTGTATCAGTTTTCTCCATTACTTTCTTTTTATTATTTCAGTACTTACTGCTTTTGCTATTTCCATTTTTTCTTATCTGTGTGGCATTTATTTTCAGTACTTTTCATAATTGCTTGAAGCAGGAACTTTGATCACATCTTGGGACATTTCTTCTCTTCTTTTAGAAATCTTTGATAACTATGATTCCTCCTCTCAATATTAATTTTTCTCTATTAAGCATATTTTAATATTCAGAATATTTATTCCAGTCCATTGCTCCTGTTTTTAAATTTAAAACTGCTCCCTTTCACCTGTATATATCGATATATTCATGCTAATAACCAAGTATTATTTGCTGGGTTTTCTTTTTTGTGGTTGATTTGCAGTTTCGTTCCATAGTGTTTAAGAAATATTCTTTGTGAGCTTTAAGGTTTTCGAAATTCATTGAGGTTTATTGTCTGACTTATGATTACAGTCTATCTTACTGGATTTACATGAAAGTTTTAAAAATATGTGCATCATAGTGAACTTATGAGTGTAATTAGACTTATTCCTTGTTTTCAGGTTCAGTTCTATTCTCTCTGACTTTCGAAAAGGATTCATAGTGGAATGTTGATATCCCCCATTATACTTATGGATTTGTTCAGTTTTTTAAAAATCTCTATCAGGTTTGGCTTCATTATATTTTGAGTCTCTGCAATTTCTTGCAAGGACATTGTAACTCATTACGCCTTTTTGGTGGATTCATCACTTTTGAATTATGTAATCTCTCTTTTTCTATAGCACTTCTCTTGTTCAATTTATCTCATAATATCACCACTCCTGTGACTTTATAAAACATCTAGCCATTGTGTTAATTAATCTTTTCTGTATATTTTCTTGTTTTCAATTTATTGGTCATTGTGTTTTGAGTTTTTTGTAGACAGCCCTCAGTTTGTTCTTAATTTTTCCCTTCCAATATTTATCGTTTAACTTATCTCTTTACACTATTTACTTTCATGATAACTCTTTTTTTTTTCATACTGGGGATAGAACTCAGGAATTTATGCTTGCAAAGCGGGTGCTGTGCCACTGAGCTAAATCCCCAGCTCATGATAACTCTTAATACAGGATGGCTTGCTTTTTTCCAAGGTATTACTTTTTGTCATTTATTTCTTCTTCCTTGTCTTTTCTTTCCAGTGGGCTTCTTGAATATATTTTAGGATCACAAATAGAGATCTGAAGAATGTTTTTTAAATATGTTGCATTACTTTTTATAACTATCCTTTCTTTCTTTTTCTTTGCTTCTTTATTTTTTGAGCTATGGTCTTTCTAAGTAGTTCAGGCTGGCCTTGAACTCACCAAGTTGCCCAAAGTGGCCTCAAACTTGCAGCATCCCTCCTGCCTCAGCTTCCAACTTCTGGGATTACAGGTATGAACCACTATACCTGGCTGCTTTAGATATTTTACTATACTATATATTTATAAATTATCACATCCTGCTTGTACCTGTATTTTACTACTGTACCTATATTTTGTTATTTTACTGCTTCATATAAAAAGTAGAAATTGTGCTTCCTTTTATCCTCTGCATCTCAAAAACAGCACATTAGTAGCATAAGTGCCAGCAACAGCTGGAGTGAGGGCTCCTGGCCGCGAGAGTGAGAACAGACTCTCTAAGCCCACAGAGCCCAAGTCCAGGTCCTTTCTTCACTCTGCTAGCATAACTTGCAAAATGGCGTTGGCTGCCATGCACTTCTGGGGATAAAGTTAATGGCTTGTAGGAGCAATGAAGTTTCTGAGAAAATGTCAAGGTTAAAGCTCTCAAATCCCAGTGCCAGTTTGTCTCAGTCACTTCCTTTATACTCTGTCACAACATCCAACTCTCACAATAGAAAGAAGGAGTGATTTGTTTTGGCTCACGTTTTCAGTCCATGGTTGGCTGATTCCAAGGAAGAACTGGACTAGTGGAAGGGCCTAAGGGGGAGAGAAGCTGCTTACCTCATGGTGCACAGGAAACAGAGAGAAAAAGGAGTAGCTGGAGAGAGAGAAACAGCCTTTCAGGTTACGGCCTAGGGACTCTCCTCTTCTGACCATAGCACTACCTCCCAACTGCACATTTAACTCCACTGAGTACAGCACCCGTGATCCATCACCCTCCGAAAGTCCAGCCTCCTAACACGTTGATCTTTGTTCTAGGTCTAAACCAGCCCAAACAGCAGATTTTCCTTGGAGACCATATGGAATTTTCCATAGCATTAAAAAAAAAGTTGTTTTTGTTGTTGTTCACTTTTTGTTTTCCTCAAGTCAGGGCTGCATCTCTCTAGCAGTGAAAATGTTTAATCCACCCTGAGAATAAGCCACCAGGAATCAAGATCCAAATGAGCAAGTACTGTGGACATACACACACAGATAACTGGGCCTTGGGGTCTCCCAACTCCACAGCTCTTATCCTAGGCTAGAGGAGGGTGAGTTACAGATCAGAGACAGAGGAACAGTCTGCACAGAGCTTCTCAACAGTGTGCACAGGAATAACCAATTTATTGTAGAATGCTAGCTTACAAGTTTGCTCCTCACTGGAGGATCAGGACAAAAAGACCCAGTTAATTCAGAATTGGAGGCTGGGGCTCTCTGCTTCTGGGGGACAGGAGCCCCAAGACTTTGTCTCTCTGAGCTTCTATTCATTGAGACAGGAGAGCAAGCAATCAAGGTGATAGATTCATTACCTTTCTGTTAGCTATGGCATATGCCTAGGTAAGCAGCCAGGTATAGGTGCTTCTCTAGGACTTGCAATGTGCCAGCATACCTAGGTGTTGGCAGAACAGGCATAGCCTGTTTTCCTCCTCTTTACTAACAAAGAAGGTCTGTTGGTCTGATCCTCATTATCTGGTCTCCTACAATTTATCCTTTCTTTGTTGGCTTTATGTCAGGTTATTTTTGTGTGTGATCTTCTAACGAGAACAAACAGATTTCATGAAAATGTGAGAAAGCCTTCTCATATAGCTTATAGCCAAAACAATTCAAAGAACTTTTTCTCAGAAACCCTAGTCAACAACTATTACTGACAATGCCATCTTTGGACTTTTCCAAATACCTGTCTTGTTGAGACATCATGCAGTCTAAGATCCTCTCTGGGGTCACCCATTTGTAGGAGGATAAACTGGGGCATTTTCTGTTCTCCATACATGGATTTCTATGACAGTCATCATCTCAGAAGACTCTAGAACATTTAGCAAATCTTTAGTATGTTGACTTTTAAAATTTATTTCCTGCTGATATTTAAAGCCCCCTTTTCCACTGTGTTTTAAAACCACGGTCTACTCTATTAGCATACTTGCTGTCTCTGCATGCAATACTCTCTTCCCCTTTCTCAGTTGGCAGGCTGTGTGTGTGAGACGGAACCTGCCTTAGTATGGACTTGGCTGCGATTGGACTACATTCGGGGCAGGAATTGAAAATTGTTGAGGCAGACTCTGCACAAGCAATCCCCATTTTAGTCTTTATATATGACCTGCCGACAAATAAGGTTGAATGTGAAATTTGGGGGAGCACATGAATTGCTTTTCAAGGTGTTGCCAGTGGCTTTTCTTCCTTAGGGTAAATGAGAAAGAGAATTTGAACTGGTCCAAATGATGCAAAATGGATGCAGAGCAACATAATTAAATTTTACAAGAGCTAAGCCTGCCTGCTGAAAAACAGTTCAGCAAGGGTTGCACAGTGCTGCTTCTTCCTGTCAAGGGAGAATCTGTTAATAACGTCAGTGGGGCTCTGCACTGCAGCCTTGAGAAAGCTGAGTGGGATTCTCTGGTAGATCCGAAGGGAAACTGAAGGAAGATGCCAGGCTGCCCGACCCCTCAGAGCTGAGTGCAGATATGAACAGAGTGGGCAGACGATGGTGTGGGTGCGTAGACCAGAGACTGTGAGAAGCAGGGAGGTCTGGCTGGGGGAGGCACTGCAGACTTGGCTTCACATCACTCAGGACACTTTGTGTTTAGAAAATTCAATTGTCAGGAATGTATGCTGTCATTCAGGAGTGATTCTTTTCATTCAGTTAGTGTATTGGTATATTTTAGATAAGTGAGGCTTATAATGAAACTAGGATCCCATTGCCTCCAGCAGCCACTAAGCCCTCAAAAATCTTTAAATTGTCTCATAATAGCAGGTGTCAAAAAACTTTTCTCTTCGTTGCTATCAAGGCTCCTGTTCTCTAGGTAGAGCTTATGAACTATGATGATGAAGCAATTTTCTCCTTTCTGTCACTGCTGTGTGCTCCTCAGTGCAACACCTGGAACATTATTTCTGAAAAATAGCGACAATGAGATTCGTGAGAAAAGCAATTTTATTTGGGTCTTCAGGTACTAAATGTGGAGCTGCCTGCCTCCTGCTTGCTTAGACGACCATCTCCTGCCATTCTCAGTGACTTCAAGTCCAGCGGGGTGGTGGTGCCTCGATCTCTGGAATTAATCATGGCCCACACACTATAGGTTGTTCTTAAAACACTGTAAAATTGCAATGTTCTCTGTACATTCTTCACCGAAACCGTGACTAGGTAGAATGAACAGTAGTATTTGCTTTACCTCTGGAATATCATGAGTTTTCGCCCATGTGTAGCTTAAATGTGTGTTCACGGAGAAATGTAAGATTCTTGCACGCCATCCTGCTTAACGACCTGTGAAGGAGGGAAGGAGCCCAGCAAACCTCTCCAGTGCACTGTGCAGGTACATTGTTGAACCCCGTAGGAAAAATCAAACAGGTATCGATTTTCTTGATCTAATGCAACAGCAAGAAAGCAGAGCAAAGACCCAATCTAAAGCAGTAAAATATGCAGCTTTAGGTAAAATGGACTCTGTTTTCCTTGGGTTTTTTTTTGTTTTGTTTTGTTTTTGGTACCAGGGATCTAACTAGGGTACTTGCACTAATGAGGCAGGAAGCTGCCCCACGGAGCTAAGTCCCCGGCCCCAGGATTCTGTTTCCCACAGAATGTGCTCCACTCCATGGAGGTCTGTATATTGGGCTTTACTTGTGCAGGAATATGGAGCAGACCCGGTGTTTCAGGTAGCTGTAAAGTGGTGATAACCGGAGAGTACTCAGGGGTCTCAGACATGTGTGGGAGGTGATAATTTCAGAGCTTGCATCACACCGTGACCCACAAAACTCTTGGTCATTTTTTTCCAGAATGAGACTCAGCACCCAGCACCTCCAGCGACCTGGGAGCTGGGAATGGACAAGGCCTTGGGGACCTGGCCCTTCACTGCGGGCCTGCTGTGCCTCTGGTGGGTATTTCAGGACTTGGTCGAATTATAAGGCAGATTGCATTCTGGCGAGGAGACTGTCCTGCAACTTTGGAGGTGGCAGGAGTCATCCCTGTTGATTACTGATAAGTGTGAGTGTAGGAGAGACTGAATTTGAGTTTCTTTTTCACTCCTGTATCCTCAGAGCACACTCATCAGTAGGAGTTGTATAGCTAATTATGCTATACATTCTGGTGATCCCAGCCTTCTGGAAGGCTGAGACAGAACAGTTCCAACTTTGATCTCAACCTTAGCTACTCAGCAACTTACTGGGATCAAAAGGCTAGGGGTATAGCTCCCAATACTGGGGAAAAAATAAAGGAAAAAAAACCCGAAAATTTTAAGGCTTTCCTCTTAAGATTCAGAGACGTTTCTTCTCGTGAAGTTAAAAGTAAAATAAGGACTTGGACTTAGATTCCTCCTCACAGCATGATAGACTCACTATCATCTGTTTCACTTTTTTTCATTCAGGTTTTTCAGTAGCGTGGAGCTACTGATTTTCATCCTTTTTATTTATAATACCATTTGCTCCTTATGAGTGTTTATCAAAGCACCCCTTCCTCTCCTGCTGAACGACTAGGAAGAGCATCTACTTGTTATATCTCTAAATCCATTAGCTAGTTGCTCTGAGGTTTCTTTTGCTTGTGTTTGGTTTGGTTTGTTTTTGGCTTTCCTCCTAAAATTCTAACAACATCTTCTTAGAAAAGATTGGCAAAAATCTCTATTAAACTTCCCTGCTTGTTTGTGTGTGCTAATTACTCTGTCTGGCTCTGGGTCATCTACAAAACTAAGTCAAGAGTTGAGACCACATTTGTTTCGGGATGCGCTCTGGAATGTTGTCTGAGGATGTTACAGATGCCACACTTAATGGCCACCACAGATGTGGATTAGTGTCCAAGCCATTTGTTAATAGGAAGACTTTGGAGATATTCTTGAAAATACATTGTCCATTGTCTGTAGCTTTTCTAAATATCTCTGGCTCTGTTTTTTTCTCCAACTTTTCAGTATCTTTGCCTTGGGCCCTGTCCACCCTTTTCCCTCCAATTTGAGATCCTTGTCTAAAATTGTCCATGCAGATGTGGTAGCCATGGGTTACACGCTCCTAGGTCCCTTCCAAACTCATTTGTAAATATCTGTTTATCTTGCTAGGTTGCTGAAATCAGCCTTGACATAAGCTTTCAGCTCAGAGAGAAACTGGGGCAGGAGAGAGCTCCCTTAGGGCTCAGCCTGTGGAAAAGGGGACTTGATATAAGAAGCAGGAGCTTTTTGCAGTGGTCCTGCCTTAGCCAAAGGGAGGTTTGGGTCACAGAGAGGTGGGAGGTAGAGAAAAGATGAACACACAAAATATTAGGCTGAGGAGAAAGAATGTTAGGCTACTAATTTCAAGTGGGGTTATTCTAAGAGATATAGTTTTAAATATTTTACATTTTTGTTTATGTTGGTTAATATTCTAAGTGCCTATCTGAGTACCTTACTTTCGTCTGGAGGCTTGTTCTTTCTAATAAAAATGTAGACCATTGAGCAGTATTCTATTCCCATTCTGGACTAAAGTTTCTCATCTGAATAATGTTTTTCTTGCCAACCCCTGTGATACTAAGTTTATCCTTGGTAAATCTAAACGCCTTAGAGAATCAGCTGCATTCATGTTATAATGCAAATCCACAGAGAAGTTGTAGGTTCAGCCTGAAGAAATTAGGAATTTACATTTAGACTGGGAGACCCCATTTTAGTATGGTAATAGCTTGATGAAAACATTGCCTATGGATCGTGTTTCCAATGTCAACCTGTGACGGTTCTCTCTAAACATAGAACTGCTTATCTGTGATTCCCAATACTCAGAGCTTACATAGTGCTGGCCCAAGCCTTGGGAGGGGCTCACAGACAGCATGGTAGGAGATGTTCTTACAGCATCCAGGACGCTGACTCAAGTCCCTCTGAAGGACATAGCCCTGGGGAGCAATCTGGCCTGCTGCTGGTGCTGCCAGTGCAGTCCCAGGAATAGATGTAGGAACTGGTATTGACTTCTCTCCCAAAGCACTGCTGTCCCTCAGACTCAAAGGGGTAGGCAGGACCGGTGTTGCCAGAGAGAGTGGGCATCACAGAGCTTGTTCAGTGTGTGCCAAGTAATAAAGAAATAAATAATAGAATTTATAAAGTTATAGGCCACATTTCTCCCATTACACAGAATGAAAAAGTGGACATGTGTGTGAATGGAGATTCAGAAAGTCAGTGAGTTACAGAAGGATAAAGAGAGGCAGGAGAGCAGCCAATCGCCCTGTGGTGTAGAATGGTCCACAGCATGGCACGCACACAGGAGTGGAGAAAACCCAGGCCAGACACAGCCGCAGACTGCCATGCCACTGACATCATAAGTGTTTCAAGGAATGAAAAGGTGACACAGAAGAGATGTGATCAAGAAATACCATGAGCGTTTAAATTAAAAACGTATTACAGCAAGAAACATATTTTCATTACTAGAGTTTAATACACTTCTGTTCCCACAGGACATACTCTTCTCATGTCCTTGTCCCTCCCTGCAGCAGCTCTGGAGTCCTGTCTCCTGAGGGTCTGTAGTTGCGCTGTCCTGGCTGCCGCGATGTCCTGAATTGATTCAGAATGGTTCCTTCTTGTGGTCATTTTGACTTTGGGAAGAGCTGGAAGTCACAGTGACAGATCAGCTGAATAAGGTGGATGGGGACACACGGAATAAGGAGTGTTTTGATCCTGCCTTTCCATTTATGGCACTGGGCAGCAACATTCCCCATATTTTATGTCATACTTTGTAAAGATGCTCAAAGCGAGGGAAATCAAATGCTAAACAACTCCTTCAAAATTCTGAGAAAAAATGGTTTTTAATGTATTAAACAACAAGTTTGATAGTAATAGACATATACATATAAATTATAATGCAGATTCTTGGACTGTTTTTATCATTTGTGTATATTTTTTATATTTTTCTCTGTGTTTGTTTATATATGTTTGTGTTTGGTATTCTACCAAAATCATAAGGAAATGTGAGGAAACTTTATTTTTATATGATACTGAAACAAATCTAAAGTTATTTGGACTTTAATTCTGTATTTCTCCTAAGGGCTAAGACTTGAGAACATTCTTTACATTATTATCCCTCTGTTTAATCACTTTACTGGTTCTGCAATGATCTTTATTATTGATACAATGAAAATATTATGTATATGTTCAATGAACTTAAAAAATTATAATCACCCGGTACTTGCTCTATTATCGTTAAAAGGAGAATCATATTAAAATCAAGTAATGCCAGAGAGTAAAATGACTTACAAAGATGAAAGCAGAAGAGAAATAAATTTGTAACTATTTTAGTTTTGTTTCTTCTGCTGTAAATAAAAATGGGTGGAGAGGAGTCGAGGAAGCTCAGATCTTCCTGTCGTTGCCTGAAAACTCTGGGTGAAGGTCCTGCTGAGCTCTGCATGGGGACCTGACAGCCACAGCCACGCGGGAGAGTCACCTCACCTAGCTCACACCTCAAGCCCAAGGAGGTTTTTGGGGACACTCAACTTCCAGCCCCCAGGGTACAGCTCTGGAGCACTCAGAGGAGCAATGCCTAGAAGCCCCAAAGCTGTGGCCTCCTGAGAATCCCATGGCCCCATCACAGGGTCACCCCCAAGCAGGAAAAATCACCGGTGATGGGAACGGGCAGACCCTGCCAACCACTGACAGCTACACCATGGGTGCTCAGTGGCCTGTCAGCCCTAACGATTCTGCCACAGCACCCTAACCGCAGCTGTGACAATGGTCAGATGGATCCTGCCCCCCGCCCAGCTTTTGTGAAGTGGCTGGACTAAACCTCTATGTCAGAGTGGGTTTTCTCTAGGTGTTCTAGGCACAATCTTCTCCTTATCATCCCTAATGTTTCAAGCCTGTCTACCATGGCTCACACTGACACATCTTCAAATTTGTTTTCCCTTATTGGAGTCTAGAACCTACTCAGAGTCCGGCCATGGTGGTGCACAACTATAATACCAGTACTCTGGGAGGCTGAGGCAGGCTGATGGATAGTTGCCACCCAGCCTGGGCAGTTTAGCAACTTCGCAAAAGTCCATCTTTAAATAAAACAAAAAGTTTTCTTTCTTTTTTAAAGCCTGAGTTGTAACTCAGTGTGAAGGCCTTGTGTTCACTCCTCAGTATGTGCACGTGGACACAGACACACACACACACACACACACACACACACACACACACACACACACAGATTTTAAACCCCAATTAAAAGTAAGCTCCTTCAGAAGTGGAATCATATCACAACAGCCCTACAATCCGTGTTGAATTAGATATGCACAGATTTTTATTTGGGTCACCCACACATAGAACCTGTAAAGGGAAAGAAGTGATTTAACCCCAAACCTCTTTCTGGTGAATCTAGTTCTATCAAATACCACAGTGGATTGCCTTGATCCTGGATCCCTTCAGTCTGTGGCGAGAAAGCTTGCATGTGTCATGATCAGATAGTTCAGCTGTGTAGCCCAGCATTGGCCAAGGCTGCCCTGCTTTTGTACCTTGCATGGATTGCTCTGCTGCTCACTTCCTCTGGGAATGGTTCCTTTGCTTCATGGTCATGTCCGCTCTCTCTGTGCCGCTCAGGACTGAACCCTTAATCTCACTCTTGCAGATTCAGTTTCCAGAGGGTTCTTTTCCCTTTATTATGCAGAGAATCCTAGCTCTTGACTTTGTAGTTGCATTGGGCCTGTCTTTTGTATATCAAAAGACCCTGTAAAGGTTTTGCTAAGACAAAGGGCTGTAGGCTCTGGTCTTCACTTTTGAGTAACAAAGTAGAAATATCAGTAACTTTGAAGTGTAAAACTTTGTATTCTGCACTCTTTAGTCTGTAAGTGGAAACTTTCTGTTGGGAGAAAGCTGCAAATGTTCAGAATTATGTAGCCTACCACCACCCTTGAAATCTCAGAAAACAAAAGGAGCAATAGATTTTCCTCTAGAATCAATGGTTTTGGTCCTTTGCACTGAAGTCCCGTTAATACATGAATAATGCTAATTAGTCTGTATTCCGTGCAAATATAGCAAGTTTCACATTTGTGTTAATGAGAGATCACAGAACTCAAAATAATATATGTTCCAGTCTATCTGCTAAGCTCTTTGTGAAACCTACCAGAAAGTGAGGCTATGAAGACTTTTGAAGGAGCACAGCTTTGAAAGAAAGAAAGAATTGGACAAACCAATTTTCCCAGGAAGAAATTTCAGTCTTAGCTGGAAGGAAGCCGTTGCGTGGCATTGTATAAGTGGTCAGTAAATATTTATGTAGGACAGGTTAAGGGAGCTTCAAGTTGCATTGTCTCAGAGCTCGGCAGTCCTCGTGATTTAATTCTGAGCTGGGGTGCAAGAGGAAGGGTGTCCAGTGTGGGTCTGCAGGACTAGGTTTGAAGCACCAGAGCAGGAGGAGCACATGCAAGGCAGCGGCCTCAGAAGACCTGCAGCCTCCTGCAGGTGAGGCTTAAGGCTCAGGGTAGGGGAAGGGTCCAAGGGAAATCTTTGGAGCATGAAGGAAAATCACATTCAAGATGGCACTGGATGCCAGAAAGGGAACAGACTTCTGTAGGTCTCAATCTGCTGCTGGAGGATGTAAATGTGCATAACCTTCACCCTTTGCGAATGTCTGGATCCGTTACATAATTACTTCCTACGCAGAAAATCATCACATACGTCAATAGGTTGGGGACTCTTATTTTATGGTCAATCCATTGTGTATACACAGTCTCTACATCCTTTTTGTATAGACCCTATTTTTTCTTATCTTCAACACATTTTCCATGAAACAATTTTTTCCTTCTTCACAGTAAACCTGAACTGGATTTTCCCACCCACTCTGGGACACTCATTCCGCAAAATACGAGTCTGTGTTTCCCAATGGCTAACCCTACAGTTCTAAGTAAAGTTCCTAATTTTTATAGTTTGTGAGCTTAAATTTATTGATGAGTCTGGTGTTTTGATTTAAAATTCCAAATAGTTGTCCACAGAGAATCTGTGCTCCTTCCAGCTTTGCTCTTTTCCTCAAGATTGTTTTGGGTAATTGTGGCTCTCCAGGGCTCAATGTACAGATTCAATGCAACTTGATCAAATTCACATCGAATAAATCTATTAATTGGAAATATTACACGGGATAAAAACAAGAGGAATACAGCAGAGGTTCGTATTGAGAGTGCATTTAGTCTATCACAGACTTGGCGAGCCAAGCACTAATTTTGATGTCTTTTAATGTACATCGATTCATTAAAACTTTCCTTAAAGACACATGGGTTTTATGTCTTATTAAACCTGTGGAAACTGAGGCCCCCTCCTCTGAGCTCAAACTCTGAGCCATGCTGCCAAGCTACACGGCACTGAAAATCAGAGACAGATGCCAATTGCAGAAGAGGGCAGGGCATTCTAAAGAGGTGAAGTACACGCTATAAACTCCTGTGATCCAATGAAAGGTGAGTATTTTGGGAGAACAAGATACAAGAGCAGCACCTTGTTGAGGCAACTTCTGATAACCCTGACAAAGAGAAACATGGAACTCTGCATGTAAGTGAACACCGAGTGTCTTCATGGTGCTCCCAAGGTTCTGACCATGCTAGGAGGCTGTGGAAAGACAGCCTTTGAATCTTCTTTCTCCTTGTACCAAGAGGACACACATTTCACTATTAAGGTACAAACCAGCTAGTATCTCACATCTGAAAAAGAATAAAACAAAAAAGCAACACCAAAATCTCAATCTCACTAAGATATTGGCATGCATTTGGGTGGCAATAGTTCTGTTCTTTGTAAGTGAAATTATAGCATCAACTGTAAACCATTCCTTACATAACTGTAAACCACTCTTGCACATTAATGATGCCAAGGCTTCAAAAATATCTTCAAGAAATTTGAGGAGTCACTTTTCTTGGGAAAAATCAAAACATTATTGTTTCCATTCAGTTAAGTAATGCAGATTTTCAAATAATTTTATTTAAAAAGTCCATTCTTTAATCAGAAGCATATGTGTTTTTATTCAAGATGATAATATAATAATTCATGACAATGTTGCTATTAGTATCCAAGGCCAAAGTTACAGGAATGAGGAAAAGGAAGATTCAATATTCCTGTGAATGCCATGAACTTTTCCCTGGAAAGTTACTTATCACTAATCAGTTTGCATCACGGAGACATTCCTACAGTGTGTGCCAAGGCTGCTGTGTAATCTGTCCCTGTGCTCTGTTGTTGAGGACTTTGGGGCAACATGTGTGTTTAATGGACAGTGAAGCTAAGAGAGATTTATGCAGTGTGAAATGCGGAGCCCATCAGGAGTCTGAGCGATGACAAATGGAAACATTTGGCCCAAAGATTTGGTGGGAGAAATGGATTGATTTTTCAGCTTGGTTTGTGTCTGGTACTGCGCTCACATCTCCAGCACTGCAGGTGTCTCTCGTGACTCTCCAAAGCCCACTGTGGCCACTCTGCCAGGAGAACTGACTAGCAGTGCTCATTACTATGGACCCAGGGACAGAGTGAAAAGGACCTGGCTACTTTTCCTCCCTTTAAAACTCACCTTGGCTCTCCATGACTATAGCTTTATTTTAATTAATTAATTTATTTATTTATTTTGGTTTTTTGAGACAAGGACTCACTATGTAGTTGAGACTGACCTGGAACTCACTATGTGGCCCAGGCTGGTCTTGAACTCACAGCAGTCCTCTTGCCTCAGCCTCCCAAATGCTGGGATTACAGGTGTGTGCTATAGCTTTACTTTAAATCACATATTTTGGGATCTGCATGCATGCATTTTGAACAAAAATAATAAGTTCAAACAAGAGTATGGATTTTAAAAATCCTCCTAAATTTGGGTTTTGATCTTTCTAGTAATTTTATATGGGTTGCTTAGCCTTCCCTGGAATGCAAACCCATCTCTACATTGAAACCTGAAGTCCATGATGTTGAACTCCAGGTTCAGAAATTTATGGTAATTGGAGATTGGAAATTGGAGACGTTTTTACTTCGGTGAGTTTATTTCTCCAAAGAGTGAAGGCTGCGCCCATCGAGGTCTAGCCAGAAAAGCAGGAATGGCTTTGTATAACTCTAACACAGGGCATTTAGCACAGGGAGACAGGCTCCCACTGGCTGAAACTGGAGGGACAGATTGTGCCCTGGTGCCTCAATTTAAGGACTTCACATTTTGCATCAGGTACTCAGAGTCAAACACTGAAATAAAATCAGGGACAGGGATCTGCTCCCAGTGCCTTCTTGCCAGGAAGTAGAGAACAGGAGAGATTCATCAATTTTATCTATTTTTAAATATTTGTTAACTCTTTCTATGATGCATGTGTGTGAGTGTTCTTGTGTCTGCTTGTGTGTGTGTGTGTGTGTGTGTGTGTGTGTGTGTGTGTGTGTGTGTGTGTGTGTGAAGAATCTGGGTTTGCATCCTGAGGCTGTGCTCTACAGCTGAGCTACATTCCCAGCCTGGTAACTTAGTTATACCTGAATCCCTATCTATTGGTTTTCACAGTGGTTTGTGTTTAGATATTAAGTAAATATTCAAAGTGACTCGAGTGTAGGTGAGATCAGTTCTGAAAACTGTGTCAGTCCTGGTGGAGATGGAAATGATTTTCTAGGATGTTTCAGTCATGTCCACACATAAATGCCAGCCTTCTTGGCCCACTACAGCCAGGATTTTCAGTACTGATGCATTGAAAGAGGGTGGGGCTTGGTCGTGTGTCCTGGTCCCTCACAGATCACACAACGCAACTTGCCAGCAGGGCAGAGGAGAGGCATCCAGCCCAGGTGGGGTGTCCCTAGGGATAAGCTAGGGACCCTTTCCTAGCCATGCAGCCTGCTTCCTCCCTTCTGGTGGGCACGCACCATGGGAACTGTGGCACGTTTCTGTAGTGTTTACCCCTCGCTTCTATCCCTGTATTCTCCACATGGTGCTGGGGCACAGCGAGGCTCCCTCTGTCATCCCTGTGCTCCCTCTCTGACACTCAGTTGTGGTACTTAGTACTCGGTTCCCACCCCCAAGCCACAGTCCAGTGCAGTTCTGATTTCAAGTATACCCAAAGCCTGCTATTCCAACATGGATTTTGTTAGCGTGTCTTCCTCCTTTATATATATAAAAAAAGTGGTCATCGTTTTTACTTGGTACTGACAGAAACAAGATTAGGGAAAGGTGGTAAGAACAGGGGCCTAGGGAGTGTGCACATGTGGATGTGGTTGGCTTCAGTCGTGAGACGCTTCATGTCTGGTGATAACGACCCACCTCCAAGGCTCTCTTGGGCAGTTTCTAATTAAACCATTTATATTAGTCCATGCACTGCAGTAGTGTTAAGTACCTTTACATTATCACGGTGCCAAGCCTTACCTGCCAACCGGATTGGCTCAGGAGCCACCTGGAGGGCTAGGAATGCACACTTTGGGCTGTGTGTGTGTGAAGTGAGACCCACCTGCTGTAGGGTCCTGTCCCTCTGCTTTGCTCTCCAGCCACCCTGAGGTAAGCAGCTCTCTTCTGTCCCACTCTTCCACCATGATGTTCCTGCCTTGGAGCCAGATGACCATGGACTGAATCAGTGGGAACCATGAGCCAAATGAAGCTCCACACCTGTAAGTTGTGGAGTGCAGTGTTTGGTTCCAGCAATTGGAAGCTGACTCATACACAGCAACCTATGCATCTTCTCAGACTTGAACTCGGCACCCATTAAATAAAAACTCCCCACGCTCCCCTCCACCGGCCACTGCCAGCCAGCACTGGATTTTCCATTCTTATGAGTTTGACCACTCAAGAGTCTATAAATAAAATCATGCAGTATCTTACTGACTTCTTTCAGCTGGCATTATATCCTCACGGTCCTGTGCTACAGCATGTGTGGCAATTTTCTTTTTAAAGATTAAATGATACCCCCTTATATGCATATACCATGCTTTGTTTATTAATTCATCTAACACATCTTCCTACACTTGATTCCCTTGCTTAAGAATCTCCCCTGGTTTGGTATAGAATAAATTCTACTATGCTTGGAATTTTCAAGCTCTCAGTATCTGAACAAACTTGTCTCCTAACATTTCTTCCCAGGTCTTCTTTCAGCACATTTATTTTTACACTCCTCTAGATTTATACTTTTGATCAAACCACAGTTCTATCTTGTACTATTCTCCTTTAATCTCTTACCAAGTTCGCCAGTAAAGACTCTTGTTCCACCACAATGCCCATCTGGCAGATCCTAGAATCAGCTAACCCACTCCTGACTTCCTATCATCAGTTATGGTTTTGTAAACTCACCTGGCCACTACTCAGTGCCTGGGAGGCCAGTACTGGAGCTATCCAAATATTAGGGGATTTTCTTCTCAGTGCCATTCCAGCAGTGCCAATTCTACTCCTGGCTGCCACAGACTTCCCTTCTCTGGATTTCACTTTCCTTATTACTTGCTTAGGGCAGGTCTGCTCTCCTCTTTTCTCCTCTGGAATATTTTTCGTGTTCTGTGTCTCTTTCTGAAGGAGAATAGTCACTCGTGTCTCTGTGCCCTCCTCTTGCTAAGATCAGAAGAGGTGTGTGCTGCCACGCCTGCCGTGTGTCTGCTCTGGCTTGGAGACTGTGGGCTTCTTAAAGGCAGAATGCTCCTGCCTCTGTTCCTCATGCAGAGAATTTGGTCACACCTGGCACAGTTTCAGAGTATGCTCAGGAAAAGATGATAAAATGCTTGATTCCAGGGAGGAGAAAAATTAACCCTGAAGGTCGTACCACTGCAGTGAATTTTAGAATGAATATGCAGCGATGTTTAGGCACCAAGGGACTCTGATAAATTCTATGGAAGTTGCTCAGATGAGTGACAGATGGTCCCTCTCCATAAATGCTTATAAATTAATGAGTAAAGGAGTCATAGTGGTGCAGGGCAGATGGCAAGGTACCTGTTGTACTGCAAACACTGTGAGAGAGAAAGAGAGAGAGCACAGATAAGGAGACTCAATGGCCCCCTACTGTATCTGTGCTGAGCTGAGCTGGGAGCTATGGAGCAAAGGCCAGGGTCTGACTTGCCTCAGGCCTAAAAGGTGGAGATTTTGAGAAAGGAGAAGCAGAGGGCACAGGGGCACTGAGGCAGGGCCCAGGGGCAGCTGTCAGGGTGAGGTAAGAGAGGGCAAGTGTCAGGGGTGGGCATGGACAGTGTGAGCGGCTCTGAGAAGCCAGCAGCAAGAATGGACTCCCAGCTCCTCACAGAAATGAGGATTGAGGAGGAAGGTTACAGGTGACAGACACCTGTTATGTAGCCTCACCTGCTCATCCTCCCTGAAAACTCATCTGTCTACACTGGCAGGTGGGGGGCTTCTCCAAGGTTAGAGGCAGGAATGGTGCAGTCCGATGAGTGTGGTGCCACTGGTCACTCCTTTGCACTCACAGGAACTCGGGAGCCCTGAGCCTGACAGAGGAGATAGCCCTGCTGAATCCCTGACTCTTAGGGTGTTCTCCATGTTCCGCACTGATCCCCACTGCAGGGAGTCCAGCAGAAAGTTCCCAGAGGGAGGGGAAGGCAAGCAGCTTTGGTGCGAGGATGCTTGAGGTAGAACAGGGACGCAGAGGATCAGGGGCCAAAGCGAACCAGCTGAGCTGTCCTTGTGTGTGCTGTACATCAGTGCTCTGTGCTCTGGGGTTTTATTTTGTTTTGTTTTGTTTTTTTTTTTTTGTTTGTTTGTTTTGTTTTGTTTTTGCTAAGCTCTATCCAAGGTGCATTGAATAATTTGGATGGTTTATTGGGCCCATCGTTTCTGGCTCCTTCCAAAATTCCAGCTCTCCTCCCCCTTAACCCTGAATGTTTTTCCCACATCTTCATTGCTTTTCTGTCCTGGAAGATGATGACAAATGAAACAATTAGAAGCCCCTTTAGTGTCCATTAATAAGACTCATCAAGACTATATCCAGGCAAAGGAAAACAAAAGCAAAGGACCAGGAATGTTAAAGTAGTTTCAGGAAGGAGTATCAGACATGGCAGGAACTTGTGTGATAAGACAGTGATTCTACAGGATGTTATGTGTACCTGCAATCTCAGCTCTCAGGAGGCTGAGGCACGTACATCCTGATTTCTAAAGCAGCCTGGGAGGCTTAGTGAGACCCCATCTCAAACAAAACAGAATAAGATGAAACGAAACAAAAAAAGATAGTTTTATCAAGGACAGTTAGTGTGACTCAGTTTTAAAGTGCAGTGTTCTTCTGCTCATTCATTGTGATGCTCTAACTATTCCTGCTATAAGATATTTAAATAATATGGATCAAAAAAGGGGAGTTGGAAATGATCGAGTTCAGTAATTGTATCTGTGACTTCCAGCTCAATGTTCCAAATTTATTACTCAGAGTCCTATGTAGTTTGCATAGTCAATGAACAATTCCCCAGGCTCACTCAGTGATTTTCCAAACCAGGGTTTGCTTCCATTTATAGCCCTTGTTTTCCCCAGTATACAATAATTGCTATAATAAGGATGAATGATCTCACAGAAGGAAGATGAGAAGGAGCTAAGTGAGAGAAAGGGAGGGAGAAAGCCAGGGAAGTGGTAGAAAGGAGAGGAAAAGAAAGGACAAGGACAGGAAAGGGAGGAAAGGAAATTGTTCTGTGGTTATGCTGTTTTCTTGCTCATCTTAAAGCTGTAGCTATACTTTTAGTATCACTGTGGATTTGCTGGAAGGGAAGGCTCTAGCAACTCCACTCTCTGGATAAACAGTGACACATCGGGGCCTCAGATTGCAGACCAGGGTGAGAACTTCTGTGGGGCAGACACTGCCCCAATGAGCTGACAGAGCTGGATGGGAGGTGGATGTTAATCTGAGACACTGGTGAGCTTTCCTTCAGCACACCATTGTCAACTCCAAAGTGCGGGGAACAGATGGGAGCAGGGCAGGATGCTGAATGGACTGCTGCATGTGGTGGAGAAAGTGAACCTGCTGGAGAATAAAAGGCCGGGGTTCTGGGTTTCTGAAGCACTGGGCCCCACACTATGCCCCACACTCCATGTGAGCTTCGCACAGGACCTCTTGCCTACCTGTAGAAGGTAGAGCTGCTCCTTCATCTGGCCTCTGCCTCAGAGATTGGGCATTTTCACGTGTCTGTGACACAGCTGCTGTGTGCACCTCCCTGCTTTGGGTCCACAATTACGACTTTTTATTACCCTAATCTAACTAATGAGGAAACGGAGATTCCAGTTAAACATCTGCTTGACAGTCACCTGCAGAGCTGAGATGCATGGTTGGCCTCACTTTACAGACTCCTGTTGCCCCGTCCAGGGTTAGCCTGCTGGAGTGGGTTGTGGTGTTGAGCACAGGGGAGGCAGCCATACAAAGGATTCTGTCCTGGTTACCTGCATGCCTTTACCCTCACATGACTCTGAAGGGCCATTCAAAGGCCTGGGGGTCATGTTCTCCACCTGTTAAATCTTAACAAACTTCCTGAAGCCAAAGCAACCTCCTCAGCTGTCTGACCTGCTTGCCTCCCAGTCTCTCATTTGTAACCACAGTTCTTCCAAAGTAAGCAAATGTAGATGGTTTTGTGAATGGCTTTTGAATGACTTTTCAAATGTTTAATTTTTTGAGATGGCTGTCATAGGCTTAGCTCTTGCTTTCTATTTTAATTTTATGAACTGTTTCAAGAGAAAGTTAGGTATGTCACAACAGAAGCAATGTTTCCATATGAAGAAAACCTTGTATAACATAAGATTTCAGATTGAGGGAAGTGTTGCAAAGTTGATAGAGAAGTCTCAGCTACTCCTCAGTTCTCCTAATGTTAGTAATCTACACACTATGGTAAATGTATCCAAATGAAGGAACTGGCATTGATAAGATATTACGAACTGAACTACAGAATATATTTGAATTGTTTCATTATTTCCATGAATATCCTTTTATGCTCTGGATT
Source organism: Fukomys damarensis (assembly GCF_012274545.1). Taxonomy (NCBI): domain Eukaryota; kingdom Metazoa; phylum Chordata; class Mammalia; order Rodentia; family Bathyergidae; genus Fukomys; species Fukomys damarensis. The sequence goes on from NW_022900929.1 coordinate 29,494,973, forward strand.
GAGCTTGACAGTGATTTGTATTTAATCATCCCATCACCTCAGTCTCTTCCTATAGTCTCTGATGTTTCTTAGTCTTTCCTTGCTTTCCATGACCTCAATACCTGTGGAGAGTAGGAGGCACATACATACTCGGTGGCTGGTCATGCCACTTGGCTTTGTGTGCTTTTTCTGCTCATGATGAGACTGAAGTTATGAGCTTTTAGGAAAAATCACTCCAGGCACAACACACCTCTTCACCAAATGCTAACGAGGGACATCTGTTATCAACTTCGCTTGTGCTGGGTGAGGCTACCATTGAGCTCTTTGTGTTGTCTGCCAGGTGTCTCTACTATGCAGTTAAGATTTTTCATTTTCTGTATTTTATGTTTCAAAAGTGATCATTAAGCCTGGTCTGCACTCAAGAGAAAGGAACTTGAGCTCTGCCTTCTCAGCAAAACTTTATCACAGAAATTTTGCACAGGTCTTGAAACCATTATGGTAAGAAACACATATTTTTGGGGAAATTTTTCTGTGCTTATGCTATTTTCTTGCTCATCTTAAAGATGTAGGTATAATTTTAGTATTGTTGTGGATTTGCTGGAATTATCCCTGAGGAGTTCTAATATTGATCTTCTATGCTCTCCTTCTTACCTCCAATATGTGGTGTTTTATAAAGTATCTTTGTTCTCATTCCCATTTATTTATTTAATCTTTCAATGATGCCCTTATAAAATTGAGGTATTTATTATTTGTCTTATAACCTAATACTATGTTTACTTTAAAATTTATCTTATTTATTGTTTTGCTTGCTATGTAAGATTTAAGACGTATTAAATCCAGACCAGTGTCCTGTCCCTAAATTTCACGAAATAACCCTATGTAGCAGCATCTCAGAAGGGAACTTTTAGGAGTGGAGAGAGTGGCTGTGAGATGCCACAGTCACATGTGGAAGTGACACCTGTGAGGACATGGACACCGACCTGGTGTGTCACACACCTCTCGGAAGCTTCTCCAGGGCAGCCGCTCATCCTCTGTAGGTTTAGAGGAGCTCTCTCTGTGGTCATCCTCCTGGACACCTGCATTGGGATCCAGGAAGCCAGGAATTCTTTCTCTCTCTCCCAACTACAAGTTCTCACCCTCTCCACTGCTTGCCTTCCCCATGTCTTTGCTGGATTATTGACACACATCCAATTATAGGGGACTTAATGTTAGAAGCGTGGAAGGCAAAATAAAAATGTCAACAATATCCCCAACACTGTATGCATCATATCAGGGCCATGTAAAAGCCTCTAGAAGAAAGTAAAGCAACAACTTCATGACAAACACCCCAAGCGCAACTTGGCCAGGCAGCCACCCAGCTGAAGACAACACCAGCCAGCAGGGCAGGGTGGAAAGCCTTCCCTAAAGCAGAGCAGAGAGAATTCCGAGACAGGTGTGCACTATGTGCCAATCTCCCAGGAGAGAAAAGATTTAATTCATGTTGTCGGGAAGATCAGAAATGGGAGGGCTCCACCAGTTAATTTCTCGGAGGGATGACGTGAGGGCCTAGTTGTGAGGAGGGATGAGCAGAAGCTCTACAGGCAGCTGGATGGGCAGGGTGGCTCAGGAGCTGGCCTGTGCCTGGTCCACCTCCCGCAACCGGTGCCCCTCACTCAGGTTACAGAAGGGCGATTGCAGTGCAGTCTCAGAACCTCATTGTCGAAAGCACACCTGGGTCCCGAGTCTGTCCTGAGGTCCCCACAGTCCAAGGACCGCTTTCAGCTCCCACCAATTACTGCAGGATTCAATTAGGCTTTTGGTGAGCTGATTGCTTGATTAAATTCCTCCTCAGAAGGTGTTAATTTCAGAAGTGAGCTTGTCAAAAGATGCATCTTAATTGTAAAGATCTATTTGGAGATGTTTTAGAACTACATGGCTATTTATATAAACTCTGAATATGCATCACCTCCCCCTGTCCTCAGTCTCCCCTAGTAGTCCCATGGCCAGAGAGAATACTAGCAAATAGGCCCAAGGTTTTAATAAAATCTTGTCACTCTCTTACAGTGTTTTATTTCCTCGTAGTTATGACTTGAGGGAGGCTGGACTTCAAAAATGAGAATCACAGTGTGTGTTCAGCGAAATTCACCAGGCAAGGCTTCCATGTGTAGGTGGAAACTAACATGCTGGGATTAGAATTAGAGAGAAAAGTGGCTAGCAGAAGCTCAGGAGGGCAGGGTGGATTTTCAAGGAGGGATGAATCCAATGTGTTGTGACAAAGAAGCCTGACCCAGGCTGAGGACAGTGATGGTGTGTTTCAGAGTAGGTCCTGGAGAGTAACAGGAAGAAATGACAATTGTTGGACAATCCATTCCTCTGATCTGATCCTGGCACACTGTAGGCACTCCCTAGAAAACAGTGCTGGCCCATAAATCTGTGAAAGAAGGAAGAGAAGATCCAGGAAAGAACTGTGTGTGGAGAATACCCCAGAGCAAGGAGAGAGGGGTGGAGGGTGGTAGGACCCCATTTGCAGGAAGAAGACACTCGATACCAAATGTGGAAGGAATTGGAAACTTTTAAATGTGACACATTGTGGAGTTATTGCTGGTGAGCTTGGGTGTCTCAAGTAGGTTGGAAAAATGAGTCTATCTGTGACCATGGGGATTTTCACTTTAGATTTTTTTTTTAAACAGAGTAAACATGAATTTCCTTCAGTAGTTGGCCCACATTATAGAGCTGAGGTAGACTATCTTAAGGCTAATATCTAAAAAATGAAAATTCACTTTCAAAAGTGAATGTGGGGCCAGGGATTTAGCTCAGTGGTTCCACCACCTGCCTCACAAATGCTAGGACTTGAGTTCGATCAAAGGGATTTAGCTCAGTGGTCCTGCTGCCTGCCTCAAAAGTGAATGTGGATGACAAATGGAGTGTGGATACAGAGAAAGTATGGGATAAGCACATATGGGTGCATCTCAGTAAATCCCACTGATCTGTACAAGTGATTTGATTGAATAATTATAATAATACAGTGTACAATTAAATCCCAGTCACACTGACACATTAACTAAATATAAATGTCTCCATATTTGGTTGAAAAACATGTTTTGGCAAAATATGTGCTAAATACAGTAAAATATATACAAACATAAATACACAATATAGACATCAGCATAAGATGATTTCCATATATGAGGTATCAGTATCAGCTGCATTTATTATGTGAATGTATTGTAGCTTACACTGATGTATTCTGGCATTTACTGAGTTGTAAAAATGTTTTAATCACGTGCTTTGATAAACACTGAACTCAAAATAAAAGTAACCCTACTGATTTTGAATTCAAATGACTTATGTAATCCATCTAAGGTGAAAACTGTCAGTGGTCAAAGGCAGGCAGCCCTCACTCAGTGCTGGACTGAAGAGGAGGATGAGAGGCTAGGGAAGGAGATGGTTTCCAGGAGGCCCCATTCACAGGACTTCTGGGCAGCTGTTAAAGTACCAGTCAGCACCCAACGGTCTTACAGCACTGACCCTTGGGTCACTTTATTATCTGGTTGGAAAAGTTGTAACCACACATGTTGTTATTTGCCAGAAGGGACTGGAGGGCAAATTGCATTGTTGGGAATGAAGTGTCAAGACTCTGAACTGAAATAAATACCAGCGGACCTGTTCGTAAACATCATCCAACTCCAAATGGGAAGTTTGAATTAATGCCACTGTGACAAAATGTTAAGTTCACTTAGCACAAACCTAAACAGAGTTTTAAAATCAGAAGAGGTATCAGTCTGCACAAGTTCAGTACAATCACCATGATGCCGAATGCAACTCCTGGTCATTTCTCAGACCCGGGTCAGACAGAGACTTCAGCCCCCCACAGCCTGCATGTACGTTGCCTGGGTGAAGAGAGGACATTGATTACTTAAATTACTTTGCAGTGTGGGTAGGGATGAGAACTTATTTGAAGGTGATTTGTCAATGCAGTTAAAATCGGGCAACAATACACATAGTCTAGTGAGAGGGGATGGAAAGAATATTTGTGTTTCTCACATTACATTCTTCGGGTGAATTACTTATCAAAGATGAAGAGAAAATGTATATACTGATAGATACGCATTTATAAAAACAAACTAAGATGAAGGTCTCATAAGATGGCACATGTTAAAGACACTGGCCTGCGCTGTGATGCCACCGATGTTGAGAGAATAGCAGTGATATGTGGGGTCTCTAGGAGAGTAAGACTAGGACCAAATTACTGCTGGAAAAGCAAAATGTTTGCGTGCGTTTCAGCACCACGGAGAGCTCCAGGACTGGGACGTCCCTGCCTCAGAGTTCACACATCTCTGCACAAGCTGGCACAGGGGGCAGAGAACTTCTGCTGAGTTTGCAACTGTCGTATTAAAGTGGGGCTGATCTCTCGTTGCCAGAGTGCAAATCAGAATTCTTTATTTATTAAAGTTAGATCCCCTAATTTAATACAGATCTTCATGTACATGAAGCCTGGGAAACCATACCAGATGTTCCATGCTCACCAAAAGCTGACTGTTCCCTGAAGCCACATGGTATATCTTCTTCTTAATAATTGTGCCCTGATATTCAATTAGTTACTGATTTGTCTACCTTGCTTTTCAAATATAAGAGCATATACTCATGGTGTCAAAATGATCAACTTATTACAATTACTGCATAACTTGTAACAAAGGGTATGCAAGTTTTGTTTTGCTTTGTGTTTTCAAGTCAAGAATGTATAGGCCCCAATAAGGAAAGACAATCATTACCAGCCAGTTTTCCATCTCTAACTCCCAGTCTTTCTTGTAATAGGGGTGCCACTTCTCCCCAGAATTTTGTTAGTGCCATTCTCAAAAATAAAATCTTTTCCATGCAAAACTGGCCTGAAGCATTTCATGTTACTCTTGGACAGCTTGTGATTCAAACCTGTAATAAACCTATAGCTCCTGGTTTGTGTTCTGTGTTGCTTTATTTGGAAAATTCTTGTGTGCTTCTTTTTAGAATTTTCAGAAGAAGAGAAGAGATATGGACAATTTTATCTGAGTTCTTTTAATGAAATTTAATCATTCATAAGTTATTAAAAGTACTAATGGAGGTAGGGTTAGACTTTGTTCTTAATGATGTTAACTATTCCAAAATAAAGGATTGAATTGTTGTCAATCAGTTAAACGTTAATAGACACAGCCCACAATATAATGAATACCTCAGATAATATGAATATTTTGGGGTTGAAAATAGCACAATAAGGAAAATGGGGCCTTTAAGAGAAACTAAGTTGGAGAAAGGGAGGCTCATTTATGCTGGTGATGAAGGGAGGTCTCTGTGCAGGATGAAATTTGAATAGAGGCACAGGGAGCAAAGGAGAGCAGCCATGCTAATGGATGAAGCTTCATTTACTTGTGGCCAGAGACAAAGTAAGTGGAATGAAGTTGTTGCAGCCATGAGCTCATGAGCTGCCATGGACAGGAAAGGGAAGTTGGCTGGGTGAGAGGGAGAGGGGTTGGGAAGCCTCAGTGAGGCAGATATCAGCTCTCATGCAGAAAGCTTATTCTGCTGCTGCAGGCCAGGATGGGGCGATGAGATGTGCCTCCTACTTGGGGAGTATCCTGACCACTTGATAAGGAAGAGAGCCCAGAAGTGGGTGCAAGGATTAGGACAGTGAGCAGCAGCACCAGCACGAGTGAGGGTTGAGCACAGAGTAGAAAGGAGGGGACAGAGCAGGGATGAACATGGGTTCCAGGAACCAGGAAGCTGACCTGGCTTAAAAGAAGGGCAGAGGACTGAAGCACAGAGTTTATGCTTTGAGTATGGGCACTTGGATAACAAAAGGCAGGTGCCATTTGCTTAGTGATGTTCAGGTCAAATTGAGGGGAGCAGGCTGGGGAGGGTGGATGAGACGGAATCCTGCAGGAAACAGCCTGTCCTGAGAGGGTACCAACACTTGGAGGTGGTGACATTCAGGGAAGTTATGGGTAGAGACAAGGACTGGTTAAACCTACACCTTCCCCACTAAATCATTCCAACAGACATCAGTGCTGGAAACCTTGGCACACCCTCCTAAAAGCTCTGCCGGGTCAAAGAGGAATTTCCAGTACAGTGGTTAAGTTTTCTAGAAAAATACTGGAAACAGCGAATATGCAAACTTCACAAAAATATATTTGAGGTTTTCTGAGTAGGAGATTTTTACGCTTGAATACTTTCAAAATTGTGAAGGCAAAAGTCAAACAGATAAAGTGAATAGTCTTAGAACAAAAGAGATGATTTGCATCCAGAAAAACAGGAAGAAGAAACACAAGAAAGAATTCCTTGCATGCCTGCCTGTCTCTGCTATGCATCCAGAAAAACAGGAAGAAGAAACACAAGAAAGAATTCCTTGCATGCCTGCCTGTCTCTGCAGAGGCCAATTGGGAAGACTGATCCTTGAATGAAATTCTTTCCCATGAGAAACACATCTTTGGAAACAGCAGCATTGTCAACTAACTCAGGTCTGTGTAGTGGCTTCTCCTAAAACCTCTTCCAAGTTTCAAATAAAACAGGTCCATCAAGAGGAAAAATTGGAAAGTGAGACACTAACAAGTAAAATTGCAGTCGTACTAATAATACAGGCTCTGCTGAATACAGGTCAACCTTTGGCAAATGGAGCAGAACGAAAGAATACAGGAAGCTGGCCTGACTCACCTTGCCTGCTGTGTGACTGGGTTTCTCCTCATAAAGCTGAGGCCAGTGAAGGCTCCAAGGGCCTTCCATCCCAACAGTGATGGAGAGGCGGCCACTCTGCCACTGCCACCACCACTTTCTCTGCACAGCTCGGCTGTGGTGCCAGTTCCCCTGCTGAGCCAGTTATGAAAGTAAGCGTTGGTTTCGTTTCTCTCCTGAGGACATTTTCCCCTCCATTATCTCCTCCACCAATCCAACTCTGATTCCTTGTTTTGCTGTACTGCATGCAGGCACCAAGCATAATCATATTTAAAGACTAACCCTAAAAGTGGACTTCTGGAACATAATTACCACCATTTAATATGATTTTTTGCATATAAACATATCCACTCTTTTCCATTCCCCTGTCTTGAGGCCTTCAGTTATGAGCCATGTGACACTTTTGAGTCAGACTGGAGGCCTTTCCCGTATTATATTTGTTCCTTTGTTGTATCCTCTGGGTTTATCAAGGCTGAATTCTTTGAAGCATTTTATTATTCTGCTCTTTTGGACCCTCCATGTGATGTGATAAGTGGAATAGATGGACCGAAAATTTGTTCATTGTGCCTACTCATTTATTTTCTAAAATATTTTACTGTATTAATTTAAAAAAAATCTACCCAGTATTTACAACCCTGCTCTAACCAATCTCTGGTGCACTGCATGCCAATATATAGCCTGGTGATTGAGTGCTACTTGTTTGTTCTTTCATTTTCATTCTGAAAGCTCTTATACTGCATGAAAATTCCACATTTGTGGCCTTCACTGTATTTCTTTATGCCTGCATTGTGCAGAACATTCCTTGCTTCCATACCATGGGCTGCCATTGCTGAACAGCACTAGCGTTCTCTCCGTTCTGTTATACATTGCCATGTTTTCCATTATTTTCAGTCTTTATCACATCGTCTTTTGTTGTTTCTTTGATTTAATTTTCAAGCTATTCCATTGAATTCCATTGATTTATTAAATAAACATATACATATTTAAAAGGTTTATCTATAAGTTTAAATTCCTGGCCCATTACATTAATTTGGTTTAGTTTTCTTCTGTTGATACTTTCTTCTTTTAATGCCCTAACTCTGAAGCATGATTTTCTTTTGGGCTTCATTTTTTTCCCCTTTATTATTTTACTTTTTTTCTTTAAAGTTGGAGCTCTCTGAAAATGTGTCTGTTACTATTCACATTAAAAACAGTAAGAACCCATCCAAATCTTGGCAGTAAGAATGGATCAAGCTCTTGCATGACTTCCAGCAGTTCACATCCAGTGCCCTGGATGACTCCTCTACCGTTAATCAGTGTGCCCAGCCCAGACGGATCAACACCAGAACAACTTACTGTTTATTTCAGCCAAATTCAGGTGTATTCATTGGCTTTTTGCCACTGGGACAAAATACATACACATCTTAAAGGAGGTGAGATTGGTTTCGGCTCCTGATTTTAGAGGCTCAGTCCATGGGTGGCTGGCACTAAGGCAGAAACATCACAGCTGAAGGACAAGGCAGGCAAAGCTGCTCACCGTGTGCCAGAGGGAGCAGGAAGAGCCATCAGGCAAGAATGCACCGGGGAAAATCCTATCCTGCCAGTAGTGTCCCATGGCCTATTTTCTTTTCTAGGACCCCCTCTCTAACCTCTCAGTCAGTTAGTGAAGGTCAGCACCCTCGAGATCCAACCTCCTCTCTGACCCCACTTCTAATGGTTGATGCTTTAGGGGTCAAGACCTGAATATGTGAGACTCTGGGGGACACTTCATCCTCTACCCTAACCCCAGTGCAGGACTGGAATCCCACGGAGCACCTCTCAGAGCAGTTACTGTAGAAAGTTGGGTGCCACAGGTCCTTTCTCTGTCCCTCAAAAATGGGCGAATCCTCACTGAACAGCTGACCCCACCCTCAGGGTCAAAGATCTATCTTCTAGATAAACAAATGCCGTGATAATGGGCCTCACACTGAGCCCCTGCCCTTTGTATTTGCTATTTGGAGACAGGGTCCTGCTGGGCCTTGAGTAGCCCAGGCCATGCTCCAGTTTGCTCTCTGCCTCAGAACCCCCCAGGGCTGAGATTCCAGGAGCACCTGCCTGGCACACACATTTTCTGTAAAAAGCTTCATGACAGAGATGGTTTTATAGACTTAGTGATCCTAATCAGTAAGAACCTGACAAGTTTAGGATATGCATTCCTCTAGGCAATAAAACAAAAGTGGATAATTTTAAAATGGAGTTTCAAAGTTTGTTAGCTAGGTACCTAGAGGAGATTTCCAAGCTTGTTCCACTGGAGTGTTTGAGGTTTTCCTCTACTGAAGCACGAGGGGCTTTTTAGTCTGCTTGCTTGCATGGCATTTCAGGACTGAAGTCTGAATCGACAACTTCTGGGTTCTCCTACAACAGATGTGACAAGAGAGGTTATTTCAATAATAACATCAAGCCTCTCTATGAGAATTGTTTGTGGATTCAAAAGAGCAAGGGTGAGAAAGATAAGGCAAGGGAGGCTTTCCTGTCCTAAAACTAGATTAATGGGTCCTCTGAATTCTAATCCTGAGTGCTGCTCTTCAGAAAACATCGGGATCCCATTCTAGGAAGCAAAAGCTGAAAATTGTGGAGAAAGAGCTGATTCTCTGAAAATTAAAGTAAATTCTTAGTAAAACTATTGAGAAAAACGTATTTTCAACAGTACAAATAAGTGAGATCCTCGTAAACAGAACAGTGAAAATAAAAGAGTAAAAGTTTGACTGCATTCTGGTTAGAAATATATTTCTGAACATAGTTCAAAAGCTGGTTGCACAGGTCGGTTTTCTAGCAAAGTGAAAATGGGCAAAGGGTGCCTCTGAAGTATGACATGAATCATAAAGGAAGTGGGGAATGTTATCAGAGAACACGTACTCAAATGATCAACAGTGTTGCAGATTGGATTGGAATCAATGTCTCTGGTGTTTCCTAGATTGGAATGGAAAATTCAGTCACTTCCAAGTTCCTGCTCTCAGTGACTGTCAGGAAGAACACGGGGCCTTGATATGAAAGACACATATGGAAAGACAAAGAATCCACAGTAAGATTGGGACTCTAACTATGAAGAATTCCCAATAAAATATTAGTGAATATAAACAAGTAGCACATCCAATTGTAATTTGCCAAGAACAGAGGAAGGGTAACATCAGGAAGGAAGAATAAAAATAGAAAATTAATACCATGATTAATTTAGAAAATAAGATCAATCATCTTAAATATTGAAAAAGCTCTTGAGTAAATTCATTATCTACTCTATTAAAAAGTATTTAATGAAGAGATTATTGTAAGTCATTGATAGCTGCACATTTTGGCTTCATTTAACTTCCTACTTAACATGGTGGTAATTTGTAGTATACTATGTATCTGTGTTTTAAAATCAGCCATACAAAATTAACTATATTGGACTCTGATAACTAAAAGTGTTAATCTCAACTGCTTATGATACCTTAAATTTTAAAATAGTACTGGTACAAAAACGCTAATAGAACCACAGTTGTTTTGATCCCTCAAATTGAATAAAGTTATTCTCACCATGACACAGAGGCTCAAACTTTCCAATGCCAATAATTTGATTGTATGAATGAGAAATTCAAAGAGCATAAATAAAAAGAAAAGATAAAATAAAAATAAAAAGCAAAATGAAAGAGAGATAAAGGAAACAAAGAGGTAAGTCTGCAGTTGTGAAGGGGCCAGGAGACAGAGGGAAGGAGACCTGGAAAAGAAGAAGGAGGTGTCATACAAATACCCTGGATACTAACAGTAGAAAACATCATTATGCACCAGAGACATGTGCTAATAAATTTTTTATAATACCGTGTTACGACTAAAAAAAATTGACAAAATAATTGGATGAGGTCAGCCTTAAAAAGTTGAACTAAAAATAAAAGACAGTGAAAGTTTTGTATATTTGATTTGAGGGAAGTTTTAAGGTTCTAAACTAATGATGTGTGAGGCAGCAAGAACAAAGCTTCCAGCATAACAACAGGCCAGGAGCAGAATTTGACAGCTCACAGGATGAGCGCCGTTAATGTCCTATTAAGTGGGAAAGTGGCACTGTACCACTCATAACAAGAAAAATGCAGATTAAAACTTTAATGAGATACTAATTTTCAAGTGCCTTCTTTGAAAATAGCTGCATGTTAATTGGAAGATAAACTGAGGGATCATTTTAAAGGGCAGTTTCATGGATTTACCAAAATCAAAAGGTCAACCTTGATGACCTAGAAATGTATCCAATGAATTGATATGTAAAGGTGTAAAGGTCTCATGTCACTAGAGACAGCCCTTGGTTTCTAATTATAAAATAAATAAAGAGAAAACTGCATGAAATTCTGTCACAAGTTCCAGTGTAGCCTGGGGAACTTGACTGAGAGGCTTAGTAAAACTCTATCTCCAATTGGAAGGAAGGAAGGAAGGAAGGAAGGAAGGAAGGGGGGGGGGAGAAGGAAGGAAGGAAGGAAGGAAGGAAGGAAGGAAGGAAGGAAGGAAGGAAGAAAAGAAGAAAAGGAGGAAAGTATTCAGGGAGGTAGGGAGGGAGGAGGCTGGAGATCTTTCTATCCCCCATCACAAAAAATAAACAAATCAAATAAATCAAATAAATAAATATTGCCCAATATTATAAGAAGACTGCAGAGTTTGACAAAAAACTGAAAGAAGAATTTAACTAACAGGAAGAAATAATATGTTTCTAAATGGAAGATGTTACTATGTCAAATATGTTGATGTTCTGTAAATTTATATGTCGCTGGTCCAACCAAATGCCCCATAGTCCTCTTCTGGACTACAGGATTGCAAAATCTGTCTTGAAGAATAAGTGTTTGAGTACACATTAAAGTATTGACAACGAGGAACAAAGCATGATTCAAAAGTAGAGATTTTTATATCTATAAAGTAGATTTAATGGTCCAGAAATAATAAAGCATGAACCCCAGGAGAACTTAAGTATCAAAGTCTTTAATTTGCCTTGGTGCTGGCTCTGTGTAGAATACCTCTCTGTCTCTCTCTCCCCCTCCCTTCCTCCCTCCTTTCCTCTCTTTCCCTCTCCCTCTCTCCCCATCTCTTCACACAGGCTTTCAATTACTAAAAAGTGAAAGAAGAAGAAAAAAAGGAATAAAAAAGCAAAAATAAGCATTACTATTTTATTTAACAGTTATGTTTATTGTTAGATTATACATTTTCAAAACACCAATGCAGGCACACTTGATACTTTTGAAAGCAATTACAATATCTATTCATATTAAAATTTCCATCAAAAACAAGAAAAATCCCAATGGAAAAATGGACAGATATGAACTAATCACTCAAAAATAAAATGACATATATGTGACCTCAACACCAACATTTTAATGTGCTTGGATTTATACATGTATGATAATATGTGAAAGTTCTAGTGGAAGATAGTTTGAGTTTAACTTAAAATTTTTAATTGAATATCTCCTCTGACTTAACTATTTCATTCTTAGAAAACAACCACAAGCCCATCTCTTGGTGATGACAAAAATGATCTGAAGCTTCTATGATGCTATTTGCAATGCCTTTTATTTTTTAAATAAATATCTCCAATGTCTCAAATAATCTCACAATTAGTTGTAGTACTTAATTCATACTACACTTCTTAAGATTAAAGTAGTGTCAGTATGAACTCTAAAAACAGAATATACATGAAAATATAGATTTTGATTATCTTTTCTTAACAAAATTATGTAATTTTCATTTCATAGACTGAACATTATTCCATCTATGTGATAATAAATAGTTAAAACAAATTCTCCAAAACCATTTTCCATTAATTGATGAGAGAGAGAGAGAGAGAGAGAGAGAGAGAGAGAGAGAAAACCAAAAATGTATACACACTTTAGGAAAAGAAAAATATTATTTTTTCAACCAATGGCATTACTACCTCCTATGGGAGACCCTAGAGGATGTCCTGTATCACAAAAACCCTGCTACACTGTGGTCATTAGGGAAGAAACTGAAAACATACATGCTGCTATCTCAGTGGCCAAGGTCACCCAAGCAACACAGCACTAATAATATCTGGAGGCTCATGGCCACCACTCTGAGCACCTCTTGTAGAGGTCAAGGTCACATGTATTAATCTCATGGTTTCTCAATAAATTTAGTATTACAGTACTTACACAAATTTCTCTCTCTCATATATATATATATGGCACAGCTGTAGAAACACATGGATTTTTTTTCCTCTCAAAGGTACATAACATATAACATGTTGGTTTTAAAAAATATTAATTAAAAATTAGCCACTAGATACATATATTTACATATATTTGATATTTGAATGTTGTTGGACAATTTAAAATTTTAGTCTGAAGGATTTGTTGATGACCCCAAGAAACTCGCAGCGGCCACTGCACAGATGCGCTGGGCTTTACCCTAGGTGCCGTGACATCCGGAAACGCCTCCAGCTTCCTCTCTTCACTTGTTCTCAGCGTTACTATCTTAGACTCACACCATGAAATTTAAACATGTTGTGCATTCTGTTTTAGGGTGTGCATCTACTTAATGCAAGCCGTTAGTTTAAAAAGTGAAGTAGACAGAAATTTGTGGTTGTCTATAAGCGAAAAGCAGAAAAGCATTGACCTAAAGTAGCAAATGTTTGACAAAGCACTGGCATGAAATATTATTGAAGGCACAGTTTTTTAATCATGTTCTTTAAAAGTATCCTAAAGTATAAACACACTATTCTTTGAGCCTTAAGTATGCTAGAGATGTATCCAGCAGAATGAAATATATTGTTCATTTTTAGGCCTTGTTTTTAGCTCACAATGTACTATTTACTTGCCTGTACTGTAAGTGTAGTTCTATTTTCCCCTAAAAAGAGAGTATGTGATCACCACCAATTTTCTTAGCTATTGTGTAAAATAATTATAATTACATATTTGCATGATGCATACAATTCATAAATATGTGTTGTTTCTATCTTATACATTTATAAAATATACATAATTATATATGTTGTGATATACACGTAAACATAAATTCATGGAAATTAGCATCATTTAATTCTATACCCATCTCCAAGAGAAATCTGTCTGACCCTCTCTGTACAGAGGCGCCCGTTTGCTCCTGTGTTGGAAATCTGCCACCAAGAGGCACCAGTTTCTGAGTGGGGAAGAGGTGCTGTTTGTCACCCCATCAGCTCCAGGGCCAAACCACTTCACAAAATCAAGAGTTCTTGAATGCCAGTCGTCCTCAGTCAGCGACCTCACTTGGAGAAGCCAGAGCAGTCCTCACTTTTCTGTGCCTCCTGCCCCAAGTGTGCACTCATCTTGATGAGCTCCTTACTTCTGATTACTGCACATGTCTTGGCTGGAAGTGGTAACATGCATCCTACAGTTGTGCACCCGGGAGTCTGCAGCAGATCTCGCTGAAGTTCATAGCAGGAGGGGACTACCACAGGATCTTTCTCTGCTTTTACGGTGTCTTTGCTTCCTACCCTTGGCTCCCAGCTCCGCCCCTCTCTCCTCTAGCTGGTTCTCAGATTTTGTCTTCTACTTTGAAGGATGGTTGTGAACCCATTAGCTCAGCCTGCATAATCACAGACAGCCCCTTGTCTAAATATCTGTTGATTGGAAATCTAATTTCATCCAAAAACTTATTTCTCCTTTGCATACATATTCCCAGGCTTCAGGGATCAGGGTGCAGGTGCTTTGGGAGGAGTATCATTGCTGCACCCCACACACTCTCAATTTAATTGCCCCTGTAATTGATTCCCCTCCTTCCCTTCTGCTGTCCTCCCTCCCCCCTTCCAGCCCTCCTGCCTCCTTCTTCGTTCCTTCCAGTCCTAGGAATTGTGCTCAGAACCTTTGCCAAGAGCTGCAGCCTCAGCCATACTGAACTTCCTGGGCTGAACTGGGACCTGTGCCCCTCCCTCTGTGGCTCCATGCCCACCTTCCTCCTTTAGAAGTAAACATTTATTCCTTTATCAATGGATGTGTGATATAACTAGAAATACATAACAATGTACCAATAGGTAGACAGAGATAAGCACAATGAGAAAAAGCATTACTGAATGCTTGGAGAACCTGACTAAAAATAAAATATTTTCACCCAGAAACATTTACCTACCAAGAATCAAAGCAGTTTCACAGGAAATAGGTAAAGAATGCACCGGCACAAAGACTGACCGAAGGGAAAGTCAGCAGAGTCCTGCAGGGCCATGGGATTCCCCTTACGGGCCAACGTGTTAGGTTTCACACATCCCAGTTATTCTTGGAGAAGTGCATCTTGGCACTGGATTCTCTGTAACCCAGTCAAGGGGATCTTCTCAAGGGCAGTCTCTGTCTTGTGTCTTGGGTTTCCACTGTACAGGGAAATAGCTGTCCTGCCTCTGTCCTGCCAGCCACTCAATGTTTCATCAAGTGAGTTGGAATTACACTTCTCCTCGTGTGAAGGTCATGGAGGCCTGCCAGGTCTATCTGCTCTTGAGCCATGCAGGGGATTGGTGGAGTGCCCTTCTGGGTGTGTCTTGGAGGTCACGGGGCTGTGACCTTAGGTCTAGATCTGGTCCTTCAGCCCCTCCACTTCAGCACAGTTTCCTGCTCTACTTCCGGGCCCCTATGAACCGAGCAGCTCTGCTCCACTATGCCCTTCTGCCATGATGCTTCTCCCTCAGAGTCGGGCCATTCTAGGGTGGGTTGAACTCCCCAGAACCATGAGCTAAGCTAAGCCTGTCTCCCATGAAACTGTGAGCACTGGGTATTGCGTCCCAGCAACAGTAGAGCTCGGTGATATACACAGTTCTCCAAGACGTTGTCAAGCAGCATCTGGCAGCTGTGTGGTAGACTCCAGCAGGCGTGAAATGCTGGAAATGCATGAAATCTTGTGGACTCCGGCTTCTCGTCACCTCAGGGAAACATGCAGGGCCAGACCCTCTCCAGGAAGGAGGTCGCTCCAGTGCAGTCCTGTCCATTGATTTGGCCTCTTGTGGGTGAGCCCGGAGGGTGTCTTCTGAATGGGGATGATGATCCCTGTCATTGTGCTTCTTTCCTCGAGACATGAGGGTGACCTTCAGGAAGAAGGACCGGAAGGGCTCCAGTGCTGCCTCAGTCTCAGACAGAAGGATCTGCAGCACTTTCCTCACCCACACTGGATACAGCTCACCAGAACCTGCACCAATCCACCCACTTCCCTGCACTGTGGGGTTGTTGTGGTTCATGGGTGGGATCCGGGTGGCCTCCTCCTTTCTTCCATAGAAATATCTGCTTTTAGATGCCCTTTACCCAGATTTCATGCCCAAATGTTGATGAGGACAGGTACAGCTGTCCTATGAACATATTGACTTCTTTTCTGTTAGCTGCCAGCAACATCTGGGACTTGTGAAACGTGAAATCCTGGGCAAAGCAAATGGTCTTTCATGGGTAACCTTGCTTCACAGCAGAAGGAAACGAACCTGCAGCATTCAGGGCTCTACCGAACCTGTGCAGCAGTTTCTCCCTGCTTCTGCGGGTGCCTGGCACTTCTGGGTGAGAAGTTTTGGTTTAATTCATGGGACCAGGTTCAGAATTCTGTAAACACAGTCCTCTCCCTCCCATTTATTATCACTGTTTCAATTCACCCCAAGAGGTTTTTATTTATTCAGTGACAACAGTTTGTAAAACATTCATGACTCTGCATTTCATAGACAGGTTAATATTTTGCTTTCCCTGGAGCTCTGGCCATAGCAACCTGCATGCTTGAAATGCTGACCACTCTCAGACTTGGTCAACTTGCCTTCAGCTTGTTTGAGATGGTGTATATTAGTCACGAAGACCTAGGCATTCAAGCTGTTAACTCTTAGATTCTTACTCCTGTGAGGCTAGCTACAGAAATCCAGGTGGAGAATGGGCCTAGACCGCAAGCCAAGATGTCCTGAAAGAGTGTAAGTCTTTGCAGGGCAGGCTCTGTGGACTCTTATTTCCTCCATGCATGTGATGGTGTTCAATAAGGCCCTCAGCTAACATGCTCCAGCTTCAAGCAGGGACACTCGGGGACCCGGCAGGAAGAAGTTTCTGCTGCTACCTCCTTTTTTGATGAAGCCAGGCCACTGTGCCTGTTTAACTGTCTGCTGTCCCCATTGCCACTCATTCTCTACTCTCACCCTGTCCCCTTAACCTCCACCTATTCCCCACTCCTTTTTTTTTCCATTGTTAAGGTGGTGCCTACATTTCTTCATTGTCTCCTGTCCTCGGTTCTCATCTTACTTCTTCGATCTACCAAAATGGCACCACTTCCCTGTTCTGCAGTCCATGGACTTGCCTCTGCTTGTCCACAGATCTCTCCCTACTGTGCCACCTCCCCTCTTCCAGGTGAATTAAATCCTTTCTCAAGAAGGTTTGTGTGGATGCTCCTTTCTCTAGTAACTTAGAAATATCTACTTTATCTGTCCAAATGTTTATGTCTGAAATTTCCCTCTTCTCCCATTGCCAGCCCTTCTGGAAGGCCATGATTTGCTTTGGGGATGGAAATCTCACTAGGCCTGAAGAAGGACCACAGGTGTGTGTGTTCTGGGAAGAAGGCAGGATGACGGTAGCCACATGGTTCCACGTGAGAAAAACCAAGGCATGGGGGCAGGTTGTAGGAACAAGCTTCAGGAATAATGTGTGGTGATAATGAAGATCAAGACAGATGAGGAGAAACTTGAAATCACCACGGAATTCTTTTCTTGGGCTTGCACAATGGTAAGTATTCACACATATGATCATTTCTTTGTGTCCCTGGACATTGGCACCAGGATTACATCCTTATGCCTTTTTAGAAAATGGCACAGTGTTTGCATAGAATCCATGGCTCACTTCTGATATACTTCAAAGCATCTCTAGACCACGTAGCACCAGATACAATGTACATGCTATGAAAAGAGTCATCATGTTGTGCTATTTAGGTAATAATTAGAAAAAAGGTCTAAATATGTTCAGCATGGTTGCAATTTCCCCCAGATACTTTTAACCTGTGGAAGTAAAACCTGTGATATAAGCAAGGGACTGTACAAATCCAGCGAGCCATCTCATCTGTCTGCTCTCTCTGTCTTACTTATTGTGTATCTGTCCCATTCATCATATGTCTGTATTTAGCTCCTAATCTTTCTTATCTTCTTTTCTTGCTGTGTCCTCCACACGCCTATCCAAGCAATCTAGTGAATATTATTTCACTTTCTTTTGACTTACTTATTTGCTAATCCAGTGGTGTCAGAATTACCTGCTTTTGAATTATCAATTGTAGTATAACCTTTCCAAAATGAAAGAAAAGTCTCTTTAATGTAAGCCTGATTTCCGATCCAATAACTAAAAAGCAATGTCATGCTTAAATCGAATCTCTGTAATCCTCCAAATGAGGTGGAGAGATTAGAGAGGACAGGAATTAATAGATCATGATATTGGATTAGTAAATGTTCTTTAACTCACTTCACACCTCAGCTCCAATGGACTCTGATAGCATTTGAAAGTCTGAGAGTTGGAAAGTACACTGGGTCGAAACATGATTGATAACAGCTTTGAAGTTTAACACAGTGGAGGTGAAAAAAAATGAAGCAACTGCAATGACTGAAAACATGCAAAGCAGAGTGAAGCAGAGGACATTTAAAAAAAAATTCCAACTAGGAAATTCAGCTGATTCCAACCCAGGATGTGATTCTAAATGAGATATATATTCCAAGTCACACCCATTTTAAAGTATTTCAGTTTTTGCAAAGGAAAAAAATGTGGACAAGGAAACTCAGAGGATTGCCCAAATGATATTTATCAATAATATGCAAATGTCACACGCAACATAATTTTTTCTTTTAAATAGACTGTTTTAAAATTATAATGGTGAGGACAAAACTAAGAAGAACTTCCATGTATGCAGTTACTTAAAATATGTAAAATTATTGTATTAGTGTAATCAATGTAGTATGAAAACTACTGTATTATCCTCCAATTACAATGTTGTACACACAAACCTAGTGCGTATTTCCACTTAAGCAGTTCGTTAAGAAAAATTAAAATTACTGTGTATCAAAAATTGATTATCATTTAATTTAAATACAAATTTAGTTTATAAATTCCAACATATACTTTGTAGCAGTTCACTGTCCTTATGATTTCTGCTAAATTACAGGGAATTTCTGTGGACTTTTGAAAGAAAAATAAATCCTGATGGTGACCTGTCCCTGTGGCCCTGTGGCACTCTGTTGGCTGGGTCTGCAGCAGGGCTTGCTGGAGGATTAAAAATCCTTAGCTATGGATCGGAGAGCACCCTCCTCCTCTTAGCCAGAGGCAGCCCAGGATTTCTCTGTGATACTCTCTCTGCTAAGCAGTAGAAGAGGTAAAAGACGGCATAAGAAAGCAAGCATGTGCTGGAACTAGTTGTGTGTAGGCTGCGAATCCACGGCAGCGCGGAGCCCATCAGGTGACCCGTCCAGGAGAGGAAATGTCTTCATGATGACTTCAGGATGTTACATTGCACGACGTCCAAGTATGGCTCCGCTTTGACCGTGCAGGCCGGCAGAAAGCATATGGTTCCATGTCCACTCTGCGAGAGTGGTTGTAATTATAAAATACTTTCTTAGCCCTTCTAAAATTATTAATTTTGAATCCTACCTATAGACTAAGGTTTCTTTACCAGAGAGGAAATCCTGGTTCTCGCTTTTCAACAGTTCTGCTTTGCATATCCTTACGCAAACAAGCAGACCTGAGATGATATTTTTCCTACCTTTCTTTACAATGTGGAAAAAGCAGCGAGGTGGGACAGGACAGAGGCAAGGGAGCAAACATATTTTGCAAGTGTATTGATATGCACAATTTACAGGTTTCAAAAGTACTTAATGTCTAACCAAACGTGCTGCAATCGGGCAGATGTACAGGGAGGCGTGCACCGCAGCAGGGTGCTTACGGAGAAGGTGGACCTCGGAGAGGAGCAGCAGATGTGCACACGACAGGAATGAGGGACTCGCTGCAGAGGGGCAGGGCGCTGTTCTGAGGATGGCAGAGAGTAGCAGAAACAAGGCAGCGTCCATGAAGGAGGAGTTACTTTGGAACAACGATAAAAAATTGAAAACGGAGAGAGCAAAGGCATGGCCCAAAGTTCGCAGATTTCTAACAGTGCCCATGCAGATACTCTGTGGGGTGACAGCTCACAGAACAGTAACTCAACACCTTCTAGGCAACAGCCTGAGAGAACAGCTCAGTAATCACCAAGGGGTGTGGCCCAAAGTTCGCAGATTTCTAACAGTGCCCATGCAGATACTCTGTGGGGTGACAGCTCACAGGACAGTAACTCAACACCTTCTAGGCAACAGTCTGAGAGAACAGCTCAGTAATCACCAAGGGGTTCAGGGCAAGTTTAGTTCCGAAAAACGAAATAGATTTTCAAATCACCAAGAAACACTTTCCGAAACAGAAGACATTCATCCCTCGACACTGTGGAAGACGGTGGCAGGTGTCAGGGTTGGCACATCAAAATGTGAGGTCTTTGGGTGCAGCCAGAAGAGCAAGGCATTCTTTAGGGTGAGTCTGTGAGGCTATTGCTACACAGCGTAGGAGACTAGCACTGGCAAGTAGAGCAACTCTCTCCATCTCCCATTAAAGGAGATTTGATCCATGGCCAGTTTCCAGTTCTGAGCCAGTTCTCAGACTCACTGTAATACTGAGTGGAAATGCTGCAGGAGGCTCATCGCTGAGCTGTTATCCAGAGCCCCATTTAGATTTGATCCATGGCCAGTTTCCAGTTCTGAGCCAGTTCTCAGACTCACTGTAATACTGAGTGACGGCTGGAAATGCTGCAGGAGGCTCATCGCGGAGCTGTTATCCAGAGCCCCATTCGCGGAGGTCCTTCACCAATAGTAGCCAGGGACTGTTCCCTAATCACAGATCTCCACGGCCATATTGGTTTGTCACAGTTGTGTGGGAGAGAAGTGGTCTGAGGTGCAGATCCTCAGGGCTCCCAGGCAGTCACAAACTGCTCAGCTCGTTGGAAAAATGTTTGGAAATAGAAAGGTCAGAACATGAGAGGAAAAAATTGCCCGGGAGAGAAGCAAGTGTGTGGACCAACGGGAGATACATGGAAGGTAGCTTGGTGCAGCGGTGTTCCAGGAGGATGAGCACCAGTCTCCCTGTGCGAATCCAGCACTGTAGACCTTTCTTTCCATGGCCGATGGGAGACTCTGCTGAGTGTGCTCCCTGCCGAGTTGCCTGTATGGTTCTACAACTCAGGGAGACCAGGTACACTGGTTTACAGCAACCCCCTCCACATGGACAGGACGTCATTTACCCTTAAGCACAGCCAACTCACAATCTAATGAGGGTCCTCCATTGCCCACGGTGCCTTTACTGACTCAGCCCTGACCAGCTCACAGATGTTTGCATTTGCTGATATGATGTTAGGGGTGTCACAGTCTCTGAGTGAGGGGCCCACTTCCTGGGGATCGAGGAATGACAGTGCCTGAAGGTTGATAGGGTCCGCCTCCATCCCGCAGCGGCTTCTGCCTCAGTTCCATGCAGAGAGCATTAAGGGGTTGGTGGGGGCATCACCCATGGATGCTGTCTTCAGAGATGTCATGGTTTGGATCTAGAGTGGCCCCCTGAACCTCGTCTGCTCAGGGATGGCGGTGGATCATGGGGCACTCTTTCTGCTTCCTGGCTTCCATGAGGAGAGCAGCTTCCCTCTGCTGACCTTTCCACTGAGCTACACCTGCCTCAGAGCCAGCTGACCATGGACTGAAATCACGAGCCAAAATAAACCTCTTCTCAGGTTGGGAGTGGTGGCGCATGCCTGTAATCCCAGCACTTGGGAGGCTGAGACAGGAGGATCACTGTGAGTTCGAGACCAGCCTGGACTACATGGTGAGTTCCAGGTCAGTCTCAACTATACAGTGAGACCCTGTCTCAAAAAAAAAAAAAAAAAAAAAAAAAAAAAAAAAAAAAAAAAAAAAAACCAACCAACCAAACAACAACAACAAAAAATAAACCTCTTCTCCTCTGAGTTGTGCTGGGTATTGGGTCACAGTGACCAGGGACTTGACTAAGATAGGAGGGTAGTGCTGTCTTTTAAGATGCTGATATATCTGTCAAAACAGAGGGTGAAGTGTCCTTGTGGGTCAAACTGATTTAAGAGCCAGGAGGGTAGAAAGGCGGGCTCCCCCCACCTGCTGGCACAGGCTCAGCTCCAGGTAGAGTCTGTGTGCCACCCTATGTCCCACAGGCTTGGTGCAGTAGGAGTAGAAGTGCCTGTGCTGAGTGTGTATGCATGGGGTGCAGTGTCTGGACAACTGGAGATACAGTGGCCACTGATGGTGAGAGAGTGACTGTAACACACAGGGCTGAGGGCCACCCTCTGTCCCCTCAGCCCACCTCTGACTTTCCTGCAGCCAGTGTGTAATTTTCTGCGGTTCAGCTGCCAGCAGACCGACTTGATCCCCTGTGTCTTTCTCCTTGAGGCATTGGGAACTTGCCTGGGGAATTTGCTCAGCACCTGTGACAGCAGCCTGAATTACTGGCAAGTGACAGCCCTAGGAGCTCTGCAGCAGGACTCAGCCCAGATCTGAGGGTGCTCAGGTTATGACCCATCCTCCTCCCGTCATGGTCCCTCTACTGCTCTCCAGTAACGCTCAGCCCCCATAGACAGTAATGGGGAAAATGCTTATTAATTCACACTTTGCTGTTTTCCCTCACCTGTGCTTCTGAGGTCACCTTGCAAACAAGTCACTGGGACCCAGCCCATGTTTATGGATTTGCTTCTGAAAAAACATAAAGAATAAATAACTTATGACAAATTTCTGGATAGATAGATAGATAGATAGATCACTCTAAATATTGAAAGTACATATCAGTTGGTGAGGGATCCATTCTGAAATACTCTGAAGATATGCCTTAACGAAATCTCCTAGTAGAAAGTTAAGTGTTAGATGATTTGGGTAGGTGAAAGAACAAAACAATTTATGAAAAATTAATGCAGCCCCAGTTTCTCTAAAGAAATGCTTAAAGCAGGAAGGTAGTGAAATAATACTCTAGGAAAACTCATTAAATAAAATTAAGAATCAAAGATCTGAAATAAAACTAAGCCTGTCTTCAAGAATAGTGGTTTTGGGCCAAGAATCTCCATAATAAGAATCAATTTTTCCAATAAGCCTGTCTTTAGGGCATGGTGAGAGCATAAAAACAAAGAAATCTTTGTACAGAGTTGTATCAGCTGATGGCACACTTGGGCTTCACTACTCCACCAAGCCATCACAAAAAAGGGATAGAAACGCCTCTGGGAGGAAACTGGATTTCCTGAAGTTCAGGGTTGTGAACTACTTGGAACTGCATAGCCTGCACCTGGCAGGGGGCTTTATTCATTTTGCTTGTCTTGGCTTCTTCCTCCATTCGGCAAAATCCAGATTCATCAAGAAGAAACCTCCCAATTCCCAGCTCCTCACCTGGGCTGGAAGGAAAGAACAGATCGCGAACACATCATCCTGGGTCCTATTCAGGATTCCCAGTACAGTGGTGTCAGATTCACCCAGGTGGAGGCCTGGCAGGAACAGCAGCCTGGTTTGCTTCTCAGGTTGGAAGGTGCTAAGGGTGGAGGCAAAGACCATGGAGCATTCAAACAGCACCAAGCTGGAGTCCTATGGGGGAGAGGGGAGCAGGAGCCCACAGGCAGGTGGGTATGGTGGGAACCGAGAAGTAAAGGTCTAGAAAGAGAGCACTAGGCTGATCATAAGTACATCTGTAGAAACATGATCTTCCTGAGTGGAATTCTGACAAATCTGAAAACTGAGCAGACCTATAACAAGGAAAGAGGCTAAAGCTGTGGCAAAACATCTCACATCATATAAAAGCTCAGGATCAGGTGGTTCACTACCTTGGCCTTCTAAGTATGTAAATATGTGGACCAATCATTCTTACACTCCTGCAACAAATAGAAGATGGGGCTGCTTCTAAACTCATTTTTATTATCTTGATCCTCAAGAGAAAGACTCCACGAGAAGTGAAAACTATAAGCCAACTTATCTGATGCAGACAGATTCAAAAATCCTCAACAAAATACAAAGTGATGTAGTGAGATATTAAACTGATTACTCACCATGATGAAGTCACGTTTCTCCTTGGGAGACAGAGGTGGTACAACATAGGCAAATCAAGAAACATGACACATCACACTTTCAGAATGGTGGACCAACACCATAGGATCATCGAAATGAATGTATGAAAACTGTTGAGAAGTTCAACACACAGTGGAACCTCCCATATTAACTTAATTTTTTTTGCAATTTTGGAGAAGACAACTGCATTTGTGTTCCTGTGGGGAAGGTAGCCATGGTGTTGTCACCCAATGCAGGTTTACAAATAGAAGCTAAATTTTGCTGAATTCTTTTGTTTGTGAACCAAATTGTTTGCAAACAGAAGCGTTTGTGAACCTAGGTATTACTGTATATTGAAAGAAGAAAAATTTCTCAGGAAATTCAGTATAGAAGAAATGTCCCCAAAGACAGTAAAGATCATACCAAACATCACACTCAGCAGTGAGAAGCTTCACCATTCTCCTCTTAGATCAGGAGTAAGAGAAGGATGTGTACTCTCACCATTTATGTTCAGCATAAAACTGGAAATGTCAGCCAGAACAATTAAATGAGATCGAGAAATAAAACGAAGACAGAAATAAAAGGAAAAAGAAAAGGAAGAAATACAACTTTTTTCATTTTTCCTAATGATACAACTCTAAGAACCTGCTAGAATTAATTATAAGATCAGTAAAGGTATAAGGATACAAAATTATTCACAGAAATCAGGAGCTTTCATATGCAGTGTTACTTGAAAAGAGAAAATCAGAAAACAATCCCATTTACAATAGTGTAAAACAAACAAACCACCTAGGAATAAATTTAAGTGAGGAGAAAAACCCACCTTAAAGTCATGTGCATCTTAATGGAGTCTAAATAGTACAAATCATCCTGAAAACAAGAATAAATTGAGTTTTCACACTTAATGATTTTATTTATTTATTTATTTATTTATTTATTTGAAACCAGGTATCAGACATAGGGCCTTTTGCTTGCTAGGCAGGTGGCAGCACCACTGAGCTAAATCTCAGACTGATTTTACTTTTTTATCCTTAATTTTATGGTTACAACTTAGATTTACATAATGATCACATTCATCATAGTGAATTTGTCCATTTATGTGATATATTTTGCTTTCTTTTCTTTCCCTACTTCCCTCCCCTTCCTTCAACCCCTTTCCCTTTCTTATTTACAAAAGCTCCATCTCCATTGTTTCCTTCTTTTCTCATTTTTTCTTTTTCCTTTCTTCCTTGCCCCCTTCTCTCTCTCTAGTTCCTCTTTGTTTTTTGAAAACTATTTTCTTATCTCACATTATCTATAATACATTTTGGTCCCTATTTACATTTTCGGTTTCTTACACTGGAGAGACCATGCAATATTTATACATGTGTGTTCAATTTATTCCACTTAAGAATATAGCTAAAAATATATAAATTTCGTCCATTCATCAGTTGATGGGCATTTGGGCTGTTTCTAAGCTTTACCTATTACAAACTGTGCTGCTATAAACATGGGTGTGCATATATTGCTGTGGAGTGATGCTTTTAAATTCTTTCAGGAAGATACCAAAGAAGATAAATACCTCGGTCAAAGGAGACCTCTTACTTTTTCTGAGGAATCTTCAAATATATAAATTTCGTCCATTCATCAGTTGATGGGCATTTGGGCTGTTTCTAAGCTTTACCTATTACAAACTGTGCTGCTATAAACATGGGTGTGCATATATTGCTGTGGAGTGATGCTTTTAAATTCTTTCAGGAAGATACCAAAGAAGATAAATACCTCGGTCAAAGGAGACCTCTTACTTTTTCTGAGGAATCTTCACACTGATTTCCACAGCGGTTGAACCAGTCTGCACTCCCACCAACAATGGAGAAGGGATCCTTTCTCCCCACAGCTGATCCAACATTTGTTATTGTTTGATTTCTTGATAGCAGCCATTCTTTCTGGGTTGAGGTGGAATCTCAGTGCTGTTTTCATTTGTATCTCTTCAATGACCAGCTATGTCGAACACTTTTTCATGTATTTATTTGCCATTTGTACTTCTTCATCTGAGAAGTGTCTGTTCATTTCAGATTCCCACTTTTGGAGTGGGTCTTCAAATTTAGGGTTCTGATTATTTTCAATTGTTTGTATATTAGTCCTTTGTCTGACAGACTATTGGCTATAATTTTTTCCCACTCTATAAGTTGTCTCTTCACTCTCTTGGTGGTTTCTCTTGCTTTGCAAAAGCTTTTTGATAAGATAAGATCCCATTTGCTGATTCTTTGTAATATTGTAGTATTTGTGTGGTCTGTGTTTTGTTTATGAAATCTTTGCCTGCCCCTGTATCCTCAAGAGTTCTACCTATTTTCTCTTCTAGAATATTTAGTGTTTCTGCTTTAATATATAGACCTGATACATTTTGTTATTAGTTTAGTGCATGATGAGAGATAAGGGTCTAGTTTTAGTCTTCAGAATGTGGAAAGCCAGTTTTCCAGCATCGTTTATTGAAGAGGCTAAAAATATGGAATGCTTCATGCATCCTTGCATGGGGGGGCATGCTAATTTTCTTTATATTGTTCAAATTTAGTAGAAGTGCTACCAAAGTGAGCTCTATTTGATGATTTTAAAACATTCTGCAAAGACTGGGTGAATGTTTGAGTAAAGAAGAAATTAAATTAAAGATTTTAAAATGTACTAAAAAGATAAATATAGATATATTGAAAATTATGAGACATTGTTGGAAGATACTGAAGAAGACAGGAATTACTAGAAAGATATCTTATGATCATAAACTCAATGAATTAATACCATCTGAATGTCCATACCACTCAAAGGGATTTAGAGATCTAATACAATCCCTATCCCATTCCAATGGGAGTTTGCACAGAAATTGAACCAAAAATTTGTAAAGTTGACAGGAAATCACAAAAAATCCCCAAATATTCAAGCAATTTTGAATAAGAAGAGGAAAACTAAAGACCTCACACTGCCTGATATTAAACAGTTATGGAAATTAAATCATACTGAAAGAAAAACAAAAACATATAACAAAAGGTCTAAATAGAAAATGTAGAGATGAAATCACACATTTACAGTTAACAAATCTTTATCAAATGACCAAAAATTGTACAATGGGGACGGTACTGTTTTTTGACAAATGGTATAGGCAAAACTGGATCACTTGATACAGAAGAATTAATCTGGAATTTATCTCAAATGATGCCACAAATCAACTTAATATGAATTAACAATAACAAAGTATCAAATAACTCTTTTGACAATGGTAAGGATCTAAGTAGACGTTTCTCAATAGAAGACACATAAATGACCAACACATATCAGAAAAATTCTCAACACACTTATCAGGAGTATGCAATTTAAATCCACAATAAACTGTATCACTTCATACTTGTTAGAATGGCACTTATTACAAAGAGGAAAGCTAAAAAAACTAGTGATGAGGGTTGTATACAGGAGGACGCTTTGCACTGCCAGCATAAGCATCTTGGAAAACAGTGTGAGGTTCCACAAAACTCACAGTGGAGTTACCATGCCTGACAAGACCAGCCTTGTGCACAGCTTTAAAAAGTGACAAATTAAACTCTCAAAGCACGGAATTATCATTTAAATAGACATGGTTCATTGTTTTTCAGTTATGCTTCAAGAAAAAATGTTTTTAACAACTAAAATGAAATAAAAGACATAATTTACTCATAGGAAAAAGGAATTAACTATAGAATCAGGAATACAACACATGTGAAGGTAAAGATTAAGGTTACAAAATAGAGTATAAAATCATGTTTCCTAAGAAAATAATAAAAACAGTTAGCAAAAATGATTTACGAAAAGGAGAAATGGCATGCAGTCTCTGGTGAACACCAAGTAGTCTTATTTTGAAAACTGTGATAAAAATAATATTTAATGTAGTCAGGCAATTCACCTTAACTCTTCAAAAGCACATTAACTCTCGCTACTTAATTATGATGTGTGGCAGCAGAAATGAAAGAAAACATGGATTTTTTTTAACACCTCCCTTCTTTCCTAGAGAAAATCTACAAATTTTTGAGATAGACTTTTCGGGATGGGAATGGGAAAGGGGGCTCACAGAAAGGAGCATAATCAAAACAGATTATGTGCTTGTACCAATCTGCACACCAAAAAGAATCTCTGTTCTCTGGGTCATTAATTTGAATAGGACAGAATGCATTTTGGTGAACGTCGTTGCTGGCAGAGTCCTTGATTGGATTTCACAAACTGCTGATGTAGAGGTAGAGAACTGTTGAGTCCAGAGACAGCCAAGGGGGAGACCCAACAGGGCCACCCTGTCATTAGAGCTTCTGGGCCTCTGCTGGAGATCTCTGTGCTCCAGGGAGAAAATATGCTTCACTTACTTCCCTGGCTTTAAATGTAATGTTATCTGAAACATCATCCAGAAAAATGGGCCAGGGAGGTCACTCAGTAGCACACTGACTGCCTAGCAAGGGTGAGGCCCTGAGTCTGATTCCTAGTATCAAAAAATAGAAATTAAAAATAAAAACGTGAAAATGAACGGAGTTTTTACATGACTGTTCCTGTACTTGAGACAATCCGAAAACATAGACTGAAGAGGCATCATCTGGGGAGGGGAGCTTGAAGTTGTTCTTGTGTTGACAAAAATAAGGAATTTCCATTACAAAACTGTCATGGCTGACATTTCTGCCTTGGCAGTCCACAATTTTCTAATTGTTTCTGCTGAGAAGGGTCATTGTGTCAATTTTTGATTCTAAAAGAAGAAATCAAATGTAAGCAACAAACCCCACTGGCATAATGCTGAATGAGCTTCTTCACAGTGAGTTTGATTAGTGGGACCGGACACCTACCTTTCTTCCTCATCCAGAGGGCCCGCGTGTGCCTTGGAATGCGGGGCAGATCCCAGGGGCCTGAGGCTTGGTGGGCAGCCTTTTACCTGGGAAGCACGGTCCTCTAACTCCCGCCCACGCCACCTCTCCTGCTGAAGCTAATCCCAGCCCACTGAGTTGGAGGGTGGTGCAGGACACAGGCGACAACATTCGGCTGGATCCCAACCAGCCTTCTCCGGACCCGAGGCATGGATCTCACTATGCAGTGAACAGTTTGAGGTTCACTTTCCCACCACTGGGTCTTCTGTGTGTCCCAAGTCACGTTATATCTTCTAGGCCAATGAATTATTGATACATTTTATGTAGACTGAGAGACTTTGTATGCAGGACCATATTTGACTCCATTTCCAGGAAAGGTGGGTTGTTTTTATGATACCAACCAACCGCGCTCTCCATAAGTAACAAAAGATAGAAGATTTTTTGGAAATCCGGCGAGGCACTGGGAAACATCAAGAAGGGCAGGGCTTGAAGGACTAAGACCGCAGGGCAGGGAGAAAAGAAGTGTCAGGGGCTCTGGGAAGGCAGTTCCCTCTGCAGCCATAGGTGAGAGGGGGTTTGACTGGAGACAGAGCTGAAGCAGAGTCATGCGGACCTCCCAAACCCTGGGCCCAGGCTGGCGTGGACCCCGCAGTATGTGCTCTGGGGATCGGCCACTAGATCAGGCAGTGCAGGAGAGAGGACCATGAACCAAAGAGATCCGTCAAGTGGACTCTGCGGTGTGAGAGCCACATGGTGCTAACCGAGCAACAGTAAACCTGGGTGAAGGGATCACATGTGTGTGGTCGGCTTCTCCCCAGAAGCCAGCAACACCACTTCAGCTGTGTAACCTCAGGTGATTAACATAACCTCATCTCTCTCCTGTAAAGTTCATTGCAACTTACTCGAAATACAGATTGACAAACTACATCTGAAGTTCATATAATAATAAGGATATATTTGCTTCCTTGTTTTAGTTTGAGTATGCACCAGGCAATGTTTGGGAAATGCTTCCATTATAAAATGTAATTCACAGTTTATCTGAAATTCAGACTTAGCTTGGTGTCCCATCTTCTATCTGACAGCTACACCTATGAGAAATTTTCTTTAGGAGATTTGACACTATGCCTGCAGGAAAAAATTTTTGTGAAGCTATTTCTTCTTTTTCTTTTCATTCTTTGCATTTTTCAAGATAAATATTTAAAGAGATGATTTTTAGTGTCTCAGCATAATGCAATAATTAGAATCCTATCTTAGAACTGTGGCAAGCAAAGAGTCTAAAAGTGTTAGTTGGTAGGAAACTGACAAGTATATAAGGCAGAGATTGTTGCATATATTTTGCAAAGCAGAAATTGTTTCTCTTCAGTGGTCAGGAATCAACATTCTGCCTTACCATTAAAATCACCATAAATTTTGATATTGTAAACTACAGGACCTACTACCTTTGTAGATACCCTTTATAGTATATTGAGACATATAAGTAACATATGTGAAAGATCTCTGTTAAGCTTCTGATAGTAACTCAGAGGGGAAGTAACATAATGAATGCAAGTAAACACATGCTGAGATACTTCATAGGAAAGGAGGATAAGAAGAAAGAAGTCTGAGAGAAATAATTGTAATTCAATGACAAAACATAACCTTCAAAACTCTTTAAATTAATGTGTTTAATTGCTATGAGAGTAAAAGTATATCAGTAATAGGAATTGATTATTTGAAAAAACATCATTATGATTTATACAGGGAAAGAAAAAATATATTGAAAAAATAACCAGCATTGTATTTTCTACTTCACACTACACTAAAAGAGAAAAGTTTTGCTGAAAAGTATCCAGTCTCATAAGTAAAAGGTTAACTGTCAAGCCACCTTAAGGTGAGAAAAGGATTATAAATTTGAAAACAGCAATATCAAAACAAAAGCAAGTGAATTTGATCAGAGTTTTCAATAAATGCAGGAAATAGAGACACTCTCAGAAGGACACAATGTGGTCAACTTCTAATTAAGAGTAATTCTACAATCTGACAAAATAGACATACATTTAAAGCCAATTTCTCCTTATAAAGGATAATCATGGCCAAAACAAAGTCTAACTGACAGGTCAGACACCAAATAGGTTGAGTTACAGAAGAGATTGAGCAAGTTGACATTTATTTTCTATTTTATAGAATGGGAAATATACAGAACCCCACCACCCTACAACACTGGGAGGTCCAAATACCTTTCATAAAAATTAAAAATAGTGTTTTGTTGTTCTTAATTTTTGTTCTCAAATTTCATGGGAAAGACATTCTGTTGTTCTTGCTGTGCATCTCCAGTAATGACACCTATTCAAATTATAAGCAATTGCATGAGGAATGTAAATGTATGTGCATTTGTAGGTCCCCCATGCATTTGCTGAAGGGAGTTCACAGAGCTGGGCATCCATATTAGCTCCATCCTATTACTTTTGGTCGTGTGAGAAGAAGATATCATGAGAGTATTTGGACACTAAAGAGGCCTTTGGGGCTGAAGATCTGTGAAAGCAAGTGGGAAGGCAGTGAGAATGAGCAAGTATGATGTCTAAAAGTGAAGGGCACAGTCGGAGGGTTGGGGCGGAGGAAATGCAGACTGAGCTATCAGGAGAGAATCTCAGTCAGGCTGAGGGCGAGGCTTAGATCAGTGGAGCAATCCTATGACACATGTGCCACAGCAGCTCTAAAATATTCGCCATCGTTGTCCTAGAGCTGATCCCTCTTTACAGGTATAATGAGTCCCAGGAATTGGTGAGCCCTAGTGCCTTAGCCAAGCTCAGGTACTGCCTGAGGGGCAAATGGATATGTGACTTCAGGGGAGTGCTGCTCTGTAGACAGATGGGTGGCATTTGAGCTGGCTGAGATCCCTGCAGCAGATTTTGGTGATGCATTTCCACTGTTGCTGCGGTCCCTGTCATGGTTTACATCTAAATGACCCTCCAAAATCCCATGCACTCAGAGTGGTGTTTTCATCAGTGTGAGTGAATTATGGGGGCATTATAGCTGACTTAATCTAGGAGGAAGTATCTGGATGAAAGAGTTGGGTCATTGAGAGTATGATCTGGAAAATTTTATCTCCTTCCCCAGCTCCTCCATTTTATGTTTCTTGGCTACCATGGTGTAACCCAGTTTCCTTGCCCATTATACCAAGCTGTCCTGCCTTAGAGCCATTCAACTATGTACTAAAAATGTGAGCCAAAAGAAACTTCTCTGCTTCTAAGTTGTGTGTGTTAGGTAGTGTATCTCAGCAACAAGGAAACTTCCAGAGGTAGATTTTCTTATAAGGAATAGGGTCCTTGCTCTGACTGTGTTTCAGAAACTTTTGGAACTAGTTTGTGGGAAGAGTTTGAAAGGTTTGCAGATACCAGCTGGAGAAGCATTTCTAGAATGTTGTAAACCACCAATGAGCAGTTCAGGTTGGAGCTCAGAAGAACAGAATGTTGAGTAGTTGAGTAAGAGGCAGGTGGCAATGACCAGGCTCAGGAGCTATCAGCTGGGAACAAAGACTCCATCTGTAGTTGGAGTTTGGGCCAAGTATGTTGTGCTTAGAAAGGAAATTTGCCTACATTTTGTTCATGCTCTGAGACTTGGCAGGAGACAGAGCTTAAGGGTTCCAAGCTAATGAATATTACAAAGAAAATTT
Organism: Fukomys damarensis; assembly: GCF_012274545.1. Classification (NCBI taxonomy): domain Eukaryota; kingdom Metazoa; phylum Chordata; class Mammalia; order Rodentia; family Bathyergidae; genus Fukomys; species Fukomys damarensis. The sequence goes on from NW_022900929.1 coordinate 29,527,164, forward strand.
CAAGGTAGCCTAATGTTCAAGCTGTAACATAACATTGATTGGTACTTTTAACCATGTTTATAATGATAATCAGGAGCAATAAGCCCATTTGGAAAACTTACAGCTTCCCCAAAAGGAAATGCTGGCAAAGCTGGAGGGGAGAAGAGCTTGAAAAGATTAACATTAAAAAGAAAACAAGAACTGTAAAACAGGACAATAGGACAGATGCCTTGAGGGCATGTCAGGAAGCAGCAAGGCCATTTTTAGCAGGTTCAAGATTGTAAATGTGAAATAATTTTCTTTGAGAGGAGAACCCCAAGACACTGTCTTCAGAACTATTACCCAGGAAAATTGTGCCTGGGGATTCAGTCCAACATCCTCAGGCCTCTAGGCCTCTTTAGCCATGATTCAAAGAGCCCTAGCTACTGCTCAAAATAGCAGCAAAACTTGGCTCTGTAGAGATGTTGCTGGTTTTATGGGCATGTAGATGGAAGAGATGAAGGCTTAAGGAAGTTTCTGTCCATATTTCAGAAGAAGGACTGAAAGGTTAGGCAGTGTACATCTGAGAGAGCAGTGTATGAAGATGTGAGTGTAAGCTGAAAGTGCTGTGGAGACTTCAGAAGCTAGAGAAGCTAGGAAAGGAGAATGTCTAAAGAAATCCACAAAGACTAAACAAAGCCAGTCCAAGAGAAAGTCGACAAGAGCTGTAACTATTGGCAATGCTGCAGGGGTAGGGTCACCCAAGCCATTTGTTGCTTACTCCTTGCCACAACTTGCCCAGGATACTGGACAGGGAACTACAGGACTTAATGTTTGCATGGTTGGGTTTCAGTCTTATTTTGATCACCTTGGTTTTTATTTCACCATTCTTCCCTTTTAGAATGGCAACCTTTACCCTTTGCTCTTATATGACACTTCTTTCTTTTTGACTTCTTACATGGGCTCACAGCTAGGAGTTTGTCATAAGTCTCAGTGCAGATTAAGATTTAAATTTTGCATATGAGCCTTTGGTGCCCAGGGGCAGAAGATTATGATTTATATTTGGATGTCCATTCCAAAGTCTCATGGGTCAGAAGCAGGGCTATCTGGACAGTAAATGGATCATGAGGATGCTGTAGATGACTTGCTATTAGGGCCTGTGGTCTGGTCAGAATACATTTGTTACTGGGGCCCTGACCTGGAAGGGTGTATTATGCTCCCTGGGTCCTTCCTTAATTATCTGTTTTCTGGCCACTAGGAGGTGAGCAGCTTTTCTTTGCCAGATATTTCCACTATGCCCTTTCTGCCATGGTGCCAGCCAATTTGGCCTAAAATCAAACCTTGTAGGTTGCGGATATTGTGTTTCAGCAATGAGGAAAGCAACTAAGATATGGTCTAATTCAAAACTTCAGCTCTGACATTTTTGCTCCATTCTTTAGTCTTATTTAGGGAACCTTTATTAATCTCAGGTCTCTTGTGTCTAAAATACAGTGATAAACCTACTGTGGGAGGCTCTGAAATTTGAATGTGATAACCGTAGTATAAAGATCTTAAATCATTGTCTGACATATAACATTTATTGATTATGGAAGTATAGCTATGATTATTTAGAAATACATTGGTTAATGGAGCTTCCTGAAAGCAGTAAGGGTGACTACTACAATTTGTATATTAACATCAACTACTTTAGCCTGCATTCATATTGTCCACATCCATTTAACATTACAAAATTTCACTTGTGTATGGTGCGGTTTGAACTCACTTCTCAGTTTCTTTGCCTTGTCTTGGTCTAGGTTGTGAGACTCACTCAGTCTCTGCCAAATGATAAGGAAAACTTGGTTTCAAGAAAACTTCATGGAGTTCTCATCTCTTACTAGTTTTTTTTTTCTTACCAGTTTTTACCAAAATATTTTAATATTTTAAAATGAATTTTGGATAATGATAATCCAGGAATCACTGGTTTCTTATTTGAGATCTGAGCCAGCTGGCTATTCATGAAGCTGAAAGTTGGCTGAATGATGTAATTGCCATTAAGTTGTGATTACCTGAGTCAAAAGAGTCAGGCATAAAGTGACTTTTACATCTGGGAAGATCATTTCTCAGAGTCAAATCTTAATCCAGCAGTGTCTACATAAGATCGACAACTTCAGTTCAAAATATATGAAATTATCTATTCCAAGATCCCAGAAAGATGGTTAAAATATAGAAAATTGGTCTAAAATCAAGAGTTACTCTGTATGTCATGATTTTTGTACAATAACTTCTGATTATTCAAATCTTCTCATCCTACAAGGTCCATCAAATCCATCTTCATTTTTCACACTGCATTTGGATCTGTTTTATTTTATCCTGTTTAACTTTTAAAAGCATTTATGATATTTTACAAAAACATGACAATTTTTTTATATCCGTGAAATTGTATCAGTTATTACAAAGCTCATGTGTTTAAATAGATATTGTTGATGTTAATAACTATACAAGTACATTAGTCTTGGTCACTTATAACCACTCAAGCATCTACTTTCTCTATGCCTTTATCTGTTTAGACCTAATATCCTGTATTTTCTTAGTGTCTAGCTTTGCAAACCTATGGAAAGAATCCAGAAGTCTGGATGTGAATGGTGTGTGCTTCATAGTTATATGTAGAAATCTAATTTCAAATATGTTGGCATTAAAGTGTGCAAGGGTCTTTGGTGGCTAATCAGGCCATAATGGTAGGTTTCTCATGATGGTTATCAATGTCCTTGTAGAAGAAGCCCAAAGTAACTTGCTCACTCCTCCCACAGTATGAGGATACACCTAGAAAATGCTGTCCAGGAGGGATGGATCCTCACCAGCTAGCAAATCTGCTGGCCCCTAGGACCTGGAGTTGCCATCCTCTAGAACTGTGAGAAATACATCCTTATAGGTTACCCAATTAGGGAATGGTTATCACAGCCTAAACACTATGGACTTTAGAAATGCATTAATCTTCAGGCATACATAAAGCTGATTTGAAGTGGTGAGTTTATTTCCTCCCCCGATGAAAAGAGCAGAGTATGAGTCTAATGGAAGTGTAAGGATCCCATCATGATATGTATATATGGATATTTGTAATATACAGAGGACAGACCCCCACACTAAGACCCATATATCTTTAAGCATGGCCACACACACTCACACACACAAATGACCCAAGCCACTGTTCAATATGTTTACCTCTCTGTTTTACTTATGGTAGTAACCACTGTCTAGTTCCTACTCTGTAACCCTAAAATGCCAGAGAACTTCCATGACTGCATTTTTTCTTGTTCCTATACAAGTTATAACTCCATCTGAACATGGGCTTAATGTTTTGTGGATATAATTTTAAGCTGAAAGCACAGTTGCAAAATAGTACAATGAGTTCTTATTTACCTTCCCTGAAATTCACCAACTGCTCAGGTTTTGCAACCACATGCCCCCCCCACTTCCCTCCCCTGTCTTTCCACCTTCTCTCCTTTCCCCTAACCTTCCCTCCCCTGCTCCCTTCCCCTCTTTTTCTGAAATATTTCAGAGTAGTTTGGAGTGTCCTTGACTCTTATTCTACATTTCCCAAGAAGAAGAGACTGCAGGGAACTGTAATATTGATTATCACCAAAGCAGGTTGTGAAGACTGAACTGCACAATTGGCTGTTTACAGAAGTGAGTCTGGCCGAATTCTATGTGCTAAGGTCAGAGTAACTCGCATCCAGATTCGGTTCTCACAACTAAACCTTCAGCCTAGAAGGACAATGTTCTAATTATGATCGTATATTTTGTCTATTCTGTTCCTAATTTAAGAATGCTTTGTCTTGTCCTTTCTTAGCCTTGTTTACATTAGTTTCCATAGAAACCACATTGCTTCATTTACCCCAATTGATTGCCAATAAAAGTCAGTGCCTGGGACTTTCCAGCACCTTTGTCGGTTGCCCTGGCATGGGTCGTTCAGGCCCCACTGTCTCTCTCTCTCTTATTCCTGTCTCTCAGTGTATTTATTTCTCAGGCCTGCATCACACACTGGGCAGGTGGGGACTGGAACCTGACTGCAGGGGTCCCTAACAAGAGACACTCCTGCAATTTCCTGCTGGATGCTGCTTCTTAATATGTCCTCCGGAAGCCCTTTGCCAAACAGTTGGTTAAATAAACAGATTTCTACAACTCTCCTCCCCCTGAATCAGAATCTGAAGGAAGGGCCCGGGAGTTTTAATCTCTTTCCAACTTTGTATATATTATTCTGAGATTGAGGCATAAAGAGCTCAAACTAACTATTCTGCAATTTAAAGCATTGTATAGCACACAGGGAGGCCAAGGAAAGCTGGGAGGGCAAAGGAGAATAAAGTTAAACCACTGCGCTCAATACTTTGTGTTAATACTGTAGATTATTTTGAAGTAAATTATTTTGAAGTCAGTTGTTTACATTAAAAGTTTTTAACGTCACTCAAAATAGCTCAAAATTCTGTCTCAGAAGACTTTCACCTTCACAAGTTATTTTTGTCACCGAGAAACTGAGTGGGAGTTTCACCCATGACTACCATTTCTGTGGTGGATTTTGTAGCCCTGAAAACACAGTTAGTACGTGTGAGAATGGTAAGCATTGCCATGCAGTGTTCTGACCTGGGTCACATGTCTTTTGAGATTAAAAAAAATAAAGAAAAAAGCGCTAGAATTTATCTGCCATAAGCAATATTAAAACGATTTTAGTTGTGACTCCAGGGCTCTTGGATTGGATTGTTTTGACAATGAAAACACCATCTACGAATGATGTCAATCCAGGGCTGAATTTCTCTCTTCATTTTTGAGAAAAAAAATCATCTCATAATTAGCAGAAGCACATCAAAGGGGGAAATTTTCCTTCATGTCCTTGAAGAAACACACATGCTGAAGTCTCACCTCCCGACTGGACAGGGGCAGGGCTCGATGGGCTGTTTACCTGGCCCCAGGATTTGCTGTACTGGCTGAGAATTATACCCAGTGTTTGTTAAACAAGAGCTGAAGATGTCACATGAATGAATCCATGGGGCTCAGATTTAATACCAAGGTATGTTTTCTTTTACCTTACTCACAAAACAAAGGAAATTCCACAATAGGGTTTTTATTTTTTAATATTTATTTATTTATTTATTTTAATTGATACCGGAGATCCACCTCAGGACCTTGCACTTGTGAGGCAGGCGGGGGCACCACAGAGCTAAATCCCCGGCCCAATAGCTTTTTAAAATAGAGATGAAGTAAGACATAATAGCAGACTTCAATCTTTTCATGCCTAAAAGGAGAGGGTTTGTGTGGACATAATAAATATTTTGATTTCCTTTCATTGACATTTGAATATTTCCTTTGCTTCATTTTAATGTCTTATTATTATTTTTTTATTTTTTTCTTTTTATTGAGTTTATTGATACAATCTAGGTATACAATACAGTTACATTTATCATTGGGATTCTGTACCTTTACATAATAGGTCTTGATTCTCATTTTTCCCCTTGTCCTTGCCCTCCCTTCACCCCCTCCTTCCCTCCCCATTTACAAACACTTATTTTCACTTTTTCAGTTTCTCATATTTTTTTCCTCTCCCTTGTTACCTTTCCCCCCACCCTCTCCACTTTCCCTACACCTTTACCCCTTTACTTCCTATTTCACATTATTATAGTATTTCAGTTAAAGAAATCTCTGTATGAACATTAAAAATAGGGAATCCTAAAATAAAACTAAAAAGGAAAGTAAAAGAGAAAAGGCAATGATGTAACATTAAAATAATCCTTAATTCTGCAGATGAAAATGGTCCCTTAATATATTTAAATTGCTTCTTGCTATTATAGTTATATCTTATTCTTTTTTTTCATTATTTAGAGAATACTTTATTAGTTTCTGTAATCAAACCCACGTAGATATGACCTTACATATTTAGTACGATGTGTTACCCCTTTACACATGGAAAAAAAAGTAAAAAATAAAAACAAAAAAAATTAACATTTCTAGACCAATATGGCTGTCCATTTCTGTACAATGCCAACTTAACACAGTAAATTGGGATGACTTTTTCCAAGGTTGGCAGCACCGTTAAAGTTTCCCAAAATTCAATGTCTTATTATTTTGATGTGAAAGTTTATATAAATTCCCAGTCTCATTTTAAAACCCAAACATCTCCTACTTTGAATCTTGACTGAATTATAAACATGTAGACTTTCTTATGCTTTCAGGATAATGATGTTGATTCTAGGTAACAATTCCATCAATAGAGCCATAATTTTATTTTTGTTTATGGGGTCCAATCTGAATGAGCTTCTATCTTTTTATAATGAAGTAAATATTTATCAAGTTAATTTTTGTTATGAATAATATTGAAGTATCATTTTGTTGGGGAACAGGAAGTGTAGGTTATCCATTTTCTGGAAAGACTCAGCTTGAATAGGAACAAACCAAGTCTTTCTAGTGGCTCATGGACAGGGCTGAGGGGGTGGTGCAGGTGAGGAGCGAATGTGCACTTCAGTGGAAATGTGTGTATCTCTGATGACAAGTGGCATATGAAAGGGACGAGTCAAAAATATGCTGTACATTTAAATTGAAAAGTTTTATTACAGTAAATAACACATTTCCACAAATCCTCCTCTAACACCTCCTTCTCTCTTCTAACACATTTGTCCACTGTTCTTACTGATTTCTGAAGCAGCTCTGGAGTCCTCTTTCCTGAGGGTATTTATGAAGTGTGATAAAAAATACAGTGAATGCAGCTGCTGAGTGCAGAAAGGCAGCTCCTAAAAACACGCTGTGTCCTCATCCTCCTTATTCACTGGGTCTGGCACTGTACAACTTCTGGCTCTTCTCCAAAGTCAAAATGACCATAAAAGGAAAACATTTTGAATCCATTCAAGCATCAACTCAGCCAGGACAGTGCAGCTAATGACACTCAGGAAAGGACTCCAGAGCTGCTGGAGAAAGTGGCAAGGCTACAGGCTGTGTGTTCAAAGCGAAGGGGAGTAGAGAGGCATTAATAGCAATGTATCTCTTACTGTAATACATTTTTAAATTTAGACATTCCCTGTATTTTTCATCATATCTCTTAATTGCATTTCTGAGGGCAGCTTGGGCTAACATTTTACAGTGCAGTTATGTCACAGTCAAACTCTTGCCAACAGAGGGATTTGTACTCTGATGGCAAACAGAAGGTGGAAATAATCCTGGGCCTTTGTCTGAAGTCTCTGTGCAGAGAAAGGGAAGGCAGTGATGTGGGTGTGAGATGCCTCTGATTGGTCTCAGCCATATGACTGTTCCTGTCTATCCCTTACACAGGCCTTACAAGCATCTCACTTATGGAGACTCTGCAGACACCGGGCTTTAGCCCAAAGGAAATAATTATTTTTTGATGCCAGGATTGAACTCAGGACCTTGCCTCTGCAAGGCAGGTGGAGGAACCACTGAGCTAAATCCTCAGCCCCAATAATTCTTGATCATAGAATTTAAAAACACTTAGACATCAAAGCACACAAGGAATTTTGAGCCACAGACTCCCTCTAAATTATGTTGAATAATGTTACAGGAAAGCAAGTATGCCTCTGACCCATGTCTAGGATTACATGAACATTCACTTATTGGTAAAATTCACTGTGTGAATCTCTTCAGGCTGCCAAAAGAGATGGCCACTCAACGGGGCCATAAACAACAGAAATTTCCTTCTCACAGTTCTGGAAGCTGGGAATCCTATAACAATGTTTTCAGAGTTTGCTTTCTTTTAGGTCCCTCTTCCTGGTTTGCAGAGAGGTACTTTGTTAGCAATGGCCCTAAGTCCACTCAAGAACAGCAACACAAATAGGTGGTGTCTCTGGTGTCACTTCTGTTAAGTCCACTCATCCTGGGACAGGAAGACCTACTCTTATGACCTCATTTAAACTAAATTGCTTCCCTTGAGTCTTACCTCCACTTGTAGCCATGAGGTGGGGGAATAGGGCTTTAACAAAGGAATTTGGGGAAAAGACAAACATTCAGTCTGTAATATTCTACCCTGGTTGTCCAAAATTCATGGGCTTTTTTGCTTGCTAAATTCATTTATCCTATCTCAACTGTCCCAAAATTCTTAATTCCAGGGTCCACTTTAAAGTCTCAAGTCCAAAGTCTCATCTAGCTAACTAAATTAGATGTAGATGAAACTCAGGGAACAATGAAATCCAGGTAATTCCTTTCCTGCTGTGAACCTGCAAGTTACTTGCTTCCAAAATGTGATGATGAGGGAGGTATCTTAATCCACTTTCAGCCTCTGACTGAATACTTGAGAAAAACAACTTTGAGGAGCAAAGATTTAGTTTGACTTATGGTTTCAGACATTTCAGTTCATGGTCGGTTGCTCCTGAGTGGAAATACCAAGTCAGAAGGGCACAATAGCAGAGCACTACTCTCCTTAGGGCATCTGGAGAAGGATAGAAAGAGAAGGAGACACAAAGGATGAGGTGGTCACAAGACCCAGCCCAGAGGTGCTGCCCCTTTGCTCATGTCCTTCAGTGAGGCCCTACCTCCCAACCTCCTGCTCAGCTAAGAACCGGCTAATGGATGGACCCATTAATACAATTCAGAGTCCATATGATCTGATCACTTTCCCCAAAACCATCACTTGGCTTTGGGGGACAATTTAGATCCAAACCACATCTCCAGACAGTGGACAGACTTTCCATTTGTAGAATGAAAGAATCAAAAGGAAGAAAGCAAAGAGGGTTTCAAGCAACCCCAACGGCAAGGAAGGCAAGTTTCATTAGAGCTAAGACCTGAGAAGAATCTTCTTTGGCCCGGTGACCTGGCTTTTGGACCCACTGGAGTGCTGTTGCTGCTGCTGCTGCTGCGTGGAGTCCTTCCCAAGGTTCAGGCAGCTGCACACTAGCTGTAGAAACTGCAGTGGTGTCCTGGTGTACCCTCGGGAGTCAACACACAGGCCAGGTGTGCTCCGGAGGCTGTGTCGGGGAGGCAGCACAGATGATGCTGAATCTTGGGTGTCACTCTGTCCTCTTCCTGAGGGAAAAGCTATACTCACAGTAGAACAGTTTGGGACTCCTGGCTGCTCTTTGCTCTTTCTTCAGCATCTCTGCTGGTGTGATCAGGCCTGTGCTCCTGGCTTCTGCTAGGATGCCTGGTTCACATCATAAGTTGTCCCATGAAGGAGCGATTGTCCAGCCACACTCTTGCTGTTATTATTTCCAGTGCAATCTTCCATATCTTCTCACAAAAAGAATAAAAGTTTGACTTTCCTTGTCGCTGAACTAACCTTTAAGCTCAACAGACCTCTCACAATGCTGTAAGCAGTGAGAAAACCCATAGTGCCTCACATGCCTTATGTGCAAATCACCTCACCCACATATCCAATTTCATCATGTGCCATTTACCTTCCACAAATACCAGAAATAAATTTTAAAAAGTTCCTTCCCACTTTGTGACAGGTATAGTGGTTGCTCCATTTTCTAATCATCTCTTCTTCATTTCCATTTGAGATCTACCAGAATGGCTTTGAATTCCCTATTTTACCCACAGTGTGCTCACAATGATATAAGGATGTGTGAATCAAACTGCTCCAGTGATATGTCTGTATAAACTTGCAAATTCCAGACAGTGATACCTTTTGTGAGGTACATCTAACATCATTCTCCTCACATAGAGATTCACAGGTTACTGGTTAATAGTCTCCCAGATTTTTAAAGTTTGTGTACAGGACTTCTAAAATATCAAGAACTGTACAATAGTTAATAACTGAAAATACATATGAGAAAACCAAAACCCAAGTAACGACTTGATTGGATGATCCAACTTGTCAATACGTGACCAACCATTAGCAAAAGTCAACCAGTCTTTTATAAATTTCTAAGATGCTATGTATGCTAGGACCACATCAATCTTTGTAGCAGTCCTGTAGTGATGTCTACCTAGGCCTGGTTTTTCAGGAGCGGTTCCGGCTCCCTGCAGCTGTCCACATAGAAGGTAACCTTTAACCTTTGTATTGGTGCAGTGTCACAGCCTAGCCTGATCCCCTTGCATGAACCTACTTAAGGGACATTTCCCTTGTTGGCTGGAAGCAAAATAATACCTAATTTTTCAAATCTAGTATGCATAACTTTTTCAGCATGTTATTTTTGCAAAAACAATTTTGAGTTCTCATTTAATCTTTCTGATAATGTGCAAATATCTGTATGATAATAGCAGAGCCATGAAGCATGGCTTCTACCATTCCACTAGCTAATAAAAGATAACTGCATTTTTCTATGATTTATGTGATACGCAGAATCAAAATTTCACTCTTTTATGACTCATGATGTAACTGGTTGGTGTGGGTAGATCTTGGATCATGCAAGCTGTGTTCATCAGTGGATTGATCATGGATGAGTTTGGGGCTGAGTGTGCAGTTAGGAGGCGAGGTCTGGCTGGAGGCAGTCACTGGGTGACCCGGAAGGGTGCTTTCCTATCCACAGCTCCTCCCTTCCCTCCCTGCTTCCTGGCCACCACAGACTGAGCACTATTTACTCCACCAGGACCTCGAGCTATGGTGTTCCTGCCTGGAGCCAAAAACCCTTGGGAGCAAACTGTGAACCCCCTCAAGTGACATGTTTGCAGTATTTTCTTAAAGCAAGGGGAAATTGACTACAGCACTGGACAAAAGGAGACATTCTAAGAAAGCCGTATATGACAAGGGGGTAAATCTCTGCATTGCTTCCATTTCAGTGGACTTGAGAATCTGTCCAGGGTGTCCCTTGTAAGAGCGTAAATGTGTATATCCTTATACTGGAGTTTTCTTGAACTCTCAGACCTAGGTAGATATCACTATAAGAATGCTATAAAGATTTGTATGGTCATCGCAAACACATTATATTGGAAATTTACAATAAACCAATTAACTTTTAATGATGGTTGCTCAAATGTAACTGATTAGCTTTTCATGGTATCAACTGAAATAGGTGATATAAACTCAGATGCTGTAGAAATTCTGATTTTGTTACCAAAGAGCAAGGACATGCAGGGTTATTCAGAAATGTATTTGACAATCAGTAAGGTTGTAAGAAATACGGATCTGTTGTAGCTGTGATGGGGGCAGGGAGAGTTTTTCTTTCTGGACTAATTGATGTTCCCTGGATGGTAAGAATGTCTGGAACTGCTGTCTTGGGCTGCTGAGCTCAGGCTTCATCACCGAGTCTTCTCATTGTATTTAATCTAATCTTATGACCTCATGGCATCCACAAGAGTCAGCCTATGCAGCGGCCAGCAAGTGTAGGGCAGCCCCTCTGTGTCTGGGCCCCCAGCTATAGTCTAGTGTAGTGTCACCTGCCCACTTTCTAACACCTGTACCAATAATGTGTAACATGTTAGAGATTGCAACCGGTGCCATGTCTGTCTCTGAGAGAACAGGAAGCAATCATTCGCTCGGGCCAGGGAGTGGGTAGAGAATTCACTGTCATGTGCTACAGTGTCTTTGAAGAGCAGGACAAAGTGCTAGCATGCTTATTACTAACATCTCCTGAACATCTGAAAGGACTGTGTCAGGGAAAGATTGGTCCTTTGTTAATACTATTCAACGAATGGTATTTCTGGGGATGGGGCCACATCTGCAGCTCATTGCACTCAACACTTACCTTGCATAGTGGGGCTTTCCTCATCCCTAGAAGAGTGGACCATACTTTCCCTACAAGTGTGTTGTACTAGTAGTAGAAGTTTCACGGCCTCCCAGTAGCCTCAAGCTTTCAGGACCTTAACATGTCGAAACCCACGTGTGACTTCACAGCCTTTGGTTCACACGCAAGCTGTGTTAGCTTGCTCCAAGACCTTCATCAGGTGAGTTCTCTTCTTTGAGCTCCAGTTTCCTCACCTGCTGATAGTTAAGCACAATTATGTCAACTTGATTGGTTTGGGGAAAGTCAGTGGGAGGGCTTAACGAAGTTCCAATTATTATCAAATCCAACTGATGGGTACATACGTATGCATGGGGATCACACACGGTGCACCTGGCTGCAGTTCGTCACTGGAAGCTTGCACACCTGCTGGCTAAGATCAAGTTTGGATGAAGTTATGAAAAATTAGCAAAAAAAGCATCCCCATATAAATTTGAAGAAACATGGTAGAATCCACTCCCCAGTTCAAACTTTGAGAATGTACTTTAGCTTCCAGAGATTTTCTTGGCTTTGACAGGCAGTGGCTTGTCTGCATGTGGGGCGTGTCCTTTGGCCCCTGCTGATGTACTTGCAAAGCCACCTTGCCTAATGGTGGTCAGGGGACTTGGCCCCCGAGTTGCTGGGTCCAGCTTGTACTCCCCTTAGCTTATGAGGAGGCTGGCCAAGAAGTACGAGCCCACAGAGCCACACACGGAAGGAGCTCTTGTTCCTAAGTTCGGGCTGGGGAGTCATTACCAAGATGGTGGCACAGCTTTCACCTCTCCTCTGGGCTCCTTTCCTGCTGCAGCTGTGCAGCCTCTTTTTGACAGTCATCAGTGTCTTCTGACAAATACACGATTTTATTCCCCCAGAGAATTATGAAACTAGCTTTTTTTTTTCCAATTAAGCAAATATCACTGAGGCAAAAAAATGAATTTAAAACCTGATTGTAAGTTGACTTATGAATATTGATCACCTGAGTGTTATTTGGAGGTACTTGAATTCTCTTTTCATTTCCTTCAGTAATTTTGGAGATATTTTATTAATTAATGGAAGTGATGTTTGTATTAATTTCATAAGCTATTTTCCTTATGGTTAGGTTGAAAACTGCAGTGAATTACAATCAAGGTATACAATTTTCCCAAAGACTAAAAAGCTGACTCATCAATAAAAGGTGAGAATAATACTGAAATTGATACAGAGATTTGGAAATATATATATATTTTTTTGTACTGGGGATTGAACTCGGGTCCTTGCACTTGCAAGGTAGGTGGCAGAACTGCTGAGCTAAATCCCTGGCCCAGGAAAGGAAAAAAAAAAAAACGTATTTAGGAACTAGACAAAAGAATAACCATGGGCTTGTCTGATGATGGTGAGGTATCAATTCAGAGTGAAAGAGAAAGATCATTTTAGATCTCGATTACCTTCCAGGTCTGCCAATTGATTTGCTATTACTTGTGTCAGTGTTTTGACTGCTAAACCTTAATTCTACCTCAGATAGGAGTCTGGATCCTCGGACAATGACAGTGATAGAACATAAAACAGCTTTCCATTCCACACATTTCCAATAAGTCCTCCTTCCCTTTTCTTTTCTTAAGGCAAGATTTCATCAGAAAATAGACAAATAACCAAAAACTTATAAATAACATTGGAAGCAGTAAGATAATGTTTGGGGGCAATTTTAATAAAATTAATTAGTAGAATAATAAAGTTATGTTCAGAGGGAGCTCTGACAACCAGAAGGCCTATGACCTATTAGAGATAAAATTGTAAGCAAAATAATTACAAATGAGCATATAGGGAAAAGTTCAGGGAGCAATGAATGGTAGAATCAGAAACTTCTCTTGCAAACTAAAAATGCATATTAGAGTTTTTAAAAGTGATATTTAAACTGAATTTAGAATATGCAGATGAATGGAGGGTGAGCTTCAAACCCTTGGAGATAGAAGCTCAGATTACAGACTATGAGGGATTTGACAAATTAGAAGGTGGTGAGCAATGTGTACACCAGCTCAGAAAGTGCAGGTATGGCAGGGACCACAAGGACAGTGGACATCCTGAGGGCAGAGGAAGGTGGGGCTCCAACTCTTTCTGTCCTCCTGTCCATCCCCTTTGTCCAGTGACTTCATAGTGTCACCTTCCCTGTCCCAGTGACCTGCCATTGACTTACTTTGGCCAAGAGAAAAAGCTGGAAAGAAATCAGTGCCCATTTCTGAGATTTGGCCTCAAGAATTCCTGCATTCTTCTTTGAAACTGTGCGAAGGACAAACTTGTGGATTCAAGAGGGCTGAAAGGTCAGAGCCAATAGATTTTCTGAGCTGGCTTCCTCGGCTGACTGGCCCTAGAGCAGCCCAACTACATAAAATTCTCCAGGCCCTGCCCCAGGCCAGAAGGGAAGCAGCTAATTCCTTGGTTGTGAGCAAAAGGGCCAGGTCAGCCGGACCATCCTGCAAGCAATGTCCAGTCCACTGGGTGCGGGAAAAACGCTCCAGCAGAGCACTTTGTCTCGGGTTCTGGGTGCAGTGCATTCACAGTATGCAGCAATAGAGAGCAGTGCAAACTGCAAAGCCAGCCCAATCCAAGCCTTTTCAAGATAACTTGATATGCAACCCTGCAAACAAAACAGAATGATAAAGACCAGAGTAAGAAGTTTCACTTAAGAGGTGCTAGTCACTCTACAGTTGGGAGGAAAATGGAGACACCGGGAAGAGGTACAGAGAAACAGGAGTGGATTTGAGAGATATTTTAAGGTCAGTGAAACAAAGAGCTTCAGTGCCGTGGGTGGAATGTCGACTTCAAGGAATAGTACAGAAGTTCAGATCCTACTTTATGACGTTTTAATTTTAAGAAAGGAATACTAAATGAGTAAAAGTTTGGAATAGAAAGGAGAATGAAATTTGAGATGGCTCTCAAAAATAGAATAAATGAAATTATCCCGGGAGAGTTGTCACAATAATGGCTTTGAAATTGTGGCCTGAAAGACATATTTGAAAGTTACTCAAGATCAGAGAAGAAGACATATAGATGTCGTTTCGGTTAGGAGTAAAGCTTGAGACAGGTAATACAGTTTTAATTGTAGTACCAATTAATTTATTGTGGTAAATCAAGAGTATAGTGAACATGTTTTGAGCACAAGTCCAGATAAAAATGTGCAGGGGTCCCTGTAGATGTAGCATCATTAAAAATAGCCTCACATCAGTCAGAGGCTGGCATATTAGCTTTCCATTCCGGTAACAAAAGTTCTTAGGCAGTTATCTTGGAGAAGGATGATCTTGGTTCACAGCGCTGGGGTTTTCTGGGCAAGACCAGGTGGACCCATTTCTCCAGGCCTCTGTGGGGACAGCGCATGTTGGGGAAAACTGTTCACCTCATGGCCAGAAAGCCAAAGAGAGGGAAAAGGACGCATCTCAGGGAGTAGGTAACCCCCACGGGCTCCACTGTCTCCCACAGGGTTATGAGCAAATCTCACAGAGCAGCCCTTGAGGCACTCAGCACCCAAGCCATGGCACTGACAGCGCAAACCCCCAGGTTGGATCCAGCTCCAGATGTACCCCCAGTCGGCCTTTGTTTCACAGGCAAGCTGTGGACACAGGGACAAATTGGTCCCCGTGCTTCTGGCTGAGCTGGTGAGTCTGAGTGCTTTAGAACATTTTCCTCAGTATCAGCACTATATACATTTTAGGTTGGGCAGTTTTTTCCGGGTAGAGGACTAGCCTTGTGCATGCCAACACACCTAGCAGCCTCCTTAGTCTCTGCTCGCACAGGCCAGGACATTCTTCAACCTGGGATCACGAAAACGTCTCCATTCAAAATGTCTCCAAATTCAACCTTGTGGGGCAAAATTACTTTAGATGAGATACTACTTTACAAGATTGGTGATTTTTTTTTTTTTTTTTTTTTACTGTTCAGAGGATAAATAAGTAAGCATAGATTAATAAAGAATATGAAAGCCATGGTAATCCTAGTGTAGTCTATGTTTTAATTTGTGGCCACTGAATGCTTTGTTGTGTGAAATACAGTGACACAAGGTAACATTCTGGGTTCCTGTAAATGTTCCCTATTTTGTTTGGTATGTATGTATGTTACATTTGCCAGAGACATGGTGAAATTAACCCTTTTGGTCTGTGCATTTAAATGTACATAGTTATAGCTCAACATTTTAAAAAATAAAAATTTTATTGACATTTCAGAGAAACCCAGAAGTTCATTCATTTCAAACAGAAAAAATATAATAAAACTTGACTAAGTACATTACTGTGCCTAGAAGTTTGACATAATGGTGTTTAGTATATTTCCAAGTTTAATATACTATATTTAACAAAGTTATTTAAATGCTTTTGAAGATTTTGTTTTGGTTAAACATATAAATTCTCCTGTCAGGCCTGTGAAATCACCAAGGAGAATACCTAAATTTAAAAATAGTGTTCCACATATTAAAGGAGATTTAATTTACTAGGTTTTAAAACAGTTTAAAGGAAATTTAAACTACTCCACCTAGGTTAATTGAAACTTACTCTGAGCACAAGTAATGCAATGTTTCATTCCCTAGATTTAAATAAAATTGCATAGCAATTTTAAATCCTGAACTTTAAAAACTGCGAGATCTTGTTCTTTTAAATTGTAACTGTAATAAATTGCAAATGTGCGCAAAATACAATAATTTTAACTAATCTTCATCTGCACATTCGGGTTCAAGACAAAACCACGTGAAACTGTAAAATAAATGGAGGTCTAAGGAGCCGGGGCAGAAGATGCCAAAGGTGTGGACAGAAAATCTCTGAGAAGACAGGAGTAGGATCTGTGGAGAGGAGAGCTGGGAGGAGGTGCTGGGCGGCTCCCCAGGCCTGTGGGGATGTGAGGAGAGGAAGACACAGAAGGTCTGGACAGCACACAGAGCTATCCAAGTCAATGTGGAGCATTTTCTGCTTTAAAAACGTTTTCTTAGCTGAACAGTACACAGCTCCAACTACAGGCCAACTTTCCAACCACAAATGATCACCCTAAGTGACCCTCTTTTCTTGACAATCCTAGGAATCTGAGAAAAATGGACCGCTTTGCTCTAGAATCATGAATAGATGAGTTCCCCAAATCTCCCTGAGTAGTGACTACGCTGATGCTGAATGGAAAGTAGGGCTGTGTGCTAAAAATTGGGCTTTAGAAAAAATGCTACCTAATTAAGAAATAAAAATAAAAGGAGATGAATGAGAGCCGACGGCTGAGTTTCTGGGCTTGGATGCTGCAGAGAAGAGGAGAGAGGCCATTCCGTCTCTGTCACCTGCACCTCCAGCCCACTCTGGCCCTGTCTCATGCATGCATATCTCTGCCATCTGTCTCTTCAGACAATGAGTTTACCCCAAGCAGATAAGTACATGGGGGAAATGCAGTACCGTCAGGGCTTTCTCTCATCAGGAAGCCCTCCGACCTTGGGGTGGAATAACTTGATGGAAAAGTGCGCTGCACAAGGAATGTCTGCCTGAAGCTGAGCCACTGCTTTCTTCTCTGCATGTTCATCCCCGCTTAACAGCTGGACCTCCAGGTACCTGGAGGGTTGGGGGACGCGGTCTTGCGTGGTGCCAGGGGAGCAGAGTTCCCTATGTCAGAGTCAACCAGATTCTGGTCAGCACCCAGTAGTGATTCCTGGGCCCTGCGTGTGAGCTCTTCAGCTTGGGAGGCTTACACATCTGCTTTATGATTTCACCTTTGTTTGTAACTTTTATTCCGATGTCTCCCACACAGTGGGTTGGGAGTGTTTAGTCTGAAAATGAGTACATTGACCCTCAAAATGGGGTGGTTCGCCTCAGTGTGGCCCCCACAACCATCTTCACCAAGGGCAAGTGGTCTCCACAGTGAATTTCCAAGTGAAGAAAGTATGGTAACCTTGGCAACCAAATATAGCCTAGGGCAAAAATAACAATCACTGAATTTAAATGGCATCATAAGCTCCCCACTGAAAATAAAATCTGCCTGCTCTGAATCACACAGTTGTAGTGCGTCTGGATTACAGTTGTACTTATTCTCATGTCCCGATGTATTTTGGCAGAAAAAATACAGAATTGTGTCTTCCAGGTGAATGACTATAATCAGAATTTAAATCCATGTAATTTAATTAAATTTAGTCTTCTATAAAATGTTGCATTTATAAAAGGAATGTTAGATGACACTCCTCAAACATGTCAGTTATTTTAAGTGTACCTAGCTAGGCACAATAAAAGTTTCCTTGTGATGAAAAAAATGTCAAAATATGGCATTGTTCCATGCTATTTGTGATGATTTGTGTATCACATGCTCCCAGTGCAAATATGCAGAACTGTATCTGTTTTGTAACTACTGCTTCTAAGTTAGAAATATGTGAAGAAGACCAGAAATGTCATGTTTGTGTCCAACAAAATATTGAACCAACATTTTGAATTATCATTGCCCTTTGGTCTCACAAATTTGCTGAAAACTCTCCCATCTTACACATCCCTGAGACTTCATTTGCAAAACGTGGCTGGCACTTTGGGGCGTACCCCAGGGCTGTGAGGATGACAAGCTGATCCTGGCCCCTCTCCTTGCTAATTAGGACCCTTGACATTTCCTAGTCAAGGAGCTGAGGATCTGGCAGAAGCTGGAGGATTCCGGGGCCTGGAGGTGCAGGAGGCCACTAGCACTGATTGGTCCCTGCGAGCAGCTCCCTCCGAGGCTGCCAGAGACAGAGGGGCCTTGCCTTGCGTCTCTCCTCTCATTCCGGGAGCCTGGCGCCAGGGAAGTCTGACAAAGCTGTTGACCTGTACGCTGGAAAGGACTTGGTCACCAGCCTGGGCTGTGAATGACAGGGAAGCTTGGGGCTTCCGTGGTCAAATACAGACCCGAGCACACAGGACTCTTACTATCAGGGAGCTGAGGAGGGAACCGCGCTGAGTTTCTCGGACCTCTGATTGGAGGGAGCTCTTCTCTACCCGCAGTAAATTTGTGCTAGCAACTCTCCTATCCTAGGGCCTTCACTTTGAGCTATATCTTCAGCACTTTTTATTTGATTTTTTTGTTTTGTTTCAGGGTCTCATGAAGTTGCTAAATTCCCCAGCCTGTTGAAATTACAATCTTCCTGCCACAGCTTCCCAGAGTGCTGACTTTACGAGTATATGCCACTGTGTCCAACTCTATACCTTATGCATGTTTGACATTTTCTCAGTTTTATTTTGTATTAATACATGCTTCATCTTGAACTTGCTAGGGTATTTCCAGGGTAGAATTTAAAAGGAACATATTTCTAAAATAAGGGATGATAATTTCTAGTTTTAAATTTAGTTCACCATTAAAATAAAAAAATGCTTTATTTGAAATGCTAAGAAATGCATGAGCAGATGCACATGGAGACCTTTGATAGGCCACTGATGCTGTCTGACCAGCCGGGTCACTGCAGGGTGGCAGATTAAGGTCTCTGGGGCAGTAGGTATTAAACCAAGCCAATGTAAGTCAGACTGCATACATGTGTCCTCACTGGCTTCAGAATCACCTGAGTACTTGGACTCTGCACACACAGACAGCTGCCTCTACCTGCACCTTACGGTGTCAGTCCCAAGCCTGACCTGAGGCTGCCTAGAGCTCTGGGTTTCCCTGACTGCAAAGACCTGCTTCCTCTTTGACAAAAAACCTGACTCTCTTTGTCTCCTTGTTTTTAATTTTATACTGTGACTCTAGTAATCATGTGTCTAGTAATCAGTTGCTTCAAGTGAAGTTCATTTTCTGCAGACAATTCGGCCCCTCTCTATCCAAGCATGAGCAAATGATTGTTAAAATAACTCATCTGGGGGCTGGTGACACCGCCAGCTTTTGTGCCCTGGTCCCTTGAGAAGGAGAACTTGAGCGGCACTGATCAGAAACCACCCAGAGGCCTCCCCAAGGTGCCTCCCTCGGAATAATCCAAGCAGGGATTCAACTCATCAGCAATTTTCTGTTTTGCTGTCTGCTAAAGCAAACTCTGAAATATTAATGTGCCAAGGTTTATATTTTAACAAACATGCACCCACTTTTTCCAGAAGTTGAAATTAAACTTCATAGTGGAGCATTATACAGCAGATAAGACTCAGCTTCATTTTTTTATCCTCACAATTTAATATATTCACATTTTAAACTGATGTATGTATATGTGTCTTGGCAAGTTACATTTTTTGACTAGGTGGAATATATTCTAAACTGCAGACTTTGGCAAAATTATAGACCTGTGTTTTTTACAAAGTGTAAGATAAGTCAGATTCTTGCTATGCGTTTTAATGTTTTATTCCTAATTAAAACTAGTAAATTACTTCTCCTAAGAGGGACTTGTTTGTCACTTTGCATCTACATCTCTCTCTTTTCTGAGTATCATACCTGTTAGCTTACAGAGACTAAGTCATTTTTGACTTACTATTTCGGTAATCATAAATCAATCACTCAGTCTTGAGTCTGTGTCTTTAGTTTACATCCTGAAAATTGGGTTTAAAGAGTAATTTCCTTGTAGCTTCACTGGGATGACCAGTTGGATTGCAAAAAGTAAAGCTTGGAGGACAGAGGGGAAGTGGGATACCAGTGAGAAGGACCCATGGTCGTGGAGCTCTGGGGTATGTTCTGTGGCTGAATCCCTTTTCCTGGAATAGCATTACATAGTTTGCTTTTGTTTTGTTTTGTGAAACAAAATCCCCTGTGTGGTTCCAGCTGCTCTTGCACTCACTGTGAGCCCACACCGGCCTTGGACTATCGGTGATCCTCCTTCCTCGGCCTCCTGAGTGCTGGGACTGCAGGTGTGGCCATCATGCCTGGGTCTTATTTAAATCTCCCAACCTGCTGCTTACCTCCTTCTCCCAGACTGTCACGGCCTCCTACTTACCAGTCGGCTTCCTTGCATCTTTAGATTCTCCTAAGATTAAAGCCAGATGGTGACAGAAGTGTCTCCCTGTCAGAGACAGAGCTGCATCGGTGTCCTGGGGCCAGGCAAGGGCTCTTTAGAGTACTCTCCCTCAGCCAGTTCTGATTCAGGTTTGTGTGTGTGTGACAGAAAGAGGGCAGGTGAACCTGGTGAGCTCACATTCTGCTGGGGCAGAGGACAGACAGGAGTCACAAGGCTGAACGCGTTGGGCTGCAGCATGTGCCAAAAATTCTTTGTGAGCCGTGTGAGGGCGGAAGAGGAAGTCAGGGGCCCCCAGTCTCCTTCAAGGTCTTGACCAATGACCTAACTTCTTCCCCCAGCCCAAGCCTTAAAGGTCCACCTCCTTTAAGAGGTGATGCCCAACCACAGGTCCTCAGTGGACTGTCCGGATTCAACCTACAGAAGGTTTTTGGGTGCCAGGGCTGTCCCCATGGATGCACTCTGCTGGGCCACAGTACTGCTCTTTCAGGTGTCTCGGGGGTGCTGTGGGCTCCGAACAGACTCTGGTCTCCTAGGCACTGTGATACACATTGCGGGTTTAAGCTGCCTTGAGAGAACTTTCTCTAGATTGGAGGTGGAGGAAACATGACCCGCTGCACTGTAGATTTGGATTAATCCTTGCTGAAAATCCCCATATCCACCACCCTTCACAGGTGTCATGAGGCAGCTTGGTCCTTTCTGTGTGCGGCCCTGCCTGATAGGCTGTCCCTCCTGTGCTAGACAAAAGCAATGTGTAGCTGTGTTATTAGGAACTCATGAAAAATTGAAGCAGAAAGTGCTGGTTTTAGCTCCTGCTCGGTTGGAATGGGCCACACTTGTAGTTTCTGAAGCACGGGTCTTTGATAAGGATTCTGTTTTCATTCTGATTCTGGGAAATTAAAGATAGAAATATTTTTTATATTGCAAAAGCTAACCAACACGCAGCAGTGTAAGAATGTGAGCGCAGTACAGTCCGAAGTACACAGAAAAGGTGCAGCATAATTCGCATTTTAAAAGAAATCTTTATCGAACTTGCCCTTTGGAAGGAACACGTTTGTTTTACACCTTCCTGAGGTGGGATGGCAATGAGTGCCGGAGTCGGATGGGCTCTGCAGCAGAATTATGCATTCTTCACCTTCACTAATCTATCAGTGCACCTCTTCTCCACTCTTTGGTTCACTCTGTCCCAACAACTTATGCTGTCTCCATAAAATCTCCTAGCACTGTTTGTGCTTTTTTAATTTTTTTGCAATATTAGAGATTAAATTCAGGGCCTTCATATTCAGCTACATCCCCAGTCTTTTACCCTTTATTATTATTTTTTATCTTGAGTCAGAGCCTTACTGAGTTTTACCAGATGGGCTCAAACTTGCAATCCTCCTGCCTCAGCCTCCCAGAGCTTTGGGACTGCAGGTGTGCACCACTACACTTGGCTCTGCTTTTGTATTACAGAGGTGTCTAAAGTATTCCTCACTGATCACTGGAGTCTCGAGAGTACAACAACTCATTTCAGGTGAGCCGAGTCCTGGTGAGATGGGCAGTGTTTAAATTCTAATGCATTTGCAGAAAATGAATAAATATATTTAGAAGTTTCTAGCAGCAAAGAAGTTGTCCCAGTGTGTCACAGTACCTGTATAAGGGACTGACTCCCCATCCCCCTTCACATGTGGGCCTGGTGGAAGTTTGTGAAGCTGAGGGAGGGTGCACATCTCTCCCGGAATCAGTGCGAGTGAACACCTCAACCTTCATCCCACACTGGCTGAAGCTGCAACTTATCCATCAGTATCACCGTAACGAGGAGAGACAAAAAAGTAACAAATACTGCATGTGGCACAGGAAAGACTTTGAAGGATGTTAATGACCAGTGAACACCTAGAATTGCACAGCATGCAAACACAACCTACAAAAATCTTAAGAAGTATCCTGTATTAACAGGCTTTTACTTAGGTGTATTAAGTACAAAAGAAGAAGGAAATCATGGAAGAGTGCCATAAGCAGAAGGTGACAAAGACTGGAGCCCTCAGGGGATGCAATAGATGGCTCTGGCTGGCAAACGTTATGCAAATTTATGGTGATGGGCACTTTAATCCTGAAGGGTGAGGCGACTGCAGAGGAGCCATGCCAAAAAGGAATTTGTTTTGTCAAATTTGATAGCGTCTAATTTGACATGTGTATGTATTCTAACTCCTCAGTGTTGTCAATACCCACCATTTAGAATTTGACTCTCAAGTGTCCCCCAAGTCTCCTGTGTATGTGGAGGTGATGGAGGCTGCGGTGCTGTGCTCATCAGTGGTTCCTCCAGGCCTGAGCTCTTAGTAGCATGTGCTGTGAGGAGGCCTGGCTGGAGGTGGTACCGGGGGGCGTGGCCTACAGACTGCTCCCCAGCTCCTCCCTTCTCTCTGCTTCCTGGCAGCCATGAGGTGAGCAGCTCTCCTCTGCCGGGCCCTTCCACCTGCCCTTCCTGCCTTGGAGCCAGCAGCTGATCTTGGACTGAAAGCAGAGCCACAAGAAACCTCTTCCCCTTAAAGTTGTGTCTGTTGAGTACTGAATCCTAGCCATGAGACAGTAAGTAATACATATAGAAACTCCCAGAAAGTTCTTCACTATGAAAATTGGCTTCACTGTGTATCATTTCCTCTGTATTGAATGACAGATGTCCAATTTACCCTGGACTTTGGGTTATGACACTAAATTAGTATACCATTTGTAATGTAGTTACAGTCCTACAGCACACAATTCTGTATAGAATTTAAATTTATAAATGTTTAACACACATGCTATTTACTTATATTTGGATCATAGGACATATTAAAAGAAAGAATCATATAAAATCTAACCAAATAATGCCAGTATTTTGATTTATTTCTGAGTGTTACTTTTTTTTTTCAGTACCAGGTATTGAACTCAGTTTATGAGAATGGTAGCTCACTAGAGAGTGTCTTTCCTGCTCCTGCCTTGCCCCTTCCCAGTGATGTCTCTTGAAGGCATCCACATCCCTGCAGCACCCCGTGGCTCTTTCTTTGCTGGGACAGTTAGGGGGTTGTTTTGAGATAGAGGCAGACCCCTTGTTCTCGTTGAATCCCATCATCAACCAGAACCTGCATTGCACTTCAACACATGTGTTGAACTGTCTGTTGCTTTGGAACAGATTTACTGGAAAATGCTCCACAATGTCTCTTATTTTGGTCATTTTGAAAGCTTATATTGTGTTAGTCACTCTGGCACTGAATGTAAATGTGGTAATGGCAGGACTTCCTACCTCTATGGGAAATGTGCATGGTGCTGGTTTGCACTGCCAGCTGGAACTGGGCAGCCTGTCCCTGTCAGCCAACTGTTGTCAGGGAAGGATATCCGCGGGGTCCTGGGTACCATTCCATTTGTGCATGCCCCACTTTTGTGTTTTTCAGGTTTTTAAAAATTTTTTTAATGGTTTTAAAAGATTTTTTATGGTTATGTTTGTCTTCTATTTTTATTTTTTCAATTATATATGGTAATCTTTCCTACCTTAGGTTGTTTCTTTTTAGTTTCTTATGGAAATTGTATTTGTTTTTGCACCTTAAGCATTCCTTTAATACTTTTTATTCCTCCCATCCCAGTCTGTCTCGGTTTTCCAGGTGTATGATCTATGCATAGGAATAGACTCATACTTTTCTAATTGCCTGCTGTTCTGTGAGTGATGTACAAACAATTGTGGATGTGGGTGTGACTTGCAATTCCACTGGCTGCCTTGGGAGCATGCGTCTGTCTCTCTCCATTCTGTGTGGTGATTCCTTTTGAAGTATTCTTCTGAGATACTCTAAGGGTCCATTGTCCGTGGTACACAATCATCTGTAGGATCCAAGGAATGAGGATAGAGAGTGAAATATTTGGTTTACATATTATATTCTGTCTGTACTGTACATGTTCACTCTGTATCTTTTTGCTTATTGTGAGCCAATTTCCTTAAAGGTGGACATTCCTAAAGAGAAACACTGATGTGTTTTCCCAAGAAACTAAAATAAAATAGAACCTGACAAAGAAAATTAATTAGTCAGTGGTGCTATAGTCAAAGTTTTTTTGCTTGACTTTGCTTAATGCCTTACTGCTTTGAGTTTTTGTTTTTATTTTAGCTATTAAGAAAAAGTTGCTACGGCCACCTTTGAAATCTCATCCTTAACAGAATTCTGCCCTGAGTTTTTAGATGAATTTATTAATGAAGTATATCACAAAAATCACTCAAGGACTATTTCAACTTCTTAGAAGTGAGAAGAGGAAGACAGGGTAGAGAGTTCTAACAGACAACTTCAGTGATTTGACTATTAAAGGACCACACGATCTCCAAAGGGAACCAGGGACCACAGTACAGAGAAACTTGCTAAGTAGATGGGCAAAGAGGAAGAGGGGCCAGGATGCTGCTAAGACTGTGCACTGAATAGGGGATGGATAAGACAATGGTCCTACTCTGCACTTCCTGACTATTTCCTGACATTAAACTCAATTAGCTGGGATTTGGGGTGGAAAATTATTTTAAATTTACGCATGTCCTCGCTTCCAGTTAGTAGTGTCCAAAAATGCAGTAAACTGGATTTAGAATACTGTGTTTTATCATTAGTTCTGACACTCAATAGCTGTGTAAATTTGAACCAGTTATTTATCTTTGCCATGAAACGTAAGACATCCTGAGGGCATGCAATTAATCTTTTATTGTTTAACTGAAAGGAGAATGCTTATAAATGTCTAATGAAATAACTCATGATATTCTACTCATGATTTTTTTTTGCTTCTGAACTAAAATAGCAAAATTAGGGGGTGCAAAATAGAGTCCATGAGAAATTAAAACACTTCACATTTATTTTAAATGACATGGGAATAGAATATCCTGATATCTGGGTTCTTGTTTTGGTAATGATAAATTGGTGAAGAAAATAGATTAATCATAGAAATTTATGAAGCACATCAATAAAAGTTATAAACATTGAATTTCTACTATCATACTTTAGCATGTACTCAGACAAGAACCTTAGTTTGTGAGCATAATTCATTCTGGAAATACGATTTTAATCCAAAGCACTTGTATATCCAAGTTAATTCCTCATAACAAATAATAGAAAGTCAGATGATTTGTTCCACAACTGAAAAATATTCATATAAAAATGATCATAGTACTATAATGCAATAAAAAGTATAAATAAAATACAAAAACAAAAATTAACAAATTAATCAAAGCTTCCTTTGAAAACCTTCATGGCTGGTGAGGGAGGGGAGAGAGGAGAGCTGTTGCACAGGATGACGTTCCCTGTCACTAATGGAATCACTGCTGTCTGTTGACTCTTTTCCCTTTCACACAACTTTTATAGAGAATCCGTCCAATGACACTTGCTTTTGCCCGCTTCGAGTATTTCGGAGAAATGTGACATCACATTGCCATCAAATAGATTTGTGGCTCAGACAACTACAGCCTCATTCAAATGGTGCTTTTCTTCAAAACTGTGCATTATTTCTCACATTTTACACATTTCCCTTATCTCATTTGAATTGAGGAATTCCTCCACCCTTTTCTCCTCTTCTGGAGAGATCTCCTAAACATTCATTTTAATGTTTCAGAGACAAATAACAGAAAGTAAGAACACAGGGAGGAATAACAAATAGAAATGCCCTAGCATTGCACCAAAACATGGAGACCCACATTGTTGTTTATTTATTGGTTTATTTATTCTGCCATAATGAGGATCAAACTCAAGGCCTCTATGTCACCTCCATCCCCACTTCCTCCTCCCCCCTCATTTTTTAAAATATAGAGAGTCTCTCCAAGTATCTAAATTCCCCAGGCAGGTTTCAAATTTGTGATCCTCCAGCCTCAGCCTTCTATAGTGCTGGGGTTACAGGCCAGCTGACTCCCTTTTTTAAATAATGGGCTATCACCATATTTGCCTTTGGCAATGCCAGGAAAGTTTGTGAGAGTGAGAGAAACTTCACTCTGGAGAACACACCCTGGCTTTTGGGTCTACACCCACCATCCATGTGACAGAAAGAGCCCTATGTTTCCGGATTTGACCTGTGATAGAAGTCTGAGTGACACTAGAAAGAAAAGGTTTGAAATTGAGCTCTGAGTAACTCGGGGTTTCCATGGTGACAATCTAGGAGCATTTTAAATCTTCTCAGGGGTTTGAATATCAAGCAGCCAGGGAGTGGCTCTGGGCCCTCTCTGCTTAGAGAAATCAAGTCCATTAGTCTCTGCTTCATCCTGGGATTGAGTGTACACTTTATTTTCTTAAAATTCCACTACTAAAGAACAAGAAAAATGCACTAGAGTGCATTCTTGGCACAGAGTATTCTGAGTTCAAAACCTTCCAAGATGCTAGCTGCAGTGGAAGGATCCTGAAATCCAGACTTGAAAGCTGATCTAGACCCTAGACCAATGTGTGTGTCTCCAGCCCCTGACCTGGCCACACATGTCCAGAAGCAGGAGTTGCATACCGCTTAGTGAAGAGGAGGGCTCTGAAAGTCACACACGGTCCCTGGGCTAGAGCCAGCACTGCGAACAGTGCTGCCTCGCTCTCCTGAGTGGAGGAGGAGGAGCGGACAGACCTGCACACCGTGATTTACTGGTTCACATCTTCCATCGGTTCTGTAGCTTATCAAATGAAAATTGTTCTAATTAATTTATGTTCTCCTCTCTGAAAATTGTGCTAATACTGCTGCAGGCCTTTCTGCTGTCTACCTTTCTGAAAACCACTGAATTCTAAAAACATGCACACACGGAAGGGATTTTTGAGTTGATTTAGGGGTAGAACAGACAACTTGGTGACCTGAGGCGTCATATTACTGAGTTGGCACCTGCACCCTATTAGAGATGGCCTCCAGTGTGCAAAGGGTAAAGACAAAGAAACAAAAACAAAAGGAGCAGCACCCTGATCTGCCACTGTTGATTCTGCAAAATGCAGCCAGCCTGAAACCACAGCACAGAGGATGGAGGCCTGCTGGCTTTGCTCTGTGAGTGTGCAGGTGACGGAGGCTTCCCCACAGCTTCCCCGTGAGCCTGTCTGCTTCCACACTTAACGGGAAGGCTTATTGCCAATGTGCAGTTGGATCTTGATTTTTTAAACTAACCCGAAATCTCTACATTGAGTACGAAGCAAGGAGCTGGATCTCTATGGAATGGGAAGGTGGAGGAGCTGGAGGGAGAGGCAAAGGGACCGCAGGGATGGAGAGAGCGCTGAGGGGTGTTATGCACATACACTACCTCCTGCTGAGTGTGATCACTGCTTACTGCAAACAGGTACTCATAAAAACAAATATTTAGAACCAATGCAGTATTTGGCTTTTCCCTTTGAGCTTGATTTCTGGAGGGGAGGGTTTGCTGCGACCCTTGGCCTGGCCTGGGGCCCCAGGAGAAGTGCTGAAGTACCATGTCTTCCTGCACTCTCATTACACTCCCAGAAGCGGAGGTCCTTCCTCCCTGTGACACCTTCCTGGGCGTCCCCATCCTCCACAAAAGCTCCAGGCTCATGATTTGTGTGTTCTCCAGCTGTTCTTCATGGCCTTTAGAGTCACCCACCAGCAGACCCATTGTGTGAGGCTGGCTTGTGCTCTGATTTCTTCTGATCCACTCTTTCCTGTGCAGTTAGCTTACGTTAATTCACATACAGTGTGAAATGTAAATGGTCAGAGTGGGCAGTTTTCAATGCCCCACTCACTGTTTCTGCTGAAGAATTTTTTAGGTATAGTCTGTTGGATTAGGGATGCTCTATTTCTCCTTGTAAAACAAGGAGACTTTTTAAAGTCATGACTGGATGTGAATGTAATCAGTTGCTTTTTATCTACCGAGATGGATGGACACAAAGCCTCTCCCTTCTGTGAATGCTATAACTGTAGCTGCCTTTCACATTTTAAACAAGGTGCTTTGCATTCCAAAATAAATCCCAATTGCTGGTGATTATATTATGTTTGTACAAATCACTGAGCCAAGCTGGAAAATATTTTATTTTAAAGATCTTCAGTAAAAGTGGACCAGTAATAAAAGTATGCTGCTGAAAGCTGGAAGACATTGCCTAGGACTTGGTGACTCTTGCCTTTAAATATTCAAAAAAGTTCATCAAAAAGATGATGTGAGGCATAGCTTTCTTTAATAGGCTCTTTAACATTGTTACCCACATGTTCTTCTGGGGGGCATTAGCTTAAATTTTTCAAAAAGTTTCTTCAATTTTAAAGTTTATTAATATATAAAATTATGTATGATTTCTTCTCATAATGTCCTGTTTCCAAGGATCTTTAGTGATGCTGTGTTTTGTATGACTAAGATTAACAAATTTTTACTTCAGGGACAATGTATAAGAATCAATTTTTATCTTTGTTTTACCTATTTATGACTTTAAATTTATTATTATTTCCTTTCTTTTATATTTTGGGTTTAACTTGCTGCTCTTAAATTCTAATCTGATATTTTGACATGTGCTTTATGAAACAGTGTAAGGGCTATTTTGGGAAATGATTTTTAGATAGAAAAATGCACACACACTTCAAATGTGCTGACATTTTTAATATTGTCTTCTATTCAAGTTTATAGCATTTTTGGTTGTTCTTTTCTGAAAGAAGACAGTGTTTTTAAATTGGGTTTTATTTTTATATATCATTGTGATAACTTGGTACTTGCTTACAATGTGTAATGATCTAATCAGGGCAATTTAAGAGGATTTTTTGAATTCCCTCATACAGATTTTGTGAAAAATCTGCTGGATCCATGCTTTCCTCTTTCTTTCTTGTGTGTGCTAATACATTGTAACGTTAAATTCCACTCATTCAGTAGTGTGTGTGTTAGCCTTTTTTAAGGTTTTGGTTTTAAATCCTTTCATTAACACATGTTTTCAGTGCATATGTTTGCCTTACCTGTTTAACCTTCCTTCTCTCTCTCTTTTTTTTTTTTTTCCAGTATGGGAGCTCGAACTCAGGACCTTGCTCATGAAAGGCAGGCGTGGTGCCACTGAGCTAAAGTGGGGTGGTGGCCCATATTTTGAGACCTTCTGTATAGAAAACTAGGCCACCGGCAAACTGTTTTTATTTATTCCTTCCAAAATTACACTTTTTACTTCAAATTTTTTTCTGTATGCTATAGCTTGCTATTGTATATGATTCTGTTTTCTATATTCTCTGAGTATATCTATCATACTTCTTTCTAAGCTGTGCTTAGTGATCTCTGTAGTTTTCAGTGTGTGGCTAGGATTAACCCATGACCATATTTGAACAGTGTCACACACTTCATGGTGAGTGCAAGTTTTTGCATCTCACTCTCCCTTCGCCCACACAGCAGCCCAGTCCTTTGTGTCATGTGTGCCTGCCAGACTTCAGTTCTCTCTCGTTACTTTGAATACTTATCTATGTATCAGTTGCAAATAAGAAAAATATTTCTCTCTCTCTCTCTTTTTTTTTTTTTGGTACCGGAGATTGAACTCGGGTCCTTGCCCTTGCAAGGCAGGCCAGGAACAGCAGAGCTAAATCCCCGGCCCCCTGGAAAAATATTTCATTTTACCAACGCCACTTCCTTCCTCCTGATCTTCCTTCCATTATGTAGATCAGAGTCTTTGAATTAACAAGTCTCC
Organism: Fukomys damarensis; assembly: GCF_012274545.1. Taxonomy (NCBI): domain Eukaryota; kingdom Metazoa; phylum Chordata; class Mammalia; order Rodentia; family Bathyergidae; genus Fukomys; species Fukomys damarensis. The sequence goes on from NW_022900929.1 coordinate 29,557,169, forward strand.
CTTCCTTTGGAAGAATTGTTTAACACTGTTGTTGTTCTACGAGTAAAAGGAAAAATCCTTTTTTGTTTGTTTGTTTGAAAAACAATTCATTTCTCCTGTATTTTTGAAGAATAATTTCACTGACTATAAAATTCTCTGTTGATAGATTTTTGTTTGCTTTTGTTTTTCATTTTCAACTCTTTTAAAATACCCTTTTCTTCACTTTCTACTTGATTGTGGAATTTCTGAAGGAAAAGCCAATGGAATTGGCTTTTCTCCTCCTGGATATACACTAAGCGTTGTGTTTTTCCTCCTAGTTCACTTCAAATTTCTCCTTGTGTCTCATGTTCTGCAGTTGGAGTACAATGTGAGTAGGTGTTGATTTTTTGGAGCTTTTCTTACATGGCTCTCCCAAAGCCTCACTAAGTGTGATTTGTGATCTGTCATTAATTTTGTAATATTGTCATCACATATTTATCACTTTCTATACTATTTCTCATATATTATACCTATACTAGTTGTCATAAGTTCATGATTAATCTCTTAAAATTTAAAAAACTATTTCCATTTTCTTTACTTTCTTTCTTTCCTTTTTTTGGTACCAGGGATTGAACTGAGGCAGGAAGATCTCACATTTGTGTCCACAAAACTATTGTCAATGGTTGCTTTCATATGGCCATTGGGAGGCAGAGACTTGGTAATGAAAATGCAGAGGAAGGGTGCGGTTGGCCAGGAAGGTAGAGCAAAACATAGCTAATAGCACATATCTGGAAATACCAGTAACAGCTGAGAACCAGAAGAAAGATGTGGGACTCTGTGATATTTACTGACTTCAATATCTTTAACACAGATGACTCTGGGAGAATAATGTGTCCATACTAGGATGAAGTGGAAAGTACATGAGGTCAGAATTTACTGTGGTTGTATATCAATGAACTACATAAATGCTGCTGGATTCTGGAGGTTTCAGTGGTGTGCTGAGAAGGAAATTGTCTTGTCCCCAGCTGTCTCCCACCACACCTGATGGGACCCCTGCTGTCCACAGCACTGTGGATCATTGTGGCCCGGAATGGCTTTGTGGAGTCCCCTGGGAAAGTGGACTTGGAGGACACGCAGAGCATGGAAGCTGGCCTTGTGCCCTCATTCCAGAGCAGAGAGCTGGTGCAGGGAAGTGGTTGCTGGATCTCCTGCCTCTCTTCTCAATGTGGGAGAACTGCTGGGTTGATGGGCAATATGAGGCAGCTACAACGCCAGCTAAGTTCTTCTGGGGGTGACTTCCCTCCGTCTTTCCCATCCGTAGTCTCTGAGCTCAGGACATGAAGGCACATAGGGCCTGGCTATTGTTTCAGGTATCCAGGAGTTAAAGAAATACACAGTTCACTAAAGATGGAGGTGCAGACAAAACCATCAATATCCTTGTTGGAAAAAAATAAGTTTTTGAAAATTAAAAATGATTAGTAAATTTTGTGTGTTCTGAGTTTCTATCTGACTGTCTTCAGCAGGGTGACACTTAGTAAGACCTAAGTCATAGGTAGGGAGACCTATAACCTGTCTCAGTCTCCAAGAGTGCTGGGAGTATAGGTGTGTGCCATCATGCCTTTCTTTGAAAACACATTTGCTGTAGTCAATGCCAAACTGCCAATTGTCAAACTAGAGGTCTTAGGGAATCCATTCTTGAATACAAATAAATGTTCTTTTTACACATAAATATATCCCCAAAACTGCTACTGCCTGGTGCCACATCCTGAGCTCTTCCTAATTATTATTAAAATACCAGTTATTTACAAAAACAGCTAATGTTTGTGACTACAGTTTTGAGTCAGGAAGGTTCCTTTTGTCTGTTTATGTTCCTGGGGTCTTTGCTCTGAGCTGTATCCCTTGGCCTTTTTCTTATTTTTAATTTTGAGACAGGGTTTGTTGCATTGTTGGGCTGTGCTCACTTCCGCTGTCCTGGGGTTACCAAGCACTACCCAGTCACAGAACCTCTTCATTCTCTATGACTATGTTCCAGAGGCCTTTCCAGCTCAGCACTTCACCCTGGTCAGGCAGGGTTTCGGGCTGCATTTTTAGGTAAAAACAGGGATTCTCCTTCCTGTACTCAGAGCAACTCTTGCTCCTCTCAGAAACCACTGTGTTAGGAACAGAAGCATTAGTGGGTCCGTTGGCTGTCGGTTCCCAGGGAAGGTCCCTAGCATGCATCTGAAGATTTGAGGAAGAGAGGAGGTGATGATGTCTTCAGGAGGAAAAGGAAAGGCAGGAGCTAAGAATTTCTTGTTCCAATCCTTGGACGGTCTGGCTTGGTCACCATTTGGGAGATAAAACTGGGAAACAAACAGCAAGAGGCTCCTTGCCTTCTTTTTCATCCCCTTCAACTGATGGCCCCAGGGGAGCCCTGAAGGCCCTCTCCCGAGCATCCCCTCTCCCAGTTACTTCACCCCATGTTAACCTGGGACTGCCGACCTGGGACTTTGGGTCCAGGTGCTCAGGTGGCCCAGGGAGTGGGGTGAGCGATGCAGGGAGGACGAGAGATGGAGAGGTTGAGGGCAGGCTGGGATGTGAGGTTCTGACTGTGGCCTCCCTCAATGGAGGCTCCCAGCAGACAGTGGCCCAAGGACTCTGATTTTATAGACACCGTGATTCTTCTTAGCATCTCTGCCCAAGCGACACACAGACCTGCAGACCAGAAGCCTCTCTGAAACCCTGCTTCTGACTTACAGAGCTGGAAGGTGATGGGATCTTGTTGTTTTAAGTTGCAAAATGTGGGATAACACTTTGTAACAGCAACTAAAGCTCATGGCCCATTGAACGTGCCTATCACTTCTTCCTATGCAGCAGGTCAGGGAGGAGGAAGGAGCCCGAGCAGCGTGGCTGTGGACAGCAGAGCTCTTTTCCTCTCTTCCTTAAGTATGGGTTGGTTGCCTTCTTCCCATTGGCCGCCAGAGAACACACACTTAGCTCTTCTCCTACTACAAAAAATACTGTGAGGAGTATTCCTGAGCAACTACATTTATGTGTGATTTTGTATAATGCAGCATTTCCAGTGAGATAAATAATCAAATGATATTCATATTTTAAACTGATATATGATGAAATTTCTCTAGAAAATTTCTGCATAATTTCAGTCTCACAAGCCACAAAAAAGAGAATATTTTTCCTTCCTATCTTGCCAATAAAGGAAATGATTGGTTTTGTATATGTTGGAAATAGTTTCTTTCTGATATTCTAATGTCATTTAATTTTATTTATAATTATTCACATACTTTAAATGGAGGTCTTCTAAATTTGAATATTATCTATGGTTACTGGGTTTGGTATCTTTTTAAAAAATTGCCCCCCCTTTTACTATCACTATCTCTCCCTATGTTTTCTCCTCTTGGTAAAACTTTTCAGGTAGTTCATGATTTTTTTTTCCTTTTTTCCCCTTCACACACACACACACACACACACACACACACACACACACACACACAAAACCTATTCTTCTATTTCAGTACTATAAATACTTAAATTTAGTGTTAGTTCATTTTATTTTTGTTAGATTTGATGTTGGGTTGTATGTATATTTCACCTTTTACCTGATTTTTATATGACCACTTCTTTCTTCCCTTCTTTTACAGTATCTTGTTTAGGCATCTCTGCTCTTGTTGACTTAGGAATGATGTGGGTATCACTTTATCCACACTGTTTCTACTCATGCAAGACTGTGAGAATTGTACCTACTATGAAATTGGCTGGGCAAGTCATGTACTGCAGAAAATTCAATGCTTTCTAAATTTCGTCCCATACATGTCTGCATGTGAATTTTTGTTTTTCAGTCCTATCCCAGTCCTTTTGCACTATCACGCTGTACACTGTGATTTGCTTGAGTGCAACAGCTTCCTGTAGACAAATCTTTTTTTTTTTTTTTTTGGTACCAGGGATCCAACTCACGACCTTGTACTTGCGTGGGAGATGCAATGCCACTGAGCGAAATCCCCAGCCATCTTGTAGACAAGTCTTACTTGTGTATATGTGTGAGAATTTAAGAACTCTGTACTAATTTTGGACATATTTCTGCACTCCTCTCTAAGCTTGTGTTCTCTCTCTCTCAGATTAGATTCCTGCAACATATTTTTATTTTTTCAGAGCTAGTAAGATATTCACATATAATTTGTTTCTTGAAAATTTCATTTTATACTTTTGAAGACTATACTTTTAAATTTAATATTGCTTCCTAGGGAAAATATTTTGTGTTAAAAATCTATCTTCTCCAGCTTACTCTGCAATCTCCATTCTCTCTATATCCTCTTTATTCCTTATTCTTACATTTCTGGTCAAAGGGAGGTGTGTTATACCTCATTGCTTTGGTTTGCAATATCAATTTGATGCACGCTCAACAAATTGTTTTTAAATTTTCTTTCCTTGCACATTTCCCTGGAATGTGCAAGGAACGTATTTGAAAACAAAGTGTCTGATACATCTTAAATTTGTCTTTTTTCTATTGATAGGGATTTTTCTCCTTTCCTGAAGAAAGCATGCACTTTCCTATTGAAAACACCTTAGAATGACACTACTATTGTTTGCTTGTTTTCTTTTGAATTGTCTGAAAGTAATTTCTGAAGATGTGTGTCCTTTTTTGTAAAGAGCACCCTCCTTCATATTATTCTGAGGTGAACTTTCCAAGTTCCCAGGGATTGTTCTCCCTTATTATTCATCCCTAACTGAGGAAAATGTACTTTTTCTTTGTGTTCTCCTTACAGAAAATGTTATGTCTGTCTCATGCTTCCACTCTGGCATTTTCCACTGTGGCCTCAGTTCCTGCTCTGCACTTCTTAGGCAGAGGTGATAGGCATCAGATCAGGTCAGACTGTACGGCTGACGGGAGCCTGCATCACAGGTAGATGCTACCAGAGTCCCTAGGGGAACAACAGGTCCTGGTCTGTTACTGTATTGTCTATAGTCACCTGTTAGATTGTAGACTTATTTGGGAAAGTCACAGCACTGACAGAGACAGCGTATAGATGGCTGGTCCCATGGCAGAGAAGAAACAGTCCATGGCATGGCAGACAGGAAGTAACCAAGCATCAAGCCTGCCTTTCCCTTTTTATTCCATTCAGGCTACAAACCCGTTGGGTGGTGTCATTCACACCAAAGGTGAGCCTTTCCATTGTAAACACTCAGAACTGCATTAAACCAGTCAGTTTATCGATCCATTTCTCACATCCATAATCGAGTCTCACAGTCCCATGCGTCAGTCACTCCCTCACCTAAGAGGCTTTGGGGTAACATCAAACTATGAGCCATAGCAAGATCCATGGAGAGATGGAAAAAGAGTTGAGGCTTAGGATGGTGAGAAGTCCTGGAGGAGAGGTTACAGCATTGGCCCAAGAAGAGCAGGGCTCTCATAGAGTACAGAAACTTTACATGAATTAAAATCAATCATGTTGAATCTCATTTTATTTTTCCTCTGGCCACTTAGCTGAGAAGCAGTTCTGAAACATGACCAAGAGCACAGAGTTTCAAATCAGAGCAGTGTAGCTTCCCCTTCTCCAATTTAGAGCTTTGTGAACATCACTTCGGTATCTCCAGAACACTCTCTGCAAGTGGAGACAGTGACAGTGGGTAGTTCGCTGCATCACTGGGAGTTTAATTACTGCCTTTGAAGCTCTTACCTTTCACCTGCTTCACATAGAGCAAAGGACTAAAAAATGACATTTATGAGTTGCATGGTAACTTGTGACTATCTGCGTTACATCTATTTTTAGCTAACTGAAGTCAAGGAATCAGAGCTAATATACATCTTTATCATACAGTAGTCACTTCAGAAACCGAGAAGAATCTTTGGTTTTGCAGATGCATTTCATGATATATGGTTTCCTCCTTTGGTATATAAGCATATAATCGGTGTGCTCTATAAAATAGTGGCCTGAGTTTGGTTTGCTGATATTTAATGTCTTCAAAAAGCTTAGCATTGGTTGAGTACCCACTTCCTGCTGCAAGCCCAATCATCCCAGCAGCATCTGCTCTTGAGAACAGGAAGAAGGGTCCTAATTAGAATCAGGACATCTGTCCCAGTGGGAGGACATGGAGAGGGGTCCTACTTAGAGTCGGGATGCCTCTCCTAGGCACTACTTCCTCCCTTTGCACCATTTGTCTTACATAGCCCACATCAAGGATTCATACACAGTTGACTTTGTTCATCTCTGCTGAAATTTGCCCCCTTTTTGTCTTGGATCAGGAGGTGTGGTGCATAAACTTCCCCTCTGAGGAAGCTTCAAAAGTTGCATTTCCTTTATAGTAAAGCTCCTTTTTTCTGGTTATATTTTTCACAAGTATAGCCTACCTTTAATCACTACATGACCTTGACAAGATTTAGTATCACAGAATCTTATCATTCACAGAGACCTGTGGGGATACCCAAGTGAGCTCAATACAGAAAATTCCTCCCAGCATTCCTGATGGATGGTGGTGTAGCCCTTGAGTGTATTTCTACAGAGGCACGGTGTGAGGTAACTCAGGAGGTAGCAGATTCCATTGCTGGCCAGCCCTGAGAGCATCCTACACTTAGTCACTGAATACTTCCCTACAACTTTAACCCTGATGGTGACTATCTCAGGACTGAGGCACTGATGCACTGTACACTGTAAGATCACTTTATTAAGCATCCCAGGCAGATTGGAAATACAGTGGACTTCCCTTTTCTCATATCACCTTGTACTTAGCTGTGGGTCTTTTCTGCTTTGTCACCTTCACTCTTGGAAGTAGCTCAGGTTGAACATTCTGCCTATCTCCAGATGTACAGGAGTCTGTAAGACAGTTCCAAAGACATCACTGCTAACTATCAATTGCTGTTCGTTCAGGGCCCATTGGTATTTACTATTAATCACTTATTTCATTTATTTTCCAATTGCTTTACAGATTTGTAAGTCAACCATTAACTTAGAACAAGTCTGTAATTTCCTCATTTATAAAAGTAGACTAATTTATCTGATTCCAACTTTACATAGCAGACGACATAATTCAAATACTCAAGAGCTTAATATTTCCCTGTATTCATAGAGGGGCCACTCAGAATCATATTAATATGTGTCTGAGGGCATATAAAGCAAGTATGTGCACAAATGCAAGAGGTGCTGTTTGGAGGCTTTGGGGCTCTGAGGACTGTGCATAGTTGAGTTAATACCACAGCTCTGCACCAGATAATCAACTGTTCATGCTGCTGAGGTTGGGGCTTAGTTGGCCATGTTCTTGGCTGTTTTTGTTGATTACTTTTGCTGTGCAAATTTAGCATGCAGAGGACCTAAACAAGAAAAAACAATGCCAACTTGAATGCAAGCTCAAAGTCTCTAGTGCTCATTTTGCTGCGAACCCAATAAACAGCACTTTGTACATTTAGTTTCCTTTAACATCGTGATTTTATTAGGAACCAACAAGCAGGCTCTTCTACAGTCAAGGTTAAATTAAAGCTGAAAGCATACTGTGTCCTTTTCAGATACACCTTCGATAAATAGGTTAATTTCTGACTGACTTCATTAGCACTAGAGAGGTGTAGCTGTGCTGCTGATGGAGCTCAAGCAGACAGATTCTGGTGTTGGATATGTTTCTCTGTGACAAAACTTGGGTAGGTCAGGGAGTTATACAGTGTTGAATTCGACCCATGTAACTTCAGTGTGAGAAAACTGACTCCAAGCCAAATGCATTTATTTTGCAATAATATTCAGCTGATAAGAGTTTCACTAAATATGTAAATTAATACGTTATACTTGTTGCTTTTAAGCCAGAATTGAAGGGCAGTTCTATTAAAACAATATTAGCTATGCGGAAGACTTAGCTAATGTATCTGTTGGTAACATGACTCAGGAGTAAAATTTAAAAAGCATAAAATTTCCCAATTAACACAATGAAATTTGATTTAACCATTTCACTCTCAGAAGTATGATTTTATCACATTATGGTACATAAACTGTGGAGATGGACTTGCTAACATTCCTTCCCATTAAAAGGAATCTGGGGATGTGCAAACACAGATGCACTGGTCAGCCAGCAAGATGTAGCTCCATACTCTCTGTAAACCCTCCTGAAATCAGTGGCATTCTAACAAGGATGAAAAGAAGCACATCGGAGGTGAATTTATGCTATGCTGCTTGCCTGATTTTTCAGAAAATGGGAGATTAAAATGATCTATGAAGTTCAAAGCTAGTCTCTATGTGTCCATCGTACTGAAGTTTAGAAGTAAATGAAAACTGGAGCTGTTTTGTGGCACCCAATTCTCTGAGCTTCTTGATGTGCCTTAGTGTGGTCGCCTCCAGGTATGGATTTCTTTGAGGATTCACAATTCCACATCCATGATTCTTGTCCCTGGCCGGCTGCCTTCAGTGGCAGACCAACAAGTGGAGACCGAGGCAGAGCAATCTCAAGTTTGAGCTGAGCATGGGCAGCTCAGTAAAATAGTGAGATCCATTCTCAAATAAAGTAAGAGACTGGGCTGGTGTGTAGCTCAATGCCACGGCTTTGGGTTTGGTCTTCTGCATCTCCAACAGAGAAAGCAAAGGTGATCCTGGACAGGCCCCATTGCCCCCAGCGGCGGAGCTCGCCCTGTGCATCCTCCCTGCGTCTCACACTCCCCACCATCCAGTGCCCACCCCGCCTTGCCCAGCAGGAGCATCCTGCGTGCTCATTTCCACCTCAGAGTCTGAGGCCTGGAGACGTAAATCACGACAGTTGGTGCCCAAAGTGATCCAGAGGGATGAGGAGAGGATGTAACATTGTAGAGTGGGGCCGCCTGGCATCCGACTGGCCGGGAAGACCCTGCAGTGGCAGGAGGAGCACAGAAAGTCCCTGTGTGATTGCAGAATCATTTTCTAGCTGTGAGCTGCAGGGCTGTAGCCCTGGAAAGGCCCGAGGAAATGGGCTCAGTCTGGCACTGGAGAAACTTAAGATAAACAGTAACCAGAAGGACACAGGACTCAGCGGCAATGGCCATACGGGAGCATGCCTGATTGGCAATTAAAATCTAAGTGTGGAAACCAGAAGGTCCCACTGATTGCATATAAAGAGACTCTCATCTTCCAAAGCCAGAGGGCAGAGAAGGCTGATGACCAGATGGGGGCCTTAATAGCGAAATTAGCTGAGCACCAGAAAAGAACCAGGACAGTTCTGCATGCCAGGCACAGACCCTGGCTGAGGACAAACCATTCTGACACACAGAAGAAGAGCATTTTGGCCAATGTCCTAAAATCTGTCTGCATGCTTGGGTCCTGCAGTGACCTGTGCCTCCCACCAGAAGAGCAGAGTGTATACTGGTAAAATTGGGCACTGCCTTTGCTGGCCAGAGACCACTGCCCTCAGGGTAACAGTCACCAAACCCTGGCTCTCCGGGCAGTCAGCTAAGTGAGGAGTTAGCTTCCAGCATGGCTCAGCTGTCTGTGCCATCAGCAGTGTCTGTCCCTAGACTTCACCATGGCATGGATGTCTGCAGCACAGGGGCGCTCTTGTTGGTGGGTGTCCTTTACCACCATGAGGCACCTCTGTCCGGCACGCTGTGAGTCCTTTAAGTCAACACGAGCTCTATGGCACTGCTCCCCAAGAAAGCACAAGGCATGGATTCCAAAATGACAGGGCCACGCAGCAGACATCGCACCTGGGGATAGAAGTGAGGTGTCTGCTTCCTGTTTCTGTCATGCTGGGTTCTCTAGATATAAAGTACACTTTTAGCAAACAGGTAACTCCTCCCCCAGGGACATCAGCAAAAGTTTCTCTGAATAATAAACTGCACATACAGTGTGGGCACTTCAGGCTCCTCGTGCCAGTGAACCAAGGAACAGAAAGGGTCAGCATGGGGAAGCCACGGCCATTGGGAAGAGACTGGCATGGAGAGAGGGAGGAGGAGAACCTGGGGACGGCTCTCTGTGGCTCTCAGCTTTCTCATCCACTTCTGTTGTGAATGTGGTGATCAGGGCCTCTGATGTCCTGGGGATAAAAACCTAAACTGAAGCAGCAGATGAGCCACTGAGACAGAGAGAGGTGCTGGTGGAAGGAGGAGGAAGCCTGGGCTGGATAATGGAAGGGAAGACAGGAAAGTTCCTCATCCTCCTGACTGCGGCTTTGCCTGGTGATCTTCTTCTAATATGGGACAGGAAGGAAAGAAAGAAAAGACAAAACAAGGGAAGAAAAGAAGAAAAGAAAAGACAGAGAAGGCACAAAAGTCATGAGCCACCTGTCTCCCAAAAACGAGTAAGGGAGGCTTCACAGAAGCCCGTGCTTGCTGGAAGTCTCTGCTAGATCCCTCTCCAGGACTTGCTCTTGAGGGCCTGGCTGTGCTGTGGGTTGCCATCCTCAGCTTCTTCATTACAGGAGCAGACTCTGGTGAATACACCACCCCTTGGTGCTGCTCGTCCTTCCAAAGGCAGCCAGGACCCCAGGAGGGCTCAGCCTTGCATTCTCTGGTCTCAACCTGTGCTCTAGGCTCAGTGTCTTGGTCCCTGTCCCTGACTCCCCATGACACAGTGAGGTGCTAGCCAAGGGCATCTTCTGTGGCAGTGTGGACCCCCTTCCCCTCCTGAGGGCTGAAGCCCAGAGCCTTGCCAGGGAGCCTGTCAGGAGCCCGTGGGTAGCCGGCCTGTCTTGGCTTCCTGGTGAGGAGCCTGCTCATGGTACACCCACACTGCTGGGACATCCACAAACTGGGTCCTTCTTGTCATCGTGAGCTTCAATTCCAAAAGGCATGGAGTCAATGTTGTCTTTTCTTATGAGATTCCCCAGACCTTCCTGAATTGCCCTGTAATTCACTGTATTTCTGTCATTGCTTGGCAGACTTATACTTCCTCTTTGTGTTTGTCTATAAAGTCCAGATTTTTGGTCATTAGAATTTGCTTAATATTACATACTTTTTTTAAAACCATAAATTACATTTTCTTTCAAATTGTGATATTTAAGAAATATTAGACATTTTTCGACAACACAATTCATGTGAAGAATTCAAACCCTGTTATCATTCAGAAATATAATAAAATGTAATTTTTTTTCTCTTTTGAGGCAGGGCCTCATTCAGTAGTTCAGACTGGCCTTAAACACCTAGTGATCCTCCTGCCTCTGCCTCCCAAGTGCAGGGATTATAGGCATGTGCCACCATTCTTGGTTTCAAATGCTGATTCTTGTTTTAGGGTTCAGATTGATTATTTTCTCTGTACGTTAAAAGGAACACCTATACATTTTAAGTGTTTTCTTGGCCTTTCTAACTGTAAGGGGTTGAAATGCTAAATTCTTTTTTCTCTGAAATCCTATCAATACTTGCTTTAAGGTTTTCTGGGCTGGGGCTCAGCTAGATTTTCTGTAAGGTGGGGCCCTCGTTGTTCTGCTTTCAGGGTTGCTGTTGGTGTGAATGAGCACAATGGCCCCAACCTTGCCTCAAGACTGGAGGACATTGTGTGCACTTGCACACTTGTGCATGTCTCCTCAGGAACCTGTGTGTGGTTCCACACATGCGCTTCTGCGGCTTTGTGCTTTGGGGTATTGGGCAAATACTTTCATACTTGTAATACATTGCCCTTCTTTTCCTTAATTGTAATGCTTTCTGGTGTCTCCATAATCAACTCTTTATCTTAAAGCAAGGCCTAATAATATATCTTTAACTAGGATTCTTGTAACTGATCAAAACTTCTATTGCAGTTCATGTCAAAGAGGTGGTTTTCATTTTTGTTTTGTTTACTTTATTTTCTTTGATGCTGTGTAGCAAGTCCATCAACAGTGTGTTCAGTCGTTTGTCTTTAACTTTCACTTAAAATACAGATTCTACACCTGTAGGAGTTGAAGTCTTGCTCCTCCAACTGGAGGCTGAAGACTCTCAGGTGTGTTAGCGGAAGGCCGTTACTAGCTGAGAATGTTTTGACTTCGTCTGAATCCAGGGGAGGAATGACTAGGCTCTGACAATCATGTTGGATTTTTGGGGTAGCATCAAGTATACAAACAAAGTAGTGTCTAATATAATTTACAGAGTTTTTTCTTAGCTGAGTTTTTGCAAACTACTGTATCTTTTTTTTTTTTTTTTAACCAGTCATAAGAACACATTTGGAAACTCAAAAAATTCTACCTGAGAAAAACTCCAAATCAAGAACAATGGAAGCCAAGACCTGAATACTATGACATGAAATAATAAACAGAAGAAACCCTTCCCCTTCTCCCTACTTGATTAGTCTTTAAATTGGGTCCAAATATGCAACACCTTTAGATTTTTCTTTGTTTCTGTCCCAAAAAAGATACAACACATCTACATTTACTTTTGATGTGTACTTTCTGCTTCCTCAGAATACCTTTCATCAATTTTCCTTTTCTTCTACTTGACAATTTATGTACACATGGAATGTGGAGAGATGCTATAGCAAGAGGGAAGTGGAAATTTGCAATGAAAACATGAAATCAACAAAAAAGCAAGAAAATAATGACTGACTCACTTTTTTTATTAACTAGTTCACAAGACCAATGAACAGTCCAGCTGTTGTCCTTTAAAAGGTTAAGAATGGTATCAACAAACACTGGTAGAAAAATATAAGGAGGAACAATGAATTCTGTGCAAAATGAGGAAAGGAGAAGCATTATGAATAGGCTGGCCCTGGAGTTAGCTGTGGAAGGGTGTGATCAGCGTAGCACAGTAGTAGCTCTCCTGGATCACATCTGTGATGGTGGTAAAATTCTTCCATTAGGCGAAGAGTCACTGAGTATGTACTTGAATTGCCTGAGACACATAAAACAATGCAAGTCATAAAGAAATGCTTTACCTATACTGGAGGAACCTGCGTAGAGGGGGGAAAATAAACACTACTAAAGTAAATATGTAAATCCTGCAAGGGAGAATTTTCAGAGCCCCGTAGTGGAACACAGGGGCTGTGAGTTTACACGGTGGGGAGTCTGGCCTCAACTGAAATTGCGGAGCAGCCTCTATTAGAAGGCGAGCTTGAGGCAAGAGCTGATTGATGAACAACCCTGCAATAGTGAAAGGAAAGGCAGCCCTGGTCGCAGGCAAAGACCTCGAGGTGCAGAAATGAGAAGCCAAGAGGGGTGACGCCACACTGAGTAGGAAAGAATGATTAAGGTAGGGATAGCGAGGAAAGAATTTGAATAGAAAAAATGTTCAACGGAATTTGCCTCTTCTTTGCAAAGCTCATGCTATGCATTCTGAGGAGAAAGAATAACGACAGGAAAGGGCAGACATCTGGACTTCTCTAAAGAGGCACTTGGCACTGCTGAGTGAACAAATATGTTAGAGGGAGAGCAGTGTGAACAAAAGGAGGTGTCAGCAAGGTGTTCCAAGGCCGAGGGGACCTCATAGAACAGAGAGCAAGGTAGCCTTGCTGGAATGCAGGCTCTGTCCAGGACTCTACTCATCTTGGCAAGACCTTTATAGTACAGTTAGGTATCGGTACAGTAGCAGGAAGTTTATCACTGCTATTTATTTAGCCATAATCCTGGGACCTAAAGGTTATTGTTTTTAATTCTATCCACTCTAAATCAAACCTCTGGACCCAACATTGCTGAGTGCATGAGCTAGCCAGAGTTTTGTACCTGGCAAGGGAGATCTGTCTCCTTGGAAGATAAGGAGGATGTTCCTGCTTCCGTTTTCCTAGAAATATCCTTGCTTGGTAACAGTAACTTCTCCTTAGCAGCTGTTAAGACCAGATGACTTCAGGGTTGGGTTGTAAGCAGCACAGTGCTTGCCTAGCACATATGGGACCATGGTTTTTCCTAAAGAATTGTTTGTAAATGAGAGGAAATATACTTATGTTGGCCACTGTTGAAATAGTATAGTAATGTCATTCCTCTTTATTGCTTTCTTCAAAAATACAAAAGAGGAACTATCCATTCTTTGTCACATGTATGGGTTGTGCATTGCATCTGAAGGGTGCAGAAAGCCAATCACAGTCTGTGGAACAGTGGATAAATATGGTCATTCCAGGTAAGTAAAATCCCTCAAGCAATCAAAGTTCATGATTACTGAAAAGTAAAATAATTGACAGGGTTCTCCATCACATCCTCAGCTGACACTGAATTCTACTGAGCAGTTTATTTCTTTCCAGAAGTTATCACTAGGAAAGTTCCTTATGGATATCACACAAACAAGTTTCATAACACAAGTTTCATGCTTTTCCACTTGATTATTTTGTCATGGTTTATATAAAAATGGAGCCTAAGTTTTCATGGAGAACCAGTTCATCCCAGCTGTTATAGACACAATTCACTCAGCTGCATGGACACCTCAAGTGTCTGAGAATGAGGGTGAGCTATTAAGAGGAACAAAGATATTTCACCACATCAGCCAAATAGTTCCTTCCCCACACCACCATTTTTGGTCACCACCTCTGCTGAGTCTTATTCACAGGCTCTGCAATGTTCTTTTATGATGATCTTAATAGGTTATTCAAGGACAGAGATAATAGAGAACCTGAACTTACCACTTGTATACAATAGGATTTTGCCCTTCCTTTTTCTTGGGATCTGTTTTCTCAGTGTGCAGCTTAACTAAAAAGGTCATTAAAGGTAAACAGCAATTGAAAAACAGTGGTAATATAACATTTGCATTATGGATGAGGTATAAGTAACATTTCCTCTGCACATTCTATTTAAGTCAGCAAGGCAGGTATTAATGGAACGCTGTGTGTGGAGCTACTGTTGTAGTGCAAAAGTGAGAAATTCATTATCCCTGCCCAGAAATGCATTATTTCTGCAGTTCAGCCTCAGCAACAATGAGATCTAGAAACAAAGGCAGGCAACGGGAGACTGCCATTTCACTTGCTCCATTTCCTGTTCAAAGTCTTGACTGAGAAGCCTGAATCCACAGAAGCCTGGTGCTAACCAGTTGACGGTGCAGGTTTTCTATGCAAGCTTGTGCTAGCTTCTTCTAGCTTCTTTGGGCCTCAGGCTGAAGCAGGGCTTCTTGGTCCCACACATTCAGGTGTGCTTGCCAAAAAGGGCAGAGTGGAGATGCCGCCCTGTGCATCAGTGGGCTATGACCAGGAGAGAAAGGCAGGTTGCGCTTCTCCCACTTCCCCACTGCAGGCACAGGCAGAGTCCAGAGCTGCCTCTCTGCCTCCTAAGGGCTGGTAGAAGAGGGACGGCAGCCAAAGCAGCACTGCCTGGGCTGCATTGTGGTGGACGAGGTCAGCAGAGCTTTGTTTTCTGGTTGTGAAAAGGAAAGGGAAAGGAATTTGCCTGGATTCTTTTGGGAGGCAAAGCCCAGATCCTGGTGAGCTCTGGTCACATGTTTGTCTCAATGTGAAAGAGGCATTTCCTGCAAAACTGCCCAAGAGGGAGGGACAAGCGGGACACGTGCTCTCAGCATTCCACGGGAGACAAACACGGGACATGAAAGGGGGTTCTTCTGCTTGAAGCTTGCCTTTCAGTCTCAGCACGGCATGCAGAACTAAGCATTATTACCGCTTGCGTTGTGTCGTGCTTTGCCCGTGGTCAGTAATGCAGTGGTGTCTCTCTTGCCTTGGCAACCCTGAGCACAACCCTCAACCTCCTCTCTCAGTCTCAGCTCATAGGAGTGAATACTACTTAGAACCATGCAGAAGGCACCACAGGGGCACAGGAAACACGTTCAGTAATTTTGTCCATATGATTTTCATTAAAATAGGGACGTCCAAGATGGAGTATTTCCCAGAGATGGTAATACGCGAATTAGGCAACTTCAATTGAAGTCTTACAGAATTAACTTTCCTGGGGAAGTTTAGCAATTAGCTTATTCCAGTTCTTTAGAGGATAGAGTGAAATGTTCCTTAATGAGACCAGGGGTCAAAACAGAAGTGACACAAATGGCCACGAATGAGAGAGCAGTCTTAGAACTTTCCCTTGCCAGAAGCTTCCCCTCCCCAGGGAAACTTCCAGGCAGGCACAGCAGAAGCTTCTCTGGGAGCAGCTATCAGAGTAGAGCTGGCTCTTCTGAAATCTGTCTTAGTCACTTCCTGGTTGCTGGGACAAAGCCCCCGACACTCATCCCTTGAGGAGGGGAGGTTTACTTTGGCTCATGTTTCAGTCCTGGCTGCCTCAATGCCAGGAACGCATGGTGAAGGGGTCTGGTGGAACAGAGCTGCTCGCATCATGGTGACCAGGAAGCAGAGGGGAAAAGGAGGAGCCGGAAAGGGAGAAGAATCCATTCAGCTCACATTTCCAGTGACCACCTCTTCCTACCAAACCCCACTGAACAGCAGGCCAGCTGCAGCACCCCATAACCCAACCTCCTTCCAGAAGCCCCACCTATGAGTGCCTGTGGCTCTTGGGGGACATGTAGATCTAAATTGATACAGCATGGCCATGTGTGACAGTCATATTGCCAAGGCAGCTGACCATCTCATACACAGAATGTCCCTAAGTATTGTACACAGTCCAATAAAACAAACCAGGGTTTTAACATTTGCTTTCACTCAGGACTATAGCATGTTGGGGGGCATTGCTAGCTGGCTCACTGTTCCCTAACTCCTTCATGGGAAGGTGGTTTGAATACATCATCTTACTTGTTTTGAAGATTTTATTGAATGGAAAGATCCTTCTGGAAGTTTTCAGTTGACAATATAATATCTTTTATTAATTACTAATTATTTTGAACTGAATGTAATCACTGACTTGTAGTGAAATTTTAATATTAATTTTCCCAAAGGAAAAAATGTAGATTTCCCCCAAATATTTATAACCCATCTTTCTTTGTTTCATCCCAGCTCCTCTATGATTATGTACTAAATAATAAAATTTTAAAATTATATATGCAACAAAATTTGCTAGAGAAGAAGTGAATAACATTTATGTGTAAAAAAAGCCAAATGTCACAGTGTTTGTGTGTGCATGTGTATGTGTGTTTGTTTGTATGAATACATTTGTTGGAAATGACTGGAGACAGAGATGGGGTGAAAGAGATTACTGGATAGAAAATAAAAGAAAGGAAAATTTAATTAAAGCACTTACATCCATGTGATTGTGCTTGAATCTCAATGCTTGGGAAAAACTTATTCAAACTGAATTTACCAGTATTAGAAGGTAATAAAATCACTTTTGCTTTTTGCAATCAAAATTATCTTTAATTCAAAATTAATTTTAGTGGAACAGACCAACGTTTTTAGAAAATGTAAGAGAATTAGTTTGCAAATATTTGTTTTGTGATTGCTGACAGATTCAAAGGATGATAGATGGATAGGATGACTATATGTGCCATAAAAATTTCTTTCTTAGTGCCTATTTGCCAAACATAAAGATCAAATTCTTCATAGGGGATTTGTACCTGCACATAATGTATCTTAACTCTTCCTTTTTGCCCCTCTCCTCCCCTGTTTTCAGCCCCCTTCCCTCCCTATTTACAAAAGCTCTGCTTCCATTTATTCCCTCCATTCTGTTTTTAAAAATCCCTTTGTCTTCCTCCCTCCCTTGCTGGCTTTCCCATTTGAACATGTTCTTCCTACTTTCCGATATCTATTTTCCTTCTTTTGCTCCTTATTTACCCTTTGAGTTTCTCACACAAGAGAAATGATGTGCTATTTAAACACGTGTGTCTCATTTATGTGTTAATACTGTACTATTGCATAAAATATATGGTACTGTTCATGAAGAAAAAAGTATGAAGATTGTCATAGAAAAATGAAAATAAAGTTTATCCATAGTGGTTACTATCCACTTCTCATTTGCCTTAATTACGTGTAAAAATAGCCAAATTTTGTGTAAAAATATTATGAAGGAATGAAATGCAATTAGATCTGAAAAGAACAAATCAACTGAATCAAATATACACCCTTTTAAGGTGATGATGTAGAAGCTAGGCTTGTGATGTGAATATTTATCCAAGATTACCCAAGCCATAGTTAGGAGAGCTGTGATTTAAGTTCAGTTACCCAGTTCCATTGTAGATTCTTTTCTACAAATTACCATCCTTGTCAAATCTTATGGTTTAGATCTAAAACATAGCCCCAAAGTCTCATATGTGTGAAAGGTGATGGGTCACAGGATGCTGTGCCCATCAGTGATTCATCATGGGTGAGTTCAGGGCTGACTGAGCTGTTAGTAGGTGGGGCCTGATTGGAGGTGGTCACTGGGGAGCCACCTGTGAGGTCCCCAGCTCCTCTCTTTTCTCTCTGTTTCCTGGCTGCCATGGGATGAGCAGCTTTCCTCTGCCAGACCCTTCCACCATGGCCTTTATGCCTTGCAACAGCTGACCTTGGACAGAACTTGTTGAATCTGTGAGCCACCAGGCCTCTCTGATACTGTTTCTGCCTTGGAGCTAGCTAAGCATGGACTGCACCCATGAGCTAAAATCAAGCTCTTGTCCTTTATGCTGTGGGTGTTGGGTATTGTGTCTAGCGGTGGGGAAGTAACTTAAGACACAAGGATAACTAGAAATCTGTCATGGCTGGTGAAAAAGGTCCTGCTTTCATTTTTTTATGAATAATGTAATGGTGGTGATAATGAATTCTGTCCTGCAGGATATCTAAACTCCACACCAGGGATTATCTGTTTATTCCATATTTGCATGTTCCCATAACCATCTTCACCACAACCTGCTTGCAATTCTCACATCTCATTTGTTGGCACCTGGGGAACGATTGCCATGTGAATCCCCTACTCAGAGGTGCCTCTCATTTCTGACACTGAGACTCTGTGGGTTTGAACAGCAATTTAAATGGTGAGACTGGACTTGGTGTGAATGTCGCAAGTGTACAAATTATTATTTTCCTGTGGGCCACAACCTGACCTTGGCAACCAGCAGAATCCATCAGCAGCTGGCAGATAACCAAGAGTGAAAAATAAGCAATGGGAATATCATTAGCTCTGGGGTTTCATGGACAGCAACAAATGAAGAAATCAAGATGGGCTCCTGTGTTAAGTCAGAGCTTAGCAAATGCTTCTGCAAGTCAAGGTCTCACTGTAAATAGAAAATGAAAAGAGTTACAACTTGAAATATTTTCCAACAATAGTAAATGATCTGTAATAAAGAGAAAAGTATACTCTCTCATAGGAAATAACACATTGCCTTAGAGATATCTCCTTTGAGTATATTTTCATAAACATATAACAAACATTAACTGCATAACTTTGACTTTTAAAATATGATAGGCATTTTTTGTCTAACATTAAAAATTAAACCACAGAATTAAAAAATTAAATTACACTAAAATTAAACTACAGAATTTAACCAATTTTTATTTTCTATATACCCAAGATGAGATTTTCACTCCAGATTTATCTGTCTGTGTATAAGACTGAGTAGCTTGTATGATTACACAGAGAGGGAAAATAAGCAGTAGCAAGAGCATGTAAGATGGCTGAAAAATAACGTACTGAATTTTGAAATATTTCCAAAATGCGAAATTCCAAATCTCAACTTTAAAAAACATATACTCATTGCAGGGATATTATCAATTACTGTTGTATAATTTTCCTTCATATTTTAAAAGATATGAATATTTTTGCCACCTTTTTTGCCTTATCTTTATCCTGGGCTCTTTTTTATTTTCTGAGATTTTAATGTGGCTTTCTTTCACATGTGGTATCTTTAATTTTTGTGTAATTCTCCTAAAGCTTGCTTTACATTCTGAAAATATAGGAATGCACATCCCTTGTCTAGATGGGGTGTTGTCTTGCTTGGGTACTGAAAACAATGAATAATGTTTGTCTGAATCTAAGACTACCATGGGGTTCTTTCTGAATTTGCTGTTACATTTTACTCCTGTGTGGAGATAAGGCAGACAGTATGCAGAGTTCCTACAATCCTGTTAGCCGGTTTCCGTTACTAAGAGCATCCTGCATGGCCATGGTGTGTGTTTCACACGTGTTCCACAGCGCATCCCATTGGACCAAGATCTGCGTTCTGCACGCAGCTGACAAGTGTTTGCATTAATGCTGCTGCTCTCCCCAAGGGTCCCATTCACACAGCACAAGGCCTTAGATGCTGTGACAACCAAATCTTTTTTGTGCCAGTTTGTTGGTTTGTCTTTCTTTTTATCACTTGGACATTGTGAAGAATGGAGCTCCACATTTTCTAGACTGTCCCTCAGTTGGGACTTGCCTCATGTTTCCCATATTTGGGCCATAGGTGTGAGTTGAGTGAAAGTGTACCTCTCCTTATGGGAAGGTGTGTGATAGCACAGGACAGGTCGGGACTGCTGATGTGGTCCTTGGTGTCTTGGTTAAGGTCAGTTTTCCAAGTATCTGAATGATGAAGTTCCAGTTTTCCCTTTTCTAGTTTTGGAAATACAGCAATAAATTCAGCCCACATCCAAGGGTGAGAAAAGAGGATTAAGCCCATCTGGCAGAGTATTTACATACACATTTGAAATTCTTTCCTAAGGAAGACCTGCTAGTTCCCACTCACTAACTTACCATTCAATGATTTATGTCACTATATGCTCAGAATGATTTTTGTGCTATAATTCCTTACTGCTGTAATTTATTTAATTCAGACTGGCTTAGCTTTGCACATAGTCAATTTGACTCTTATAATTCTTTTAATATGTACCATCATTTTCTTAACATACACTTTAAAAACTTTATTTCTGGGATTATTGGATATTCTAATCATCTTATCTTTTCCCTGATCCAATCCCAGTTTGGCCAATTCATCAAGACACAGGATTCCCTCCTTTCATAGCAGAATGAAATTCAGGAAGCAGGTCTGGATGCCTGGGAGGATTATTGCTACAGCATGTCTCATTTTAGGCTCTAGATGTTTGATTTTGAGCCATTACGCACACAAGAAAGTTTTTAACATTAAATGATCAATATGCAAGCTTACTACTTTGAGCTGAGGCTGAGTCATTTCTTACTTGTGAGATGTTGGTGATGACTGTATCTTTCTCATGGTCTTGCTGTGATAAGGGAGTGAAGTGATCCCAACATGTGGGAGACAGGGCTCCTAAGACCTCATAGGCATCCCTTGTGCACTTGCTATTATCATCACAGAGTCCAGCGTGGAGATATTTCACACACATCACAGAACTCCATTTGCTTATTGCTTCTTTCATCTGTTGTCTTATCCCAGACTAATATATAAATCCATTGTCACATCTGGGAATTTCTCAGACTGTCTATATAATAGCTTCACTTTAAATTTGTATACCATGAGAATGTACTTTAGGTAAATAAAGTTGGATGGGTTTCATACGGGCTGAATAACTGAATTTGTAAATTATTAAGTAAATATGACTAATAGAGTCATCATGGCTTTTCTCTCAATTTCTGTTTCTCAGTTGCTTTCAGTCTGCATTTTCTCAGGCACAATCTTGAGACAACATCTTTCTTTTGCATGCTATATGGTCTATTATATTTTCCTCCCATTTTTAAACCTTGTTTTCATTTTGTAGTGATTTTCCTTTAGGAGATGTCTTTTCTACTCTTTGTGCACTCTTACTGCTTTTGTTTTCAAGTAAGTTATTTTCATCACTTGGCAATTTTTGTGTTTCAGACTTATTTTCATGCTTGTTGGGTTTTGTATTTACTTTGCTATTTTTCTGGTTATCATAAAATTCTTTTTAAAATTAATTTTATTGGTACATTTTTGTATAGGATACAATGACATTCATCATTGGGATCTTGTACCTTTATGTAATCCATCTTGGTTCTTATTTTTTTCCCCATCCCCATGCCCCACTTCAACCATTCCACCTCCCTTATTTACAAAGACTTGGTTTCCGTTGTTTCATTTTCTCATATTATTTCCATTCCCTTCTTTTTAAACATAAGCTCTTACCTCGTGCTATGCTTCCGATTAAAATAACGAGTTTCTTTTACCTTGCTTTTTTATTCTATTGGATTTGTGGATAGAGCTTCTGTTTTTATTAGGCAGGTGTCTTCACTACATTTGACATATATTATTCATTTAATTTAACAGAGCCTGAAGTTAATCAATATTTCTATTTTCCCCGAACAAAATGAGCCTCTTCATAAATTTTAATGGTGTTCACCCCTATCATCCCTTGTGCAGCTTTTGCTTTTGTTGGTCGGGTAAGCTTGTAACATCATTTATAACTCTTACTTCAATAACAACTTATCTAATGACTGTTAATTTCTTTCTTTACTTATCTTCTTAAAGTTACTCATTACTGTCAGTGTTTTCACCGGAATACAAAATTTCTTATTACTCACATACTAATTTAAAATAGCACTTTGGGTAGGGCTCTAACTACATCTGGAATTCTAGGTGGAGAGGATTGGGTGTTTTGTTTGTTCTTTTTATTGTTTAACTGGAAGTGTTGTTTTGCTTTTTCTTTTCATTGCCATGGGCATCTTAGTGGTGGACAAGTTTATAATGTCTCTTAGTTGTCATTCCTTTGTAGCACATCACCCTAATTTCTGGTAGCATTTTTTTGTTTGGGCACTGGAGACTGAACCTAGCCCATCTCACTAAGCTGTATCTCTCACCCTCCCCTGCTTTTATTGAAATTTAGAGACAGAAGTTTGCCATGTTACTAAGTTGCCCAGTCTGGACTGGAGCTTGGGATTGTCCCTGACTCAGCCATTCTGCTGGTAGACTCTTTTTTAAAGAATCACTTAATCTAAATTCAAAACACAAGCCTATAACCCAATTATCTTTTCACATAATGTGCATTTTAGATCTTCAGCATCTTCCACTGTTCAGCTTTCCCTCTTTCCCCATGGGCACCCACGCTACTGGTGTCCATGGGCAGGGATTTGTCATGCTCTGTGCCAGTGCAGCACGAAGAGAAGCACTCGGGGCACACGTGTGCACTGTGTATTTGTGTTTGGTTTCTTCTACGTGATTGTGCTTATTAGCATGCACAGCATATAACAATCATGCTCCCTACCATACTTGGTTGTACACTGCTCAGTTTCTGCTTTCATGGGGGCATGTAAACAGACTGACTATAATTCCAAAATAACACTGCTTCATGTTGGAGAAAAGGTAAGTGCTGTACAAGATGCGCATTTTCTTATTTTTATTTATCAGAGAAGCAGCTCAGCTTCCTTGATGTCAACCTATGATATCCTGTGCGATTTCCATGCCGTGAGGCAGAGCAGGTCAAGCTGGCTAATCCTGCAGGTTACTTCCTGGAGGAGGCACTGTAGATGAATGGGATTGGAGATGTCAGATGGGCACTGTAAATATGACACCCAGGTCTCTTCTCTCTACAAAACACACCGCTATAAATCCTACGGAGGAACTATAAAAGTGATGAGTTATTATATTTCGACACTGTCACATTTCATATGATTTTGTCATTACTGTGTATATGACAGGACACAGTTAAATACTTGGAGGTGATGATCTTTATCATCCTTGTATTGATGGGATTGACCTAAAAGATACTGGTAGCTCCTTATGTTTTGACTCTACTGAAAAAATACATGGAATTTGGACTAAGTCAAGCAAGTAAGCACCAGAATTTTCACAGGTTGCTAATTTAAATGTGATTGTCTTTGTCTGAAGTTGCTGGGCAGATGTGCAGGAGAGAACGCACAGGAACAGCACTGGAGTTCGTTCCCTGCCATCTCTGGTGGCCGCTCCCTGTGCATACTTAGAGTGCATTGTTCTCTGATGAGACTGCAGACTCCATAGGAGATAACTGGTGATAAATTGTTTCACATGGAAAGTACAGTGATTTATAAAAGATTACCACTAGGACCTGGTGTTGGGACACTTTATGAACTGCCCACATTGGGAGTCTTGCAATTAACCCGTTATCCTGTGAGCAACTGTGAAACAGTGAACTTCAGAGTTCACTGACATTTATCAAATGCATTTAATTGCCTGTCCATTGTCCACTCTGTCAGCAGTTCCAGGCTTATTCAATATTTCTTTTAGTCTCCAGAGCCTAAAGTAGCAAGCATGGCTCTCTTTGTAAATTCTCGACATGACTGCTTCCAGCCTCAGGAGTGGAATGGCCAGGTTAATGAGGAGGTGCCTGACACAGTACCAGGTGACCCACGAGTGAAGACTCAAACATCTCCTCTACCTCTCAAAGCTGGATTCTTTGGGAGGAGCTTCTCTTCTGTAAAGTGATCATCTCTTGTTTTCACATTTTCTGAGGAAAACAAACATGGGCCTATGAGGGCCTATCAGCCAAATTAAACGTCATAATCTGCGAGATAAATCTGCAGGGGCATCTTCCTTCAACTGAGGGCAGCCAGATGGTGCATCATGATTGCCTCAGAAGTGATGAATAATTTTCTAGCAGGGTTTTGCTTTTTCTTTTGCTGCTGGGGATTGAACTTTAGATCTTCGGTTGTGAGGCAGTTGGAGGCACCACTGAGCTACATCCCCAGCCCAGGTCCTTGCTTTCTAGAAACATGTTGGAAAACAATCAAGACTCAAACAATGACCTGAGTGCAAGTATTCAGAGTTAGCACACCTTTGGAGTGGAGAAAGACCTCTCCCAAGTTTCTTCCATTTTTCTCTGCAAAGTTCTCAAATACCATTGTTTCAAAATAATCATTATCATTTCATCACATAAAATTCATAAAAAGGCAGGGAGCATCACAGTTATTCTGCTCCATAGAATGATTTTCAAAGGTGTTTATACTTGAGTTCATTTATAAAATGCTCATGTTATGCCCAAATCACGTATATCTGTATTTTGCAGAGAGAAACATATTCACATATGTGTGTATACACGCATATAGAGACAGACAGAAATAGAGCCATATATCAGGCAGCAGAAAGAGTGCATTTCTTTTTTAAAGTATAATGTGACTCTTTTCAAATTACACCATGTAATTTTTCTGAATCAGTAACAAGCTTCAATGGTGCTGAATGTTACTCATGTGCCCTGGAATTTGTGTGGTATCCAAAAATGCCTGAAATAAGAAAGAATGGGGTATTAGACCTAAGGAAACAATAGCAACAATAAAAAATATGCAGACTAAATAAACTTTTTAAGAAATGCAAAAAGAAAACTTGCAAAGATGGGAGTAAGATCAAGGATCTGTAGACTCAGAGTTAATAGATAATGAAGAGAGCCTTGAGACTCTTTTAGGGGAATAAACCCATCTATGGGACAGAGAACCATAGGCTCTTCACACTGCTGAGTGGCTCTTAAGTTTTTTTCTTTTTTGATTTGTGTAAAATAATTATTGTCTTTATATTAGAGGGCTACATGAAAAGGTTGAATAGAGGAATATATGCTAAATGCTAGCAAGAGGAATAAATATATCTAAATTAATGCAGAGAAAACACACATAATTTAAAGGAAAAAAGGAACATAATTTGTATTTACAAAATTAATGGTCCTTCAAGCATACAGGATAGTCAAAGTCTAATAGTTTTTTAGGTCAAATTTGCAAATCATATAGAGAAAAAACTAGAAAAATTTGGCAAACTGATAAACCATCCTTGAGGAATTGCTTTATTATCTCTTCAGAGTAGATAAGAATGAGTTAAGGGTACCTGTATGAGAGACAAAGGTTTTACAATTGTTAATGGACTTTGTGATTTGATATAATTTATATTTGGGTGGATTGGAACCAGGGTCCTTGCACAGAGCTACAACTTCAGAGATTTTTCTTTTAATTTTATTATTTTCAGACAAAATCTTGTTAAGTTGCTAAGTTGACCAGCCACTTGGGATTCAATTGCTTCTGTTTTTAATACTTACCAAAAGTGCATATCAAGTTTTAAAGTAAAAAATTAGACAAATGAACATTTGAGACTGTGAAGTTTAGCACAAAAATAAAAGAAAAACTAGAATCATTTATTTTAAAAAGTTGAAATGACAAAATACCTACAACTATAGAGGCCATTTTCAAAATTGCATATAAATTTGCACACGGTGTGGGAACTTTGTGTACTGGTTTAAAATATCAGGTGGGTATAAAGAACGCGGACTATTACCTTTCCCTCCTGTACCAGCGACTAAAGGTCAAGGTGCACACACGTCTGTGAGTGTTTCTCCCCGCATCCTCCTGCAGCAGACCTCACTGTCTGGGCGGAGAAGCTACATTCACACATAGAGATCTTGAAAGTGTGAAACAAACGCAGCCCGAGCTAAATGAAATTCTAGACACGAAACGTGGGGGGCGTGCGGGAGTCTGCAGAGCTCCGCTGTGCACCGCAGGGATTCCTAGACTGTGTGGGCCCCAATGCCCAGTACCCTGGCACGGAGATTTAACAAACGCTGCAGATCTCTCTTTTTTGCAGAATGAAGCCGGGTGTGGCTGTGTGTGAGAAGCCTCAGCCCCTCTGTCTGTGGGTGCTCACCGGCCCTTTCCTACGGATGCTCCTACAGAAGCAAGGCTGTCGGCAGATGCACCCTGGGCCCTCCCCGGACCTTCAGTGGTGCTGCCAGTTAAGCCTTGGTCACCTGCTGGATACTGGAGAAAGTGGGTGGTGCTGGAGGTGAGGGCCTCTTGTTCTATCTCAGGGCTGGGAAACTGGGGAGAGCTCGGTGCACAAATGACGCCTGAGCCCCAGGCAGCTGCTGGCTGTGGTCCCTCTGAAGCCCTTGGTTGGCATGGCCACCTGGCTGGGGTCTTGTCTCAGTCAGCAACGCCATCCCCAGGGCTCCCTTCTCTGCCCCGCTTTCTGGCCTCTCTCTCTCAGGTTAATGACACTCTTCTCAGTTCAGACACAAGGATCCCTGCAGGCCCCAGATTCAGGAAAGGGGCGTCCTTCCTGAATGTACTAGCTAATTTCTCTCCATAGGAAGGAGAATAATGTACTTTTTTTTTTCCCGAAAGAAGAAGAGCTATCTGTTTGATTAGTCATACTTGCCACATTGAACTTCCAAGACCTCCTCTTAAAAGATGCTCTCCCCAATGAAAGTGAGAATCTTGAGTTCTAAGAGAAATATTCCCAAATGCATCATTTTCCACAGCCTGGTTGGAATAGCTGATAAATGGTTATTTTCCAAAAGCAACTGGCACAAATATGCGCCATGAATTTCATGGAAGTCTAGAGTCGATGCATTCAACAGAAATAGCAAGGGTGTAATGTGTTGAATAATGCAAGACCCTTGAATTACTTTCATTTTCTAAATGATAAATCCCATTTAATTAAGTCTGAATTTGAATTTTGTGGACTTCAAATGAGTTTTTAAAAATATCTTAATGCTTTACTGGTCCTTATTTACAGTTCTATATTTTGAATCCTTTGTCCTTAAAGAATATCAAATTTATTACCCAAAGCATGTGCAGAAAGCAAGAAACCTATTTTTTTCACTAAATCATTGTTAGTAGAGATCATTTTTTAAGCTAACGAATGCAGCATTTTCCAAATAATACTTATGGAAACATCAAAGAAAGAACAGTAAATGTACTTCCAAGTATAGACATTGTAGAATGTAAATGTCACTCTCTAGATAATCATAAAGATACCAGCTCTATACGTATTTACACCGACAAGAACTATTCAGGGACTTGTCCCATGGGGTGGGTTGTAACTACAAGAAAGTCCAGACAGACACTAATAGGTTGTGTTCTTGAGAATGATATGTTTTCCAAAATACTTGCAGTTAAAACAAAGACTAGATTATACAGGGAGTCATTGCATGACCTTAAAAATCTCACAGCCTCTTCCGAAATCACTTCTGTTAGACCATGGTGAAATCCCTGCTCATCGAGACAACATTCTCTGTAGAAATTCAGGGCTGGGGTCATTATCAAAGTCAATGAAAACACCGGCAGGAACTTGGGTCATGCTCATAATGGGATAATTCAAGTTGAATGATGTATCATAAGGTTGGTTAATTATGGTGAGACTTAAAATAAATACAACTTTCAAAGCACTACTTAAGATTGCCTCTAAATTTAAGTGTTTGAAGTAGAGAAGTGTTTCATTGTGTAAAGGACTTCATGAGCATAGCACAATGTGATTTGGTATTTTAGCCCAGAGGCCAGAGACCAAAGACCAAAGATCAGCCTTTCCCTGTTGTTTACTAGGGTAATAGATTTAGTTTTTACAAGGAAATTAATGAGATTCCCATCTATTATTAATGTGTGTGCCCCACACTGTGTTTACATGGCAGCACTTTATAGACGTATTTTACTAACATCATATTATATATTATGAAGAAAAAAGGCAAGTTGGAGGAAACTCCAGATTTAGTCTCAAATCATCCAGCTCTTAGAAGGGTAACACATTATTTCTCGGGTCTTATAAGAGCCTCATTCATCATGAGAAATTGAAATGGAAGTACTTTTATTAAAACATTAGCACCTTTATGAATAAGCATCATTATTAAAAATCTACAACAAGAATAAATCAGTTCATACATACAGTATCTCCTTAGGATGTATGAATTATGACATAAATTCTAACTTTTATATAATAGAGCCTAAATTCTTAAAACATAAGGTTCAAACTTGAGGCAGAAAACAATAAGGATTAATTGCTTTATTAATGTAGCCATCAATTGCAAAGGGCCCCAGCACAATAAACCATGCTGATATTTGGACTGTATTACAATGGGAATTTTCACATCTGCTCTCAAGCTAACTGAAGCAGATATTTGGTATCGGAATGTCATGGAGCCAGCAGGAATTTAGAAATAAGCTTGCTCTTTAAAATATAAAGGACAAAATGTGAATTGAATGTATTAACACAGAAAGGCAGACATTATTAACTAAGCTCTCAGGTCAGTGATGTGGGGGTGGAATGGATAGATGGCATGAATAGAGATGAAAGGAGACAATCTTTAGAAGGGACTTGGCCTACCCTGAAGGCACAGCAATGGAAGAGTCACAGGGGCTCGGGTGGCCTAGAGATTCATGCTCTGGTCTATACAATACAGTGTTGGGTGGCGGAGCTCAAATTAGAGCTGCAGTCAGCTTGATGCCAGGGCCCCATACCAGGGCAACTCCACATTTTTCCAAGTGCAATTGGAAGTCAAAAGCTAAATAGTGATGGACCTCCTGGACCCTACAGGCTGCCGCTCTGAGTAGGGCCCAGAACGCATCCCTGACAGCTGCCAGGCCCTCCTCAGACACTTCACACGTCTGTCCTGCAAAAGGACTGTGATGTGCCTCATGAAGTTGTTTCAGTATACAAGGAAAGGACTTATTTAAGGTTTTCTGAACTCCACAGCAGAAAGAAAATGAGTTTCACAGTATATAGGTGGTGTGCCCTCTTTCTCTCCCTCTTTCTCCCCCCACCACATTAACCAAGCAACTTTTTTTTTTTTTTTTTTTACCAAGCAGCTTTTTAAAGAGTAATTAGCGCTCTTGTGTGGATCTGCCTTTAGAAAGATAATGTGATGACAAATGGATATTCATACTCCTTAATGAAAATCACCAAACTGCAAGAAAATGCAAATATTTTGATTTTTTTTCTTTTTTTAAAATTGAGTTTATTGGTACATTCTAGGTATACAGTACAGTTACATTTATTATTGGGATCTTGTACCTTTACATGACAGGTCTTGGTTCTCATTTTTTCCCCTTGTCCCTGCCCTCCCCTCACCCCCTCCTCCCCTCCCATTTACAAACACTTTATTTCCATTTTTTCATTTTCTCACATTTTTTTTCTTTTTCCTTATTACTCTTCCCCTACCATCCCACCTTCCCTACACCTTTAGCCTTTTTATTCCCATTTCACAATGTCAGTTATCCCATTAGGATCTTATGTACTATGAATAAACTGTAATAGTACAAATATTCTTATTTAACAAATCCGGTTAAAGTTACTTACTGTGTTAGTCACTTTCTGTGGCTGGGAGAAAACACCTAACATCCACAACCCCTTACAGCAGGTTAGTTTTACCTTACAGTTTCAGTGGATTCAGTCCATGGGAAGCTGGCTCCAAGGCAGAAACAAGAATACAGAAAGGCCTGGGGGAAGAAAGATATTAAATACATGGCAGCTGGGAAGAAGAGAGACAGGAAGACCTGGAGATAAGATTACACTTCAGGTCACATCCTAGTGACCTGCCCTCTTTGAGCAGATCCATCTTCTGTGAGACTCTTGGGTAGCATTGCAGTTCTAAACCACAGCAGATATGGTGAAATCTTCAAACTGATCACATAGATACCTTCCTTGCAAATGCTATTAATGATGCTTCATCTCAATGTCTAAGAGATGATGAGTGCATGTGTAGGTATTACAGTGTTTCATAAAGGTGTTATTTAGCAGATGGCGCTGATAGCTATAACTATAAGTTCAAGAAAACCAGCGTGTCCGCAGAACCCGACTGCCACCTGCAATGCTCCACGCAGAACTGCCTCTCTGAGGGGACACATCTACATCAGCAGCACCCAAATGAGGTCATTCTGTCCATCTGAAATGCCCCAAGCAACTCTTACAATTGTTATTCAGACCAGGCTGTCCCCTTCCAGGTACCAATAATCCTCACAAAGTCAGTGGCATTGTTGGAGAATGGAGAAGCTGTCCCTGTTTTTCAATCCAGAAAGAACTGCTCTCTGACCACCTCTAAACTATGATCCAGGGGGATGTGGCCCCGTCCATTCTTGACTCAGGTAAGTATATTAATATTACCTTTTAGTACTTGGAAACTGTAGAAGAAATGATCGTGTGTTTCACACAGCTGAAATATCTTTATTTTTCTAGGAAATTTCTCCATGGAGAAATTCCTCCAGGAGGAATATGGCACCAGTTCTGGAATGTGCTTGAAAGAAAAGTGGGTTTCATGATTCCACTGTGATTCCAAAGACCATTTTCATCTTCACTAGTCCACCATACTGGGAAGTAGAGCACTTGTCAACTATAGTTAAACATTTCTGGGTTCATTTATTCATTTGTAAAATTAGATATTCAAAGACAAAAAGTAAATTCCTTATATCAAAGAACCCAAATGTTCTCTGACTGACCACAGATAGATGAAGTTTTTCCCACACACAAGCAGCACTGCTGTGGTTTCGGGCCCATAGTAGTTCAGTCTGGCCATGAGTGTTTTCCCTCCCTGAAGCCTAATCATTACAATTTATGCGAGTTTAGACATTTTTACCTCATTTGAAGGCAAAAGTGCTCCATAAATAAGAGGTAGTCTTATTCTGCACAAATATTCCAAGTAGAGTTTAACTTTCCACTCTTTTATGCTATAACTTCAGTACCAGTAGCTTGGGACATTTTCCTTGGGTAAAGCATTACACTAAACCTTTTCTCAGAAGCCATCACTTAGACCTAATGATAAAGTTTTATTTTCCTAGGAGAGTTGAATTCATTAATTATAATCAATGCTGAAGATTATTTGAAGAAAACAAGCAAATAATTTTGAAAGGCAATTTGGGCCTCAATATCACTTTTTTCTTAATACTAAATTTTTCTCAAAGTAATTGTTGGTGATTGATTAATGGAATCAAAATGCAGAAGAAACAGTTCGTAATGTTTTAATATTCTAAAACTGAGTTATCTTCTACTTGATAAGATTTTACTTAAGGGGAAGTTTTGTTCTCCCAGGAAGCTCATTTAGAGATCATGAAAAGAGTGGAAATAAAATAAATTAAGATGTGTTAAGTACCTGTGTAAACTCCCCACAATGAATGTTATCCTTATGCATGGGGGACAATGGACTAATAAGTATTTTACAAATTAAGAACAAAAAGCAGAACAATAATCTTTTCAAATAAAAATACAGATATTTACATATATTCACATAACTCTACACATACATATCTACATATATGTAGTTGATAATAGACATATTCATACAGTATAATAGCAGAAAATTTCTTTATCAACTAGTATTTTTTTGTCACCGGTCTGTTGTCATCCAGTGGCTATATCATAATTTTAATATTCAATCTATAGGGGATCGATGTTTAGTTGGTTTGAAATTTAGAGATACCCTTTCGATATCCTACTAAACTCAAGTTTCTCCATTTTTTTTTTTTTTTTCAGTACCAGGGATTGAACTCAGGACCTCAAACTTGCCAGACTGGTGCGGTGCCACTGAGCTACATCCCTGGCCTTAGTTTCTCCAGTTTTTAAAAGTATTTTTAATGCTTCCTTTGGGACTGTGGGAGCTTGGAGTCTGTAATTTATCTCAATTATTTTTCATGCATAAAATGTGATTATAGCTTGTTCTTCTCTATGGATAGTAAATTCACCCAGCACCTTTATGAAAATACTATTCATTAAACTGCCAAGTCTTCCCTTTAATTCAAGAAATCAAATATTTGTGAATTTATTTATGTATCCTTCATTTTACTCTATTTCTTTCATTCATCTTTCACTGTGTCCATTTTTCGCACCAGTATCAAACTACTTTAGTTAATTAAACCAACTAATTAAACATAGTTATAAAAAGTGTTGAGATGTGGGGAGTTTCTCTCTAGGCTTTTTGCTTCTGCTGGATCACATTTAATTCTGTAGGTCATTTGCATTTTCATGTGTTAAAGAGTCGGTTCATCAATTTGCATACTCTCTTGGATTGATTAGAAACTGCATTGGATCAATAGATCACTTTAAGAAGATGTTGCAATTCAATGCTGAGTTTTAATTTCCTGAGCATAAGTACCATTCCTTTATCCATTTTAGTCTTTAATTTCTCCAAGTGCTGTTTTGCAGTGTTGAGTGGAGAGGGTCATGACAATTGCAAATCAGATTTATTCATAAGTAGCTGCATTTTTCATGCTGTTGTAATACTGTTTTTAAGGACACCATCTTACAGTTGTTTCCTGCTAACATAAATAAGCTTTGTTTTTGTAAACTGACTCTTTTCCTAGTACACTAATAAAATTATGTAGTATGCTTAGAAGTTTTACATTTTATATTATTTTTGTTTCTCCAAACATATGACCGTCTTATCTGTGAAAAATGTTTATCATATTTTCCATTTCTTTCTTCTGTGTTTGTACCAATGAAAATGTTTGTTCATTACTGATTCAGTTTCTTTAAACTCTTGTTATTGATTAGAAGTCAATCAGAAAATTAAGATTTTCAAGGAATTTGTCTATTTTGTCTAAAATTAGAACAAAGATCTTCATAGTATCATCTTCATCTTTTAACCATGTTTAGTATTTGTAGTGACTTTAAAAATCTTTGTTGATGTCGATTATTCATTCACATTTTCTTTTTCATTGCCTTTGGTATTGCTAAAATTGGCTCAATTTGACTTATCTTAAAGAACTAAAATAATTTATTGTCAGGTTATTTTCCTTTTTAAATTTCTTCGAATTTATTTGTTTTTAACATGTTTCTTTGATCTTAGAGCTTAATTTGTTGTTCTTTCATTATCTTTTAATATGGAATCTAAATTATTGATTTTTAGCTCTTTTCCTGTTCTAATAACAGCCCTCAGGTAATAATCTTCCTGCAAAAACACTACGGTAAGCAGATTTCAGAAATTTTTATGTCCTATTTCCATCACCATTCAGCTAAACTATAATCCGTCATTGTGACACCCCAGTTGGTTCAAGGGTTGTTGAGGGGCTTGTGGATTATATTCCATATAGTGTGAACATTTTGGTTCCTCTTTGACACCAAGGCCTATTTTAATTCCATAAAATTAAAAATATATGCTGCGTGATTTTAGTATTTTTGGTTTAACTGGTGCTTGCTTTCTTTCCTGGAATGTGACAGATTTTGTCAAATTTTGCCAGCACACTCAAAAAAGAATATGTAGTCTGCTTCTTTGTATCCGTGGTTCTAATTCAGGATAAAATCAAGTTTTTGACATCTTTGTAACTGTCTGAATCCCAGTACCTTAATCTGTTTTTGTCAGTTACTATTATAGCAAATGTTTCTGTTTTTCCTTCAATTACATAATCCTTGCCTTTGTGTTTTCAGTTGTGCCATCAGGTGCATCCATGTTTAAAATAATCATATTATGTTATTATGAAATTGATAATTTATTCATAATGAAATGTCCCATTTCATCTTTTGTAACGAGTGCCTTAAAATATTCTTTGGCTCGATGTGTCCATGGTATATTTTCCTCTTTTTATTTTCAGCAGATCTAGTTCGTGTGGATTTTTGTGTAGTTGAAAATTATTGGTTTTTAAGATCCAGTTTTACCACCATTGCCTTAGGTCTGAGTCATAATTTTATGTATATTCAATGCAACTATAGTGTATATACCTGTCATTTTGTTTTTGTGTCACACAATAACAATGTAATATTCTTATTTTACAATGTTATCATATATCCTATTTTTTTAAACTATATACATGTATGACTCCAAATACCAACACTGTATATGCCAAGGTATTTCTGCATTTTCGAATTATTTCTAAGAATTCATGTTCATGCTTTGCATGTCCAACCGAGAGCTGAAAGGACCATCATTAATTATCACTGCCATTTTCTCATGAAATAATTTAAACCACATGCATTCTTCCGCTGATTGAGAGAACTGCAACACATGCTGTGGAAATGACCACTTTCTCTTTAAGTTCCATCTAAAAAGCTTTGCTCTATTTGTCCACGAATGCTGCACCTGTCTCTCACTCCCAAAGGACTCACTTTATTTGTCCTGGTGATTTGGCTTCTCTAAAATAGGGTCAGGTCCTTCAGGTGCTTTCTAACTGCCTTCAGCAGAGTACAGAAAATAGGATCCAGGTGGACAGCACATACATAGAGCTTCGCAAACCCTGAGGAAAAATTAATGGAAAAAAATGACACACTTGCTTTACAGAGTTTGGAACTTCAAGGCCTATTCAAAGGATGAATCACTCTGAAATGTAACAAGGAACAATGCAGCCCCAGACAAGTCTTTCATGAACCAAAGGAAAATGAAAGAATAACTTCTCTTTTACAAAAGACTCTTCCAAGAGCCAAAGTATGGAAATTCAAATAAGGTACAACCTCTACATAAGTCCACTGGTGTTTTAAAAAAATAGTATAAAGAAAAATGAGTTTCTAAATAATTTTTCCTTTGTTGTCATTGTTGTGCTTTTTACTTTAATCTTTACAGCAATTCTTACCAGGAAAACAAGTAAAACTAACAGGAATAAACTTTGGCTGTTA
The DNA here is from genome assembly GCF_012274545.1 of Fukomys damarensis. Lineage (NCBI taxonomy): Eukaryota > Metazoa > Chordata > Mammalia > Rodentia > Bathyergidae > Fukomys > Fukomys damarensis. The sequence goes on from NW_022900929.1 coordinate 29,591,970, forward strand.
AATGCTTTCTCAAAATTTACATAATAAATAAACAAAGCCATAAATGGTGAATGTTGAAATAATTTGTTACATAGGGGGAAATGTTCAAATTTTATTACTAAGTGATAAATATTGTTAATGACATGTGTATTCTTAGAGGCTATACAAATACACACATGTGTGGAAATACACATGCATAAATACACATAGTGAGATACATGGGTAAGACTAGCTAATAATTTTAAGCAGATAATGAGTAAGGAATTACATTGTTGTTCAGTAATCTCATTTATTCTTCTCCTATAAAGACCTTCCTTGAGCTCTGATACAAAAATAAAACTGACAATGAGAAGCTGAATAAGTTTTTTGAGTCATAGGGCGATTAAGTAAACAAGTGGAATTTGAACAAAGGGACAAACTTTAAAACAATGCATTGGTTTTCTCACTGTCTTGTGTCTGCCCCTTTCTTTCTACAGGTTTAACTGGAATCTCTGTTCCTATTTCTGCATAACCATTCTGCCACATTTCTTACTTTAGTGAAAACAGGTGCAATTTATGTTTTGGATGTGTTTGAGATTACCCTATTCTTGGTAATTACCTCTCTATCCCTTGTCACTATGTTTCCCCTAGGTTTGATTTTGCCTTCACTGTGTTTATGTTCTTCCAGGGTATGGATGGTAGCCAGATTCGGTGGTACAGTCCTGTAACTCCAGCACTCTGGGAAGCTGATGAAGGAGGACTACAATCTCAAGTCCTACCTCGAAACTTAGAGCTATCCTGCCTCAAAATTAAATAAATGTATATACGTATTTATGTATTTGTGTATGTGTGTGTGTGTGTGTGTGTGTGTGTGTGTGTGTGTGTAAGGACATATGTGCTGGAGAAGGCCCAGTGTTCAATCTACAATACTGCAAACAAACAAACAATCAGTATGGAGCTAATTTCACCTAATCTTAATTTAATCCATTCATGTTTGACTGACATGGTGCAAGTTGTAGGATTTGTCATCTGTACAGTTGTTTCATTCAGTTTTTCTTTCATGGTTTTTAAATGTATTGACATCGTCTTCTTGTTTATATTAGTGATGTCAGTTGTGATAGGCAAAGTTAACAATTACCTTGTGAGAAACATAATTTAGTCATTTTGGCCACAGGACTGTGCAAGCAACAGGGCTTTTCTGCCACAATATGTGTGGAATGGTGGATGACTTCACCTTCATGAGGAATTAACTGCTGGTCATGAATTGGTCTCATGATAATTATCATCTGTCTCTCTCCCCTGGCAACCCTCTATTTGTCCACCATTGCTGCCCGTCCTCTATAGCTCAGCACCTGGCTGTTTTTCTTCATTCCCATGGCAGCTGCCATGTGTCCTGATACCTCTGGTTTTCCCACTGCCATGTCACAATATCCAGGTAGGACAAGATGCGTAGGACTTTCTGAAGTCTCTTTCATCTGATGAATTTTCCATGTTTTGAATTACAGGCAGAAGAAGCTCCACATAATACAAGCTGGGGAACAGGCAAAGAAGCTGAGAAAGCTATCTCACAGAGGTCTTGCTTTAATAAAGGAGATTCACAGACATGTTTACAACAAGAAATTCTGGGGGGTTCTGCAGGTGAGTGAGATTCTAAGACAAATACTAGAGGGAGGGAACATGTATCATAATATTAAAGAAGAAGCATCTCACTTTTATGTGACACAGTAGGGTCCCCCAGGAGTTTTTGTCCCCAGGAGGAAGAGTTTCCCCTGTGGCTGGGTCTGATTGAATACTTGCCTTCTCCAGGGACTGGCAGCTGGGGCTTTCAGGAGTCAAAGTGCCAGGTGTTGGCAGCATTTAGATAAATTTCTCTCTAGACCTATGGCACTTCAGCCTCTTGTTTCATTTTTGATGAAACAGATGATTGAATTTGAAATCAGATGAGCAAATGGATGTCCCAACTGATACTTAACCTTTCCAAATGTCAGGTCCTTCTTTGCTAGTGGATTGCAGATTATGATCCTCATGATAATTAAAAAAGTGTCACTTTTTGCATCACAAAAACCACAGGGGATTACTATTTTCTTCATTGCATTGGTCTGATATTTTTCGTGTTATTTTTTAAAATAAAATCACTTGTGTTTTACTAAACTCTTCCCATCATGCCATCTTTGTTTTCTTATTTCTCCAGAAGGAGCTTAAGCCACTTGGTTTAGAGAGAGGGGCCTCCTTTCCCTTACTGGTGAGGGCTTTTACTAATAAGCAGCCACCTACAAGACATTTTAAAAGCTGCTATTTGGCTTCACGGATGCTTCTAAAAGTGAATTTCTGTTCTTTACACTAATGTTGTGCGAGTACCTGGCTTGTTGGAACACACCACTGGGAAAAATAATCTGCTTTGCTAATGCTTTAAGCTCTTTGGAGGGTAACTTCTATGTTTTATACGCATGGTTTACTTTATATCTTATCATCAGGAAGCAGAGAGAAAATCTGTCCCTATGTGTTGCTATGAATGCAAGCCTAGGGAATGGACAGATGATCTATTATAGTAACTTAAGCAAAAACCTGTGATAGAGCATACCGGGATGGATGCTATGAATGTCAAGGGATATTTGGTTAAAATTTGAATAAGATCCTTTAAATAAACAAGAGTCATATCCCCCCCCCCCGA
>NW_022900929.1:29594793-29602081 GCF_012274545.1 Fukomys damarensis
CCCCCCCCCCGAATTTCTAGTTTCCTTTTTTTTTTTTTAAGTAGAAACACGAGAGAACCATGTTTGGAGTGGATAATTACATGTGGCCACACAGAGGAAGGGAACCATTTTTTGTTCATCTGTGTTGAAAATTTTCACAGTAAGTGTCTATGAAAAGCTCTCTGTCCTTAGCTGGTAAATGAGTTTCTATTTTTGTTGATAATTTACAAAGTTGTTTTCAGTATTACCAGCTTTTAATCATCCACGGATGGGAAAGTACCAGGCAACATGGAATTTTCCATTTCTTTCTTATTCCAAAGTTCCAGGCTGAAATGCAGCTATGCATCTTTATTGAAGGATAGAAGCAAAAGACCGCAGCTGGAGAAGGGATCTCCAGGCAAACCGCCTCCATTTGCATGAACACAACTCTCGGCTCCGCTGTGCTGGTGGGGACCACTCTGTATGGACTGCAGAGTTCCCAGACCCGGACCACCGTGCTGGACTTTTGCTAATGCCAGGAGCTGGCTTCTGTTCTGTCCCATTGGGTTCTGACCGCGGTCAAGAGCGCTGCTTAAGGTTGTGAGCTTTCCTTTGAAGAGACTACAACAGAAACGCAGGCTGGGCTACTCACCCTAACCTTACCCTCTCGGTATGGAGTGAAATGTGGACAGGAGCATTGCCTGGAGTTTCTCTGCTTCTCCAGCCACATCCTCATGAACAAATGAATTCCTGAGTACTGCATTTCCCAGGTACTATTATGTGGACTAATTTAGACAAGATGGTCCTAAGATAGCCATTTTTGTACATGATTTTACCAGTGATGAAGGGCTGGGCTGGGCTGGACACCCCGGCTGCAGTCTCCTGAAAGCAGCAGTGGGCTGGGCAGAGCTGGACAGCTGGCCCTCGGGGGGCTGTGTTGGCTCTGCAGGTCCTTCGAGTGCAGCACCTGCTCTTCCTCCATGGGCTGAACTGGATTCTGCAGAGCCATGCTACATTGCTTTCATTCATTCTCTGATAATCATGCTCAAAACACTCACAAACCCAGAGCGGTATGGCTCTGGACACAGGTTACTCACCTCAGTTGGAAGAATAAAGCAGATTTACTGTGTTGCACTGTGGGTACAGAATACTGCATGGGGTTCATTAGCATCTGCATCAATGGTTTGTGAAATCAGCAATAGATACTTATTAAGGGTCTATTTCGTCTATAAGAAAATTGAAGTTATATCTATTATGGTTTTAGTTCTTAAATTTTTGTAGAAATTTAGTTTATTTTTACAGATTATCCTCATGCTCAGGTAGACAAGAACTGCTTGACACATTTGTATCCATGTGTATGGATGTGCGCACACTTGTATATCACACTTCAGTGTCAACTGATGACAACCCTGACAAAAGTCTTCATTCTACATTTACCATTACGGCTCGATTGATTATTGATTGGTGGTACTGGAAATCCATTTGCACTGAGCTATGTCACCAGCGACGGTTTTGTTCAGCGACGGTTTTATTGTGAGACAGGGTCCCTGGGTGAGTTAGCCCCAATGTGCCACAAAGGACAAGGTGCCGTTCCTTGGAATACTTACAGCATGGGTCTGCAATAGTGTATTTTATTTTTCCTATTACATGAAGCATGAACACCTTCCCACACTAGCTTGGCATTGATGGAAGTCAGCCAGGTTTCAATAACTTAGATCAACCTCTGCTATTAGTTTGACCAAAATGGGCAAACAAGAGTGCAGCACAACCAAATCCACCAGCACCTGCGACTTGTGTCAGTAGCACGTTTCCCACTGTTGGAAAATACACAGTATCCTTTCCAAGCTAAAACCAACAGGAGGTATGTTACAGAGAGGCTCAAATGCTTCCTTACCATCATCATGATTCAAACGATAGCTGAGGAGACCATTATTGAGAAGCACCAATCAACCCTTTAATTTATTTGCAAATAAATATCTATACTTAGCCAAATGAATATCTGGCTATGGTTCTGCATGCAATAATGCAGGGAACTGCATGTAGAGAAGTGACTCATTTCTACCATAGTCCACTACCAGGTGGCCAACTCTTTCTCCCCTGTCATTCCTTACTGGGGAATATTTAACCCCACCCCTCTTTCCTGCACTCTAACATTTGCAGCTGGACTAATCAATGTTTCTATTTCTCTGCTTGGTGAGTCTTCCTTGCATGCAGTGCATACTTTTTCACCCACTATTGCTTGGTGACTTACATTTGAATTCTGCTTTGGCAAGTGTCCTTACCTCATCTTCTATCACCACGGTAATATCCATGCCACCCCGCTGAACTGGGCCTCTTCCTTGACACCAGAACTGAGTTTCCAGAGAGTTCACATGTTAGTGACTATTGGGCAGGCTCAATTCCGAATCAAGCTGAGTGCTAGGATTATTTTCTTTCTCACAATCCAAGACGTAAACCAAGGGCCGTCCAAGAGGACTGACTCTGTAATGGAAGGTAAGTGTAATTTTTTTCCTTCATGCTAGTAACCATTAATATTGCTCGGTGCATCACCTTGGGCCACAATTACTTTTGAAATATTTTGAATTAGCTTTTTGTCTTTACAATAAATTTCTAAGTTCTTTTTTCCCCTTTGTTGTTAAAATTTATCTGCAATTTGGGTCTTCCATACCTTAGTTCACTTAGCCAGCTAAATCTTTTTTCCACCTAGAACCATCTTTCTTACGCTTCTCTCAGCATCTTGTTACAATAATCAGACATGCTGCCTAGTGCACGGTACCAACTCCGGGAGTAAAGATTTTAATAAGAAGTAAGCTTTGACTGAGCAATATGAAATGATTATAAGGATCCTATCAAAGTGCTGTGATTCTCACAAAAGTTACATATTGAAATATGAATCTACATGAAAAACACAGGGTCCACTCCTGTCCAAATGGACTGCTCTTTGGAGAGCTGTAGGAAGGTTCATCTAGTTTTAGATATTGGAGGAACCAAAATGTATTCTAGTTTCAAGGAACTCTTTCTTAGGTTGACCAGAGGGTACTGGATTAGTTTCTAACCTGTACATTCATGAGTTTTCAAACAATGCTAAATTTGACACCATTTAATCAGAACTACCCTTGACATGCTTTTGAAAAACAGAAGGAAAATTGGGATTGGATATCATTTGAGAGTAGCATTTGATTAGCTCATTAATCTTATTAGTTGACTTGTCTCCTTTTCAGAACTCTGAGTTGTACCACACTACGGAATAATTAGTTTAAAAAGTGAAAACTGTGAATTGCCAACCCACTTCATGACATCTCCCACAGAAAGGGCTATTTTAAAGGCACATCCCAAACCCAGTGCAGAAATGAACAGTCCCTCCTCCCCCTGAAATGGAAAAGCAAAGTCCTTCCCCAGCCTCAGAGAAACCATTCTACTGTTTATAGGGTTACCTAAGTCCTTCTCCTCTCAGACAGAAATTGTAAATTCAATTTTGATAAGAGTGTCTGAGAGCTTTCTGAAGCATTCCTACATGGACTAGGGATTCCACAAAAATTTTTGTAAAAATACATGGTAGAAAAGTAAAATGGATTTCTAAATTGTGAAAAGGGAATGAGCAGAAATGCGAGCTGTGCTATCTGCCTACAAATCTCTTTCAGTGCCTTAAAGGCTGAGTTTAACCTTATCTCTTCAGCTTGCTAGAATCCAGGAATTCTACATTTCCATTCTCTGTTTGCAGGTGCTCAGAAGAGATCATGCAATGCTTCCCTTCTCTCCTAAAATGCTGGCATGCTGCTACACAATATTTCTCCCACAGCAAATCACCTTTTTGTGACTAAGCAGTAATGTACACACGTAGACATATATAAGCTTACACCACAGCTCCAGGCTTTAGAAGTGAGGGAAAGACACAATTAGGGTGTGGGTTCTGTGTTGCCTTTTGTCTTACTTCTTCTCAAGTCTGTGGCTTGCGGGCTTAGCTGCTAAACTCAGTTAAATACACTTTCCTGTCCCAACCCGGGTTCACATTTATTTTCTCCCAGCAGCCTACTGAAAAGTCAACTACTGTAAAGATGGAATTATCTTGTCAGAGATTGTAACATTAAATTACTCTAGGGAAGCATGCAGGTGCAAAAGATGTTGTTTTTTTCATGCAAATTCTGGGTTTCCAATCCAAACACAACTAAATTGCACATCTACCATGAGGACTAAAAATAACATTGATGCAGTCAGATTGTGTGTGTGTGTGTGTGTGTGTGTGTGTATTTAAATCCAACTCTGTAAAATGCATTGCTTTTGGATCAGAATAGATACATCTAACTTTTCTCAATGTCCTAGATTTTGATAATTTACATGTTAATCATTTCAACAGTACATTTAATGTTGATAGCACAGTTTTCTAATGTCAGTGTAGGAAAGCCAAGCCATTATGTTTAGAAATAAAAACTGATGAATATTACCAGGAGAATAATTACACAGAGAGCAGGGTATATTTTTTAGGCATCACTGATTTATTTTTCAGCACTTCTCTGTAATATAAGAACAACATTCTCAGTTCTTGTGAAATATTAAAAAATACAAAATATAACTCATGGTAATGTTATAAATGTCATTCACCAACACAAACTTCACGAGGAATATCAGCTTTCTTCCCTGCTGTATGATGTAAGAATATTCAGGACTAACTGTATGAAAATAGCTTTAGAGATTTAAGATTTAGGAAACAGCTAGCACTTTGCCTGGGAGCCGCTGTCCGTGATGAAAGAATGGAGGTTCTGGAGGCATGACCAAGAGCGTCCAGTGTGTGAGCCCGGCGGGACCTGCGGCAGTACACGCTGAGGACAGGGCTGATGTTTGAGGAAGACACCGTTTCTGCTTCAAGGGACATCTTCACACTTTCCTTCCAGGCAAAAGGAAGTTACAGGGAGAGAAGTAAATGGCTAAGTGTTTAAATGAGGTGTGTGTGTGTGTGTGTGTGTATGTGTGTGCAACTAAAGGGTAAGGAAATGTCACATTGAAACTTGCATATTTAATAAGAAATTAAGAGGGATGGTGATAACACGGGGGGGGGATTTAAAGGGAGAGTATTGGTAAACTCTTCCAAACTTGACACAGTGCATGATGATTAGATTGAGGAAACTTGCCATGTCTGGTGGATGGTTAAGTCTAATAAATTATCTGAGAGAATGTGCAGAATTTCAAACAATGGAAAAATATGCTGCAAGTGAAGAGGAAGAAAATATGGACAACTTTTAAAAGTTAAAGAAGCAAAGAAAACAATAAAACACAATTGAGAAACCTATGTAGTTGAGAGGAATGTTAGCAAAACATTTAGATAAAAACTGATTATTAAGAAGACTCTCTAGGTCCAGGGATTTAGCTCAGCGGTTCGGTGGCCTGCCTTGCAAATGCAAGGACCTGAGTTCAATCCTGGGTATCCCCCCACAAAAGAAGACTGTAGCTTCTTTTCATAGATTCCCATGGTTTGTTAAAATAAGTTAAAGATATCACTTCAGGAAAAAGCTACATGGTGCTTTTCCTCCAGCAACACACTTCCTCAAGAAGGGTGAAAATACAGTTTCAGTTCTACAGAAATAAAGCAAGAGGAGGCTGTGAGAACCACTGACCTGCAAATAAATGAGAACACTGCAAATTTTATCAGTCTTCCCTAGTTCTGCTTCATAAATATGTTAATACCATCTTCTAAAAATATAGACAGTATTGGAAATAGAAACAAAAATGGCAAATTATATTATATAGTTGGAAATAAAAAAATTAAAAGAAACTATTAAATAATTCACTGGTTAAAGAAGTAATGTTAATGGTACATTTAGAATGGAACAGCATTACACAAAATATTTAAAATTCAGGCCGCGGATTTAGCTCAGTGGTGCCGCCACCTGCCTCACAAGTGCAAAGTCCTGAGTTCAATCCCTGATCAAAAAAAAAAAAAAAAGTATTTAAAACTCAGAAAAAAAAATATGTTGAAAGGATTTATAATAAATATTAGCACTCTGGGAGGCTGAGACAGGATGATCACAAGTTTGAGTTCAGCCTGGGCACCTAAGAAATTTAACAAGGTCATGTCTCAAACGAAAAAAAAAAAAATGTTGGGAAAGAGCTCAATGTGAAGATTCTAGTTTCAATCCCCACTACTACAAAGAAACAAACAATGATTATGATAAAGAATAAGAAATAATAAAGAATTATAAGCGTCTTTCTACATTCAAATCATAAATCAAAACAGTAATCTGGTTGACAGTATAAAGAAAAGCGCATGTATCTATCAGAGTAGAATGTGATTATACAAAAACAGATATAAAAACTGGGGCACTTGGTTGTTTCAACAAAACTTCAAGTTTTTTTTAATTAATAAAAACAATAGAATTGCATTCACTGATGAAAGAACAAGAGGACAATTTTACAGACAGAAAAATAGATTAGCTGATACTTGATTTTGGAAATGACATACAAACAATCTTTTTTTTTCAGCTTTAATTGAGTTTATTGGTACATTTTAGGGATACAGTACAGTTACATTCATTGTTGGGATCTTGTACCTCTACATGACAAGTCTTGATTCTCATTTTTCCCCTTACCCTTGCCCTGCCTTCACCCCCTCCTCCCCTCTCCATCTCCAAACACTTTATTTCTATCTTTTCATTATCTCACATTTTTTTTCTTTTCCCTTATTACCCTTCCCCTACCCATCTCACCTTCCCTACACCTTTAGCTCCTTTCTTCCCATTTCTAAATGTCAGCAATCTGATTATGATCTTATGTATTATTGTTGATTATTCACACCAGGGAAACTATTAGGTATTTACACATGTGTGACATTTATTTCACTTAAGATTATATCTTCAGTATGTATCCATTTTCCTATGAATGCATCTATTTTCCCATTATTTATGGCTGAGTAATATTCCATTTTATAGAAAAACCACATCTTCTTTATCCAGTTTCCAACGGATGGGCAAATGGGCTGTTTCCAAGATTTAGCTATTACAAACTGTGCCGCTATAAACATGAGTGCACATACTTCTCTGTGATATGATTCTTTTAGTTCTTTTGGAAAGATACTCAGCAGAGGGATGGCTGGGTCAAATGGAACCTCCAGTCCAAGCTCTTTGAGGTATCTCCATATTGATTTCCATAGTGGTTGCACCAGTCTGCACTCCCACCAACAATGGAAAAGGGTTCCTTTCTCTCCACAACCCCGCCAACATTTGTTATTGTGTGATTTCTTGATAGCAGCCATTCTTTGTGGGGTGAGGTGGAATCTCAGTGTTGTTTTCATCTGCATCTCTTGAATGATCAGTGGTGTGGAACATTTTTTCATATATTT
>NW_022900929.1:29602108-29713421 GCF_012274545.1 Fukomys damarensis
TGTTTTGAGTTCTTTATATATCCTTGATAATAGTCCTTTGTCTGAGGTACAGCTGGTAAAAATTTTTTCCCACATTGTAGATTGTCTCTTAGTTCTGCTGATGGTTTCTTTTGAAGTACAGAAGCTTTTTAGTAAGATGAGATCCCAGTTGTTGATTCTATCTGCTAGTTCCCGTGCTACTGAGGATTTGTTCATAAAGTGTTTTCCTATGCCAATGTCTTCCAGAGTTCTGCCTAACTTACTTTTCAGCAAGTTGAATGTTTCTGTTTTAATATTTAGGTCTTTAATCCATTTGGATTTTAATTTATTGCAAAATAAGGGTCTAATTTTAATCTGTGGCAGGTTGACATCCAGTTTTTCCAACACCATTTATTAAAGAGGCTATCTTTCCTCCACTGAGGATGGTCAGCTCCTTTGTCAAAGATGAGGTAGCTGAGTACATCTGAGTTTGTTTTTGTGTCTTCCAGTCTGTTCCACTTATCCTCAGGCCTATTTCTTTGCCAGTACCATGCTGTTTTTATCACAGTGGCTTTGTAGTGTAGTTTCAAATTGGGAATTGTTACACCTGGTGCCATGTGTCTGTTGCCTAAAATGGCTTTTGCTATTCTAGGTCTCTTATGGTTCCAAATGAATTTTTGGATTCTTTTTTCAAGTTCTGTGAAATATAGTGTTGGATTTTCAATTGTCATTGCATTGAATGTATATAGAAGTTTTGGTAGTATGGCCATTTTCACTATGTTGATTCTTCCTACCCAGGAGCAGGGGATATCTTTCCATTTTTTTATATCCTCTTCAATTTCTTTTTTCAGAGTGCTATAGTTTTCAGTGTAGAGATCTTTTGCTTCTTTTGTTAGATTGATTCCTAGATACTTCATTTTTTTGGATGCTATTGTAAAAGGAACTTTTTCCCTTATTTCTCTCTCTGTGAGTCTGTTATTTGTGTATAAGAAGGCTATTGATTTTTGGGTGTTCACCTTGTATCCAGATACTCTACTGAATCTGTCAATTAAGTCTAGAAGTCTTTTGGTGGAGTTTTTTGGGTCTTCAATGTAGAGTATCATATCATCAACAAATAATGACAGTTTAACTTCTTCCTTTCCTATCTTTATTGCTTTAATTTCTTTCTCTTGTCTAATTGCAGTGGCTAATGTTTCCAGAACTATATTGAAGAGGAGGGGTGATAATGGGCATGCTTGTCTTGTTCCTGATTTTAACATGAAGGTTTTCAGTTTTTGACCATTTAATATGATGTTGGCTGTTGGTTTTTCATAGATAGCCTTTATTAAATTGAGGTATAGACCATCTATTCCAATTTTTTGCAGGGTTTTTATCATGAATGGGTGTTGAATATTATCAAATGCTTTTTCTGCTTCTATTGAGAGGATCATATGGTTCTTGTCCTTGACTTTGTTAATATAATGTATTACATTTATTGACTTTCATATGTTGAACCACCCTTGCATCTCTGGAATAAATCTGACTTGGTCAGGATGGATGATCTTCTTAATAATCCTCTGTATTCTGTTTGCTAGTATCTTATTAAGGATTTTTGCATCTATATTCATTAAGGAGATTGGTCTGTAGTACTCCTTTTTAGTTGTATCTTTCCCTGGTTTGGGAATCAAAGTGATACTTGCTTCCAGGAATGAATTCAGAAGTATTGCTTCCCTTTCAATTTATTGAAAAGTTTGAAGAGTAATGACAATAGTTCTTCTCTAAATGTCTTGTAAAATTCAGCAGTGAATCCACCAGGGTCTGGGCTTCTCTTTGTTGATAAATTTTTATTTATATTTTCAATTTCACTGACTGTAATTGGGGTGTTTAAAATGTTTGTATCTTCTTTGTTCAACTTTGGTAATTTGTAAGTATCTAAAAATCTGTCCATTTCTTCTGTGTTTTCCATTTTATTGGAGTACAGGTTCCCAAAGTAGGTATTCATGATCCTCCGGATTTCTTTTGGATGTGTTGTGACTTCACCTTTTTCCTTCTTGATTGCATGGACATGAGCCTTTTCTTTCCTTTTTTTGATAAGATTAGCTAAGGGTTTGTCAATTATATTTATTCTTTCAAAAAGCCAGCTCTTTGTTTCATTTATTTTTTGTACCATTTTCTTAATGTCAATTGCATTGATTTCTGCTTGGATCTTTATGATTTCCTTTCTTGTTCGAGCTTTGGGTTTTTCTTGCTCTTGTTTTTCTAGGAGTCTAGGTTTTATCATTAAGTTGTTTATTTGAGTCCGCTCTGTTTTCCTAATGTGGGCATTCAATGTTATGAATTTTGCCCATAGAATTGCTTTCATTGTGTCCCATAGATACCTGTATGTTGTATTGGCATTCTCATTTATTTGTAAAAACTATCTAATTTCTTCTTTAATTTCCTCTGTAATCCATTGATTGTTTAGGAGAGTGTTGTTCAGTTTCCATGTGCTTGTGAAGTTTCTACAGTTTCTTGTTCTATTGATCTCCAGTTAGATTGCACTATGATCTGATAATATACAGGGGATGACTTCAATTCTTTTGCATTTATTTAGACCTGTTCTGTGAGCCAATATGTGGTCTATCTTGGAGAATGATCCATGTGCAGCTAAAAAGAATATGTATATTGATATTTTTGGGGGTGCAATACTCTATAAACATCTATTAAGTCCATGTGTTCCAAAGCTTGGTTCAGTTCTATTATTTCTTTGTTGATTTTCTGCCTAAATGGTCTGTCAATTTGTGATAGTGGGGTGTTTAAATCCCCCACTAAAATTGTATTAGTGCTTATTTGGTTTTTCATGTTACTTAATATTTGTTTTATATAGTTGGGGGCATTTATATTTGGTGCATATATGTTTATGATTGTCAACTCTTCCTCTTGAATTGTTCCCTTTACAAGGATGTAGTGTCCTTCTTTGTCTCTCTTAATGAGTTTTGGTTTGAAATTTACTTTATCTAAGAATAAGATTGCTACCCCTGCTTTTTTCTGGGCTCCTGACGCATGGAGAATTGTTTTCCATCCTTTCACTTTCAGTCTGTGGGCTTCCTTTTGCACTAGGTGTGTTTCTTGTATACAACATATTGTTGGATTTTGCTTCTTAATCCATCCTGCCAGTCTATTTCTCTTGATTGGTGAATTGAGGCCATTAACATTGATGGTTATAATTGATATATTCTGACTTATTCTTGTCATGTTATTGTCCTTTTGTTGACTCTTTTTACTTTTTCTCCTGTCTCCTTTTAGTTTCTTGCCTTGCCTATTTGATTTCGTCTGTTGGGCCTCGTGTTATTGTGAACTTCATTGTCCTTTTCTAGGATATTGTTTAGAATTCTTTGTAGTGCTGGTTTGGTGTTCATGAAATTTCTCAGGTGCTCTTTGTCGTGGAAGTATCTTATATCCCCACATCTATTTTGAAAGAGAATTTTGCAGGATACATCAGTCTAGGTTGGAGGTTCTTTTCTTTTAGGACTTGTAATATCTCACTCCAGGCTCTCCTTGACCTAATGGTTTGTGTTGAAAAGTCTGCTGTGATTCTAATGGGCTTTCCTTTGCATGTGATTTGTTTCTTTTCTCTTACTGCTTGTAGTATTTTGTTCTTCTGTTGAATTTCTGGGATCTTGATTATTATATGTCTAGATGTAGATTTTTTTTGATCGTGGCTAGTTGGAGTTCTATATGCCTCACTTATCTGTATGTCTAATTCTTCCCTTCTGTTTGGGAAGTTTTCTGTAATTAATTCTATGAAGAGCTTTTTTAAGTCATTTGCATTTTCTCCTGCTTTTTCATGAATTCCTATCAGTCTTATGTTATTTTTCTTTGCATCATCTAGAAGTTGTTGGATTGATTTCTCATGATCCCTTACTGTTTTTGAGAGACCTCTTTTTTCATGGTCACTGACTGCAATCCTATCTTCTATATCTGAAATTCTATCTTTGCAATCTTTTATTCTGTTGTGTACACTTTCAATAGAGTTTTTAATCTCCTGGATATCTGTTTGAATCTGTTTTATGAATTCCATTTCTTTCCTCTGTTGGGTATTCATTGTTTCCATTTCTTTCTTATGCTGAGCCTTCATGGCTTCTATCATGGTCTTCAGCTCATCTATTTTTTTGTCAGTTTCTATTCTAGAGTCTCGAATCATGACTTCCATTTTGCTCATCATCTCTCTGGTTAACTGGGAAGTTATTTCTGATTTGAATTTTTCTAGAGGCTGATTGATCTGTTTTGTTACCTTCCATGATATGGGTCCAGGGTGTCCTGTTGGTTCACTATCAGACTTTTCATCCTTATTTGTCCTACTGTTTGCCATTGGTGAACTAGAAATCTGTCTTTGTGTCTTGCTTAAGTGTTTTCTCATTTTTATTTTTGTTGTTGGGTTGTCCTTCTTTAATTTCTGGGTATTACTTAAATCTTCCTGATATAGTTACGTTTTAGCTTTTGAGTTTCTAATGGCTCATAGACATCCTCATTTTCATAATATCAGAGAAAACAACTCTTTAAATCAATCACAACCCTTTTTCCCAATTGATACATTCAGCAGCCCAATAGGATCAGGCACAGCTTGCAAACTGACCACTTGTGGTAGTCATTAATGTATCACCTTTAACCCATGTGAATTAAATTAATATCAAGAAGCAGCCCAAAATACGTTTGCAGTGAATATGCTTTTCAATATAGCATCTTTACCAGTTAGGATGGGGGGGTTAGACTGAGTTAGGATGAGAGGAGTAGATAAGTGAAAGAACTGGAGAAGGTTTGAAGTGAATCCAGAGGATGTAGTATTACCTTACTATCTTTACAAAGCTATTAACTTCAGGGGGGATAGAGAGAGTGCAGGAATAAGGACAAGAATATATCCCCTTAACAATAACCAGCGCTTGCCTTCCCTTGAAGGTACAGAGCCATGAGTGAGGTAAAATGACTGGAGAAAAGAACATAAAGAGAACCCCCCCCAAAAAAAAGAAAAAATAATAAAAGAAGAAGTCTGAGTTAGGGCAGGAGCCAGAATAAAAAGGGAGATGAGGGATAATATGGTGGAGCAAGAGACTGAGTTGGCGAGAGAGGACAGAAAAAAGAAAGAAATTTTAGGGTGAAATGAGCAAAAGAAAAAAGAAAGAAAAAAAAGAATTTGAGGGTCCTCTTTCAGACTATGTCTCTGTTCTCATATTATTCCACATGTACAGCCATATGCAGAACCAAATCCCCTGGTCTTGGCTAGCCAATGGCAGTTCCCCACGACTGAGACTGAACCCAGTCCACAAGGCCTAACTTGAGTTTCGCAACTCCAGGGTTGAACTCCACTCAGTTCTATTACAGGTTTCCCCTGCCCTTTCTTTAAAGATGTTCAAAGTTCGGAGCTCAGAAAACTACCCTTCATGAGAACCTATGTCTCTGCAGAATTGGTCCAAGGACTGACCCAATCAGGAGGTTTGAGAATGGGTGGGTGGGTGAGCAGGTCTTGGGGGTGTTTCAAGGGCACCTGGGCAGCTACCTTCCTTACTGGGTCTGGTGGCGCACAGTCCAGGAGGTCACACACCTGCCGCGTGATCCCAGGCAGGCAAGTGGAGAGACCCCCTCCAGGGTTCTTGGGTCCTTACTGGGTCTGGTGGCACGTAGTCTAGGCGGTCGTGCACCCGCCGTGTGATCCCAGGCAGGCAAGTCCAAACAATCTTAATGAAGAATATTTACCATATACATTCATTTTCAAAATTTACTCAAAGACAACAGAAATGCATAAGCTAATAAGTAGTTAACAATTTAGTAACAAGTTAAAAACTGTAAAAATAGATGAAGCATCTGTTACAAATATATGAATTTTCTGTTTTACATTTTCAATAAATAGATAAAAGTACTATATTATGCCCACTCTTCTAGAAAATAGAAAAATATTCTCCTAATTGATTTTATGGAAATGTTATTAGTATGAAAGTAAGACGATATGTAAAACAAGGACAAAATAAGACATTGTTATTGTAGGTTTTATGAGTTTCACTTTTGAAAAACATGTAGTAAATTCCATAAACAATAATTTACATTTAAATGAGACATTGTTGACTTCTTGTTTTCTAAAAGTGATGAATCTGCTCAGTAACAGTAACTAATTAAACCACTTCTACAAAATAATCCCATCATGACAGCAATAAAATCTCTGAAAGACCATCTTATAAAATATGCCATAGTATAAAGAAAGCTATAAAACACATAAAAATAAATAATTCAATTTTTGAAATGTACAAAATGGGGAACATTATTTATTGATAGATAGAGATGTGAATAAAACTGTTTTTATACAAGATAATCTATACATCCAATGTGACTCTCATAAAAACAGATTTATTTTTGAAACTTGCCTAGCTGGGTTTAGGAGTCTTTATAAATATAATTTTGAAAAGATAAAGAAGTATGGAAATATTTCTCAATATCAAAGTTTTCTATAATGCTATGATGGAAATAATTTTTAATGAAAGTTAGACAAAAATCAGTGAAACAAGGGATAAAATAATAAAGTAACAAATGATGGTAGGACAATTTGTTAACCTTATATTAAAGACTCTATTATCTGAAATTTTTATATAAAAACATAACACAAAATAAACTATACTTTGGCTCTAAGAATTAAATGGAAAAATTAGAAAGCCTCAACATCACTCATGCTGTATGTGATAAGGAAAATAATTTTATAAAATTTATAAAATTTTTATAACATAAAAAGCCATAAAAGCAAAACTCTACATTTGAATACAATATATTGAAAGCTGTTTTGTTCTCTTAAATATACTGTATATAAAATTTGTTTGCAAAATATGTTTAAAGTATTTAAACATAATTCATTTGATGACAGAGGATCAGAACTTTTTATTTTCATATTATATATCAAATATTATTATTCATCATTTTTGTGTTATGACATGGTTCTGTATACATACAGACACATACACTGCAGTGTGACCAGTGAAAAATGAGAGAAACTATGAAGAATTAAGAAATTAGAAAAGGAGAAAAAAACAATACGTAGACTTGCAGCAGAGGCTGAGAAAACAGTACAAAGAATCAATCAACTGAAGAGTTGGTTCTTTGAAAGATCAAATAAAATTGACAAATCCTTAGCCAATCTTACCAAAAAAAGGAAAAAAACAAAAACAACAACAACAAAAAAAAAACCCACCACTCAACTCTATACAATTAGGAAAGAAAAAGGTGAGAGCACAACAGCCCCTGTAGAAATCCAATAAATAAGTCTGTTTATTACATTTATTGGACTAGCTTTTCTTTTCCTAGAAGCTTGAAGTTCAAAGTCAGGTTGTTTATTTGAGCCTACTCTCTTTTCTCTATGAGAATTAACCTATATAAATTTCCCTTGCAGGACTGCTTTCTGTGTGGCCCATAAGTTCTGGTGTGTTGTAGTGGCATTAATGTTTAATTGTATAAATTGATTTCTTCTTTAATTTCATCTGTGACCCATTGGTTGTTGAGGAGGGTTATTTAATTTCCTTGTGTTTATGAAGTTCTTGTGGTTTCCTGTGACACTCACTTCCAGTTTCATTGCCCTATGTTTATGAATAGCTATGAGACAGTGTTTTAATCACAGGCATATAGGAAAAAAATTAACAAAAATACGTAAATTTCTCATGACAACATGTGGTGAGCAGAGCTTAAACAGCAATCAGACACAGGACTAAGAATGAAGGCTTAAATTTCAAGTTCTTATGTTGAGTCTCACCAATGCTTAGGAAATTGATATCTTGTATTTGCAGTTTTGATAACAGAATGTGTTTTATGAAGATGAAAACTAACTCTCATATCCTGTCAAAGACCATATTCTTTCTCTCCTTTTTTAAGAGATCTTCATCACTCAGGTTATTATTTTGTGCTCCATGTTTTTGTAAAACATAAGTTTTGATACTCCAACTTCTTCTACTTTAAACATTATGAGAACTTTGTTTCTTTCCTCCTCTTCTTTCTCCTTCTCCTCCTCCTTCACCTGCTCCTCCTCCTCTTCCTTCTTCTCCTCCTCCTCCTCCTCCTTCTTTTCTTTTCCTTATTCTCTCTCTCTTCCCCCACTCTGTCCCTCTGTTCCTTGTGATAGAAGGGACATAGTGATGTAGACATAGATATAAATATAAATGGACATAGATACCTAGAAGGATCACTTCCTTTGTTACTAGAGACACATTTCCTAGAAAATTTATCCACGTTTTCATCAACTTTCTTCATACTACCTATCAGGTCCTAAAATAGATCAAAACTTCTAAAAAGGGTCAAAATAACAACAAATGAGGGTAAATGTGAACAGCAAAATAGAAAACCTGAAACCATTCAATCAGTAGTCAAGAATAGCAAGTCATATAGACAAAGCAGCTGTAAGTCATAATTACTAATTTTCAAGCTCTAACTCTAGCACAAATACTGAAATTTAACACATAATAAAGTCGAAGGATACAATTAAGAACACAGTTAAGATGTGTCAGGAGTTTGATTTTTGTTTTCCCATCATACGCTATAATACTACTGTCAGAAAACTTGGTGGAAGCATTTCCTTTTCCCCTCTGTGTGAACAGCAATGTGGCACAAAATGTACACCTGGATTTTTCTGCCCCATCTTTGAATTTGGTCACTGGAGCAGCATCTAGAGCTCAGGCAGAGATGGAAGAAGCTCCACCTTTAGTCATTCATGGCTCTGCTTGCCCATGTAATGGAATAAAGCTTTCAACCAGGAAGTTTAGAAGGACAGTGCAGAGCCATGCAGATGTCCCTGGTGAGGGGTGACAAAGCTCTCTTTGCCCACCTGGAACACAGGATTCCTGCAGAAGGGGCCCAGGAGCTAAGTAGGGAGAAAGCGGAAGCTTGTACCTCTTGAATGCTCCCTCTGTTGTACCAACCTCCGTGGAATTGAGGCAGTCTTCTCACTGCATCTTCCCTGGAGTGCAGAAGCTGAAAGAGCAGGAATCGGGAACACTTGGGAATCTTCAAGGCAGCAAAGTCGAGAGCCACGGAAATGTGAGCACTACTTCCCCTCATGTGCTGAGCTTTTGTGGGGACTCCTTGAAGTAAATGCGTGGAATAATCAGTAAGAACTGGATGCATCCTGTGTGAAAATCTGAATGGATCAGAAGGTTCTCATTCAGGAAAAGGTGTATCCCTGTATCATTCAGTGTTTTAATTTTTTGCAATTATTTACAAGGTAGATATCCCCTGTATGTATTTCTAGGGTAGATCTAATTCTCTGAGACCACAAGTTTAGGCTAGCTTGTATTTTTATGAATTATGTATTACCACAAAACATAAAAAGTGCCCACATTATTGTGGACCACGTGATGTTTCCATGCATGCAAATATGATGTGAAGTTCAAATCAGGTTAAATGTATTTATCTACTCACTTGTCATTTCTCTATAGTGAAAACATTCAAAATCTTTTCTTCTAGCCTTCTGGAGTGTATGTTTTGTTACTGTGTGCTGTAGTCACCTGGCTCTGCAGTAGCACATCAGAATCCTCACTGATTTCTAATCGTGACTTCATTCCAGTTGATGTAATTTTTCCCAGGCAAATCCCTACTCTCTGTGAACTTCAATTTTGCTGAATGGAGTCTCTGCTGATTTTGAATCTGGATTCCTCCACTCTTGTCTGATTGCCCTTGTCAGCCTTGCAATCTTTCACCCTATGCTTCGTCCATGCTATTTCTTTGACAGCCATACCTGGGTGGAAAAAAAAAACACAGTCTGTTTATCCATTTCTCCCATATGTGGCAGGCATGAGCCCTCCTGATGTTTTCCAAATGCTCTCCTCACCTGACACCATTGGCTAAGTGTCCATCTTCCTGGGTTCTCACCAAGTGCAGCAATTATTCCAGTGTCTTACTGAGGCTGTGGTATGCAGGGTTGTCAGTGACATCCAGTCTTTCACTGACAATCCTTATGATTGCTGCTTAGCTACTGACTAGCAAGCAAGCACTTGTTCTTAACAGACTGGGTCCAACCCTGCTGGAGAGGGACGAGGTAAGCATGGTCCCTGTGTTGTTGGGGGACCCATCTGATGAGGCTGGGCTGAGGCAATGTTTGGAATGTGAGTCATCTGTGATGTGACTGATCAGGGCTATTGGGCTGCCCACAGCCATGGAGAATCTGGGAATTACAGTTGAGAGGGGTATAATTACACAATACTGAGGTGGCCAGTCTTGATGTAATACATACCAAGAAGTCCCTGGGATTTCACACTGAAGGGATTTTAGCATTTATTCTATCTCATTAATCTGTGGCTTTTCATTGTCTTATTGGAGTTCTTTTATTTTTCCATGAATGACTTTAGTTACAATGAATTGAATACACAGGAAGTTAACATCTACTGAAGCTTTATATCCCAAGTTTTCATTTTCTGCAGATGTTCTATGATTAACATGCCATTGGCAAAAATACTGCCAACGTGTACCACTTGAACAAGAAGTATGCAGATGAAGCCTGTGTGTCTTCTTCATTTTAAATACCAATGTTTTTCATGAACACATAATTGAGACTCATTTCTATATAGGCATTATTGGCAAGAAAGCATTTCCAGAGTGGTAAAGTGAAGCCGGTTCCCCAGTGGTGCCAGGTGATTAAGGCAGAAAATCCATCAGTGATGTAAATCCAGCAGTAACGGACTTTGCTTCTCCCTCTGCCAAAGCTATCGTTCTCCTTTGAAGGTTCCCATGAGATAAGTGATCTCCTCTCTCCCAAAATCTGCACACGGATCCTTACATGGAGTCTGCCTCCAGCACAGCAGACCTCAGACGCATGAGGGACCCCTTCGTAGGAAGCAGTCACGTGAGTGGGTAAATTTAATGTGGGGCCTGCCCCTGTCCACCGTGGACAGCTCTTTCTCCACCTGTGTTGATACCTGAGGGTGAGGCTCTTTCACATCCCAGACCCTGAGGAGTGCTGGTCCTCTAGGTGCTCGGACGTCACCCTTCTGCCTGGATCACACTTGCCATCCTGTGGTTAGGAGGTGGATGGCTCTGCTCCAACAGAGGCCCCAGCTCCAACTCCCCAGCAGACTGGTGACAGGGTGAGGACCCAGGGGTGACAGCTGTGGGGCGCTAAAACCATCTTATCTCTGGGTAGTTTCCCCTCACATGAACACACTACTACTTGTTTAGCAGTTCATCACTTGGTATAGTTGTCTATAATTCTCGAGTGCTATAAACAAACTGCCCTGGTATTGTGCACAGAAATCTCCACGTAAACCTTATTGCTTTATTCCTCATTGCAGAGCGGTGTTTGTAAGTCTGGAAGTGGTTGTTCCACATTTTCATTCTCACTGTCTATTCAGGGGTTGGAATTTAAGATTTTCTAGTATGTTTGTAATAGTACCTGGCTGGGCTGTAGTTGATACAACCCTAATGACTCAGAACTTTCACATACGTTACTGTGCTCTCCCGACATCTTTATAACTTCATTGGTAAAGTATTGAATTCACTCTGCCCATTAAAAGTTTTTTTTTATTAAGTTTGAATTTTGATAATTTTAAAAACTAAACCTTTTTTTCTTTCTCTTTTTCCAAATATTGTTGAAATACTTGTGAGGGTACAGCGAAGTTATTTGTGGTCGTGTATATCAATAACGAAGAGGTCCATCCATGTGGACTGTGGTGGTGGACTTGGGAATAATTATTAGTTCTACAGGATCAGGGGAAATGAAAGACATCAATGAGTAGGCTTGAGGCACCTTGCAGAGCAAACACTTGGGGACATGTGGGCGCCGTGAGAGTCTTCCTTCTCCTCCCTGTACCCACGTATGGCAGAAGGGCTGGCTTAGGTCTGCAGGCTCCCTTTTACAAGGGCTCCTTCTCTTATCAGGGAGACACAGATATTCTGATGATAAACATTATTTTTTTACACTCTTTTGATTTAATTGGTTGTCATGCAGAGTAAATATTTCCTCTAAGAATAGGAAATCCTTGCTTTCCTGTCTCATCAGCTCTTAGGTTTTCTGGAGACTGCTTGTGGAAAAGGATGAAAGAGAAAGCAGAGCTTCAGGACCACATGCATGTTTAAAATGGAGCAGAAACCTCCTCTGCATGACAGGGAGACTTGTGCACAGATGCCTCCCAGATACTCCAGACCCTCACCGCCATCACCACACACACAGATGCCAAGGGCTGTATGACTGCACAGAACTTCCCACTGCCCTGCTGTGCAGGCCTCCTGGGCTTTCTTCTAACGAATGAAAATCGCTCTGGGGAGCTGGCAGAGGACACTGAAGAAGGACTTCAGCCACTTGCAGAATTGCCTGCTGTGAGGGCATAGAATTGTGGTTCTTAGGTGAGGCCCCAACAGCAGTGACCAGAACCACCTGAGAACATGCATTCCCCACCCCCAGCATTTGCTGAGCACAGGATTCTGGAGCCTGGACCCCAAATTAACAACTTAGGTTTGAGAACACTCACTTCAGCTGTGTCCCAGCACACGCCGGGCAGCACAGGTTAACAGCCCGGCCATCTGGGAAGTCCCTGAAGACACAGTGGAAGCTGGTCAGTGCATCTGGCTTTTGGCTTGGACAGGAGTGTCCCGCCTAGACTCTCAGGCTGCATGTGGTCTAGACAGCCAGCGATACAGCCCAAGGGACTATAAACTCCTAACACTATTATGTGATTTCTCAGTGTTCTGGTAAAGGCCACCGCAGTGACAAGAGAATGCTGTGTAACAGGGTCGAGTCCAGAGCCAGCTGCCTCCTGTGCCCTCTACAAGGTCACTCAAGGGCCCCCTGCATGTATCAGACGTTGCCACACATGTCATGGTGAGCAAACTGCTGTGATGGCCAGTGAGGGCTTCAGCCTGTAATCCCAGTGTTCTGGAAGGCTGAGGCAGAAGGGTCACAAATGTGAGCCCAGTGAGACACAGTAAGAACCTATATCAAAATGTAAAAATGGGCTTGGAGCACTGAGAGGAACCTCAGTGAGAAGGTCCTGGCTGCAATCCCCAGTACTGCAGAAAAAATAATATTTCAAACTACTTGCATGTATGTTGGCCGGTGAAGCAGACGTTTATTTTCACTGAGCAGACATGTAAACTTTCTTATTTACTTTTTGAATTGAGGCTTGTTGTGTTACTTAATAAAATACTCCAATGAGTTTAAATAAATTAATTGGAGCAACTTTGTTATAGAAGTACAAGAATGCAATAAATCACTTTTTGCTCATGATATGGTGGCATTATATATAATGTAGTATATCAAACCTATAAAATTAAATGGTTGCTCTTTATTAGTTATTGGAATATATATGGTTGCCATCTGACAGTGCCAAGCAAACCCTGACCACGTCTCATTACTTGCACCATGCAGATCACCTTCCCGGGCAGCTGTCCTGCTGGACCCTGGGCTTCTGCTCATGTCTCCAAATTTCAGCAGAGTGTACATCAGTGAACTTTCCCATGAAAGCGTGATTAGACAAGGCAATGATTTCCAGTGATGATCTCTCTGGGAATCCACAAGACCACAGGCATTTTCACAGTACCACTGGTCACATAAATGAAAAGTCGGCTATGTTATCCTTTTCATGCTATGTTACACTCTTTTCTAAACTGTTGTGGTAAAGTATACCCAAGGAGAGTCGTGCTCCTTGTATACAAGAACTATTTATAGGTTGTGTGTGTGGCCCAAGAGAATTCGTGGTCACTCCGGGTGGCTCAGCAAAGCCCATGGCTTGGTTCTTTCAGGCAGCTGTGACACAGTGCTCAGACTGTGAGAAACAGCGGGGGCTTCACCCTTACATTTCTGGAGGCTGGGGTGCTCAGCACTAGTGCACCATGGTGGGACTTGGGCGAGGGTGTGCTCTTCCCACCCTAGGAGGGACTTGTGAGCTCTGGGTCTCGCGTCTGTGAACATTGGTTCTACGAGGTGGGCAGGGCTCTTAGGAGCCACCCACCCCCCAAGGGTTCATCTCTTCCAACAATTACTCAGGGGAACAGGACTTTAACAAGGGAAGTTGCAGCCGAGTGGCCCTCCATTATATATAAATACCACATTTTCTTTATCCGCTTGTCTCTTCATGGGTATTCAGGCTGCTTGCAGGATTTATGTAATTGTCTGGGGCTGTGCTGTGATAAATAGTGGTGCACAAATATTGCTGTCCTATGAAAACTCAAGGTCTTTGGGGAATACACGAGCAGAGGGAGGCTGGGTCAAGACGATTATAAACTGTGTGAACTGCAAATTCATATTAATAAAATAAAATGAAATTAAAATAAAGTCTGCACATATTAATAGGGGAAATGTGAAGTTTTAGGGAGACATGACATTCGTGATGCATCATTATGGACTCGGTAACAGTGGCCCAATGAGAAGCGAGCTTGACTGAGGACTTCTTCTGAGAAAGTTTATGGTCAAACATCCCACAGATGTTCAGATATATTAAATTAACATTCCTTTTATCAAAATTCATCCTAGGGAAAATGATTGTCAGTGCTGTATCAAAGGCATGCAATGCCATTTACAGCAGTGCAATTCAGAACTACAGAAATAAGGAACAACATAAGCTAGGTACCTACAACCAAAACAAACAAAACAAAGACTCATCTGGCACAGCGAATCCCACTCACCACAGTGGTTGCCACATCCTTTCTCAGACAATTTTGAAGGTATGGATTTACATCTCATGCCAGGCTATCAAATAGCCATGCGCAAACCAGATCTATTTATACTTCATGCTCAAAGTTACATCCAGGCCTGTGTAGGGAGGGGAAGTGGAAGGAAGAAAAGAAAACATTCTAAAGTGTCAGTGGTAGTTATCTCTTAGAGAAGGAATTGGGCGATTTCTAAAATTTTGATAATTCCCAAAAGCTTATCTCTTAACTTACTTGTGATAATGGATCAGCTGTGTTATTGTCCTCATACACTTTTTACTATATTTACATCATTTCAGTTCATGTTATTCATTTCTTTGGTTTGTTTTAATGCCTTTATTCTTTTGCTAAGTAGAGTTGGAGTTTCTTGTTTAAAATCACGCTATTAATTTTTTTAGTATTAAATATCTTACGAGTGACATTTAGAAGAAAGAGAAATAATGAAACGGCAGTAATACGAAACATAGCTCTAGAGGAAATTAAAATATATATTCATAAAGGAGGAAAGAGAATCAATATTTACAGTGGAAAACTGAATCATAATAGATATTCCGAAAGAAAAGGAATTATAATCAAATATATATGTGAAGAGAACATTCTTGAATCAAATAGGACTGGATTTGAAACAGAAATATTTTAGGCAGCATTAATAAAGTGTTCCTATATTTTTAATTAGTTTTCAGGATAAAGAAAGGCTACATTTTTAGACAAATTTGTTTCTACTTTGCTACAAATTTTTCTTATCTAGCATCAGCAAAACATGGACCATATTTACAAAATGACTATGGAGAAAAATAGCTTATAAGTTTTCAAAGAATTTGGATTTTGTTTATATATGAAAGTGAGTTATAAATGCTTATTTATACCTGCCCTTACCTTGGTGGGAGACATCCAATCTGTCTTCATGCTTGCATTTTAACTGAAAGCCTGAACCCGAGGATGGAAATCAGCCTGACAGGCACCTCCTTGCATGTGCAATGCCTCTCTCTCCACTTGATCACTTTTTCTTTTGGTCTGAAAATATTTACTCAGCCTCTTCTATGAGTCAGGAACTACTTAAATACTACTAATACAATAGGGCATAAGATAGACAAGGCCCATGAACAGTGAATCATTTTATTCTGATAGAGGCACATGGATGAAAATGAATGATAAATAAATGTATAATTTTACAAATGTTTTGGTCTTGTCAAAAATGTCTATATTGTTTTACATCTAGATAATTTCAAATCACCCTTATATTATGTGAAACATTTTTCCCCCCCAGTACCAGGGATTGAACTCAGGACCTTGTGCTTGCAAGGCAGGCAACAGAACAACTGAACTAAATCCTTGGCCCTCACCCTTGTATTATGTAAATAGCCTACAGGTTATGTACAGGTTACGAATTTTGGCTGGACACTGGGATTCCTGGCTTCAGTAGCAAGAGGCTGACTTTGGGCAAGTGGTTTATCCTCTTCATGTTTCACGGACAAAAGTAAATATCTCATGGGCTTGTTTCAAAACTTCACCCAGATAACTTATTTGAGGTACAAATCTATATCTATATCTATATCTATATCTATATCTATATCTATCATATCTATATCTATATGATGTAAGATGAAAATCCTAACAAATTCCTATCTCTTAATCTCTTATAAGGATCTCAAATTGTATTTTCTGAATTAACTGCTACCATGATACTATGATATATGGTTATAGAACTGATTTTACGTGGGTATGGATATTTCTTGAAATGCCTTCTGGAATTCTACATACACAGAATTGTATTCCTCTGGACCACCATGGACAGTTCCTCACAAAGGGAGCCTACCTTTCCTCTCTCTCTGTGTGCCTGTTCCTATTCTTATCTAAAGGTGTTGTTTATATTTTTTCAGGGATATCATACTTTTAGTATCTGAAAAGAGCAAGTAGTAAGAGAAATGGCTTTATAGTAATATCTCAAAGATCATCGTGCCATTATAGTTTCTAATTTGCGCACAAGAAAGCAGTTTCAGTTGACTGTACCTGCTGCAGTCAGTAGCTGTCTCTGCTTAGGAACATGTTTTTTGAATTTCTGGTTGCCTGATGCTGAATCTGTGACCAAAACAAGAACCAAACCCTTTAAACAGTTTAAGGACATTTTTCTCTACATAGAAGTAACTTCTAAAGCCATGCATCGTGTCCATACCCAATGTCTTTTGCAGCAGCCTCTTTCTGCTCCTGCACTGGTTTCTTGTTGATTTCCTCTGCAGTTAAAGATGTGACTTCCTGTTGAATTATGACTTTCACGGGTAATACTTTGGGACCTTTTGTTGAAGTCAGAGGATCTGGAAAGTCACATGTTGGAATTGTTTTATTACTTTAGTAATGTTTGAAACAAGCTATGCCTTTGAGTTTATAATAGATTTTGCATCCTGTGTGTCAACACAATATGAAAATCCTGTAAAGCCGAGATAAGAACTTCTTTTAAAAATAACTTTATTGGTACACTTGGTATATGGAATGATCAAATTCATCATAAAAGACTTTCTCAGACTTGTCGTTACTGAAATTGTACACTGCCTGTGAATGCAGCACCCTTGTTCTGTGCCCACCAGACAGCAGTGGCACCTCCCTTCCCTAAAGGGGATTCAAGGTGTTTCCAGACATCCCGCGACACCCAGTTGGTGACAAAGCCGTGCCTGAAGGGGACCTCCTGGAGAAACTTCACTGGCTTCACCAGAAATCTGACCTCACTTCTGGCTCTCACTAAGGAGAAGCCAGCTTCCCGCTTCTAAGTCAAAACTTCTTCAGTTTTATGCGCAGTTCCTCTGTAGTGATTTTTCTGTACGTTTGCTCATTTTCAAACACATTTTCTACTCCAATATGTTCTATAATTCACAGACATTAAGTCATAATAGCATGTGTTTTAGGGAACAGTACAGCTAAGTATTCTGAACTTTGTTTTGTTCCTGGACACCCCTGGGGCTCCTGTGTGAAAGGTGTGGGCCCCAGAGAAGTGGGGTTCAGAGGGGACCTTGGGCCTTTGGGTGCCTGGCTCCTGACTCCAGCCATGAGTGGATGAATCCAAGGAGGAACTCAGACTGGTGGATGTCTTGGGAAGTGATGGAAACAGAGAAGGGGGGACTGAAAGTGTGGCCTCGGGGAATCTAGCTTGTTCCCGGGCAGGCTCTTTCCTTTTCACTTTCTCCTTTGTCCGTCTCTCTCCTCCTTCTCCTCCTCCTGCCCTACCCTGACCCTTCCCCTCCCTTACCCCTCCCCCTCTTCCTTTATCCTCTTCCTCTTCTCTTTCTCCTCCTTTACCCCTCCTCCTCTTCTTCCTCTTCTCCTTTATCCCTCCCCCCTCTATTTCTGTCTCTTTCTAGCTGCTGATTGCCATGCCACGAACATCTTTGCTTCTCTGTGTTGTTTCCACCTCGGACTCAGCCAACCATAAACTGATCTCTGAAACTCTGAACTAAAATAGACCTCTCCGTCTCCTCCTCCTCCTCTTCTTCCACTGTTTTTCACTGTTATTTTGTCAGCATGACAGAAAGCTGACTCACCCATTCAGAGACACGTACTTTCTTCAGTGCCTATTTTCCTGAAATTAGTAACATGGAGCGTGTAGCTGGACCTAATTTATTTGTAGTTTTGAACTTTATGAATATGACTTCTCTTTTTAATTCTATAAAAAGCTTTGTTTCTAGGTCTGGGGTATTGTAAGTGACACTGTTGCCAGGAACAATTGTGCCCTCATGTTTTGGTAAATATTTTGGGGTTTTTCTAGAACACTGGTTCTGAAATGTGCCAAGTTTATCCTGGTTCTTGGAGAAATTTCAGGCTCTCCCATCTGGAGAATGTTACTCACATGTAGTGAGTAGAGGGGAGTGATACTGCTAAATATCTTACACACACACACACACACACACACACACACACACACATTTCACTACCCTGACAGTTCTCCAGGACACAAACACCACCAGTGTCACATGGAGAACATGCTCTAAGTCACGCATCTAAGGGTGGGTATTCTGTGCTGCAAGACACACACCTCTGAGCTTTGCAGAAATGCTGATGCTCTTCCAAGTGGCTCTTACTTACCTTCTCACCAGCAGTGCCTAGGATTCAGATGGCCCATCATTTGATAATATTAGAGTTTATTCTTTTGTAAATCTCATAGGGTGAACTAGGGCTGCAGTGTGGTTTGAGTCATATTTTGCTCAAGAGTACTAAAACCACTTAGGGTTTATTTTCAGTAAAGAATCTGATCACTTGTTTCTACTGGATGTTGGTTCTTAATGGTTTTAACTGCTATTTACTTATTTTGGATACCACTTCTCTGTTTCTGTTGGTGCTTTTCTAGTTTGCCTTTTGACTATTTGCTTTCTTTATGTTGCTTTTCATGAGCAGGGTTGCTTGATTTTATGAGTGGAACTCATCAGTCATGTTTCCACACAGTCTCCCTTGTCAGTGTCACTCGCTCATTCATCTGCAGCCCTTTTACGTATATGTCCCCACTACCCAGTGGATTTATTTTGTATGTCGCACATGTTGAAATTCTTTTTTGTTTGTTTTCTACATTGAGGATCAGTTTCCCTAGCATCACTTTGATCTTGTTTTCTTCCTACTTGTAACACCAGCTTTGTGATAAGGGAGTTCTCAGTTTGCATCGCTCCCTTCGGGTCTCACCTTTTTGCTCCAGCGGCTTCAGGTTCACCCTTCCGGTTCGTCCTGCGGCAGTACCGATGCTCTGGGGCTCTGCTGAAGGTCACTGTGTGAAGGAAATCCACCCCACCTGGTTCTCCTTCAAGACTAAACTGTCCCCTTTAATGTTTAGTCCTGAATCTAGAAGCAGTTTGACAATTTTCAGCCTCTCAAAGAGTCTTCGGATTTTGATAGGAATTGCTTTGAGTACAGTATGTTAATTAATTATGGGGAACTTTACATTTCCCATCCCACTCTCCCCAGGCACTTATGCTTAAAGCTTTTACTGATTTACAGGAGTTTTACTCTGTATTTTCTGTAGAAGCTCTAACTTGAGTATGTTTAAGTTTATGCTCAGATAGCTTTTAGATGCTATCATACATTCAGTGGTATACAATCTTACTTTATGCTTCTCTTCCCCATATGAAAGGCCAATTGCCTAAAGTGTGCTGGTCTCAAACATTAGCCGAGTTGGCTATACTCTTGCTTATTTTACTAATTAATCTCAAATTATATCTAACCAGGACAAATCTGATGTACAAGAAATGCTGTGGACTCTACTTTCAAAATCGACCTTCGTTGCTACCTTGTTACCTCATCCCTGGCAACCATGTGTCTGACTCGATTACGAGCATGTTTCTGTAATGCAGTCACCACATTCAGGACCTGCCTCTGCGTGGGGTGTTGGGCTGTGTCATTTGGATTTTCTGGTATCTTTACTAATAACATAATGTTAGATATCGAAGAGTTTATTCTAAATTTTCAAATCTATTTCCAAGCCCTATTAATATCATTCTTTATTTGCCTTAACATTTATATTATTTGAAGTTATAACCTTCCTTAATTTCTGTGTGTGTGTTGCTGGGGACCGAACCAGGACCTTCACACTGAGCTGTATTCCAAGCTCTTTTAAAATCTTCTATCTCGAGACAAGGACTAACATGTTGCTCAGGCTTAGCCAAAACTTCTCATTCTCCTGTCTCAGCCTTCCAAAGTGCTGGGTTTGCAAGCCTGTGTCACCACACCTGAGTTCTATCACCCTTTAAAATTCTATATTATCTATTACTGTTTCCTTAGCTTCTCTCCCTTTTCCTTCTCTTTTTCATAAGTTTTCCACACTCTCGTTAGTTCATTGTATTTGAAAAAAAAAATCACTTACATACTTTGTTGATATCTGGTGGACTTTTTTCTTTATTTTTAAAATTAATTTTCATTGATACATTTACATTTCTTCACTGAATTAATTTAATTTAAAATTTCACAACTAAATGATTACATCATTAATGTTTAGCATCCCACTTTTATTAATGTGAGTGAAATTTAAGGGAAACACATTTAAGGAAAATGACTTAGAAACACATTTGTTTCTGTGTCGAGTTGGAAACTTCCCCAAGTTTGACCCTGGGAGATGGGGTGCTGAGCTCAGTGACCAGCAAACTCACAGCCCCCAGGAGGTGGACGCAGCAGAGACAGGGCTGGCCTCATCCAGGCCACTGCTCCTCACCTGGAAGTGACATCGTTGTCCAATAATTGCCCAGTGCAACCTGGTGTGAGAGCTCAGACTCTTCCCCTCTGTCTAGCATTTTGCCCATTATAGAAGAGAAAATTGGAAGATTCTTATCCAATTTATATTATTTTTATACCCTCAAATAGCTATTATTAAAACTGTCCTCGATGCTTTTCATATCACACTGAAAATGATATCTCATTCAACAATTTTTAATGCAATCCACATGGCATTAATTGACAGAATGTGATTTTCATTGGAAATACAATAGCTAAAGTTCATATGAATATTAAAATTAATTTCTGCATCTGTTTTCCTCCTTAAATCCTTGTATTTAGTTGTTATTTGCAAATGAAATTGACTATTAATACTTTTAGCATCAAGTTATTAAGCAGAGAGTCTTCTGTTAAACCTCCTAGTCAGGAAGGGAAAATGTCTTAGACTACTGATTCTGGGTGAATCAAAGACATGGCTCATTTCCCAATTTTTCTGTCATGCACTGATGAAATATGGAATGTTCTAGGCTTGGTAATAAAAATAAAAGCAAAAATATACTTTTAACCTTGTCTGCAGCAATAAGTTTATAGTCTTGAGTCACCTTTAATTATTTTAAAGCTAGCAATATTAATTTCAGATTATTTAATAAGCAAGTTTCATTTTGTTGCAATAAAATACAGAATCTGAGTGACATTTACACATTTCTCATAGCAAAGGTTAGAATCAAAAGAAATTCAATTAAAACCCTGAGGAATTTGGGCATTTTAATTTACAAAACCAAGATAAAATAAAGTAATTATAATGTATTCTAACATTTCCATTTGTCTCACTTAAGAAAAATGTACATGTGGTATGATAGGTATTGTACCCAGCGGATGAAGACACATAGATTAAAATATACACTGAATTATCATAATCCCATAATTCCAAACTAAACTGAAGACCACAAAGAACATCACAGCACACAGCGCAATATTATCCAAGTAGGTTGGATTTTAAGAATGTTGGAACTGAACTAAGCACTTTTAACTTAACTCTGGAAAGAGTCTCTTTCCTGAAGCACTGAGTCGACTTCTGAAAGGAGAAAATTGGAAAAGAAAGGCCAAATGATGTCTGCATGTTTGATTGGCTGTGATAAAACTCAGATTGAACTTCTACTAACAACTGCAGGAAGAATGATATGCTTATTTCTGCTGGTATACTTTGTTCCTTAGTTTTTATTATTTGGGCGTGGCTTTGAGAGATTACTTTTCTTGGAAGAAAATGTATCATTTGAAGAGATGCATGGTGCCAGTAATAACTTGGGCAAGTTCTACATCCTCAAACTATGATATTAAATTAAGTGTGCACTGGGATAACAATAGAAATAAATTGCACAATAAATGTAATGTTCTTGAATCATCCCCAAACCACCCTCTGTCCCCATCCATGGGAAAAACTGCTTTCCAAAAAGCAGTCCCTGGTTCCCAAAAAGTTGAGGACTGCTGCTGTAGTTCATAATTTTAGACAGTTATATTCATTAAGGCTAATTTTGATTTCCTTTTTAAGCACATATGCCAGGAACTGAGATATAGATGTAGACATGGCATTGTCTGTGCTTGAAATAGATAGGAGTTATCAATAGTTTATTCTGCTTTTGTTTCCAGTAGAGAAAAGAATTGCACTCCTTCAGTGCCCATGAAGAGACCCAGGCAGTTAAAAGGCTGTGACTGGCCTGATGTTTGGGCTAAAATCTGGGTCTCTTTCTGGAGAAACAAGCTAGTAGGAGATCAGGATTTGAGTGTATGGTCTTATATTTAGTGTCCAACATTTTCACAAAGGAAATTGTATTAATGCAATGTATAAGCAGGGACTAGAAGATTAACCTTAGCATTAATTAATCAGATAGAGTAATGAGAAAGAAACATGATATTTAATTTTAAAAACTATTGCCAAAATTCATCCAACATTCCCTGTTAAAATTTTAATGTTTGAGTACCACTGCTGTCCTAGAAATTACTCACAGATTGCCTGCTTGTTCTGTTTTATGTGGTGAACTGCCATGAAACGTGGCACAGACTCACGTGGGACACACTGCACAGCACTCGCTTCTCTGTGACACCTTGCACTGCACAGCCTTTCTCCACACCAAGCAGTTCACAACTTTGTCCCTGGATCTTGGCGTCCAAGCATAAGAACTTTATGATTCACCAATCATTCTCAGTTTCTCCTAGTTAGAAGCAACATCTGCCATTCAAATTCACAATACTTTGTGTGAAAGTACTCGGTCATTTCTCAGAGCACGAGAACATCCAGAAGCACAAGTGTGACCAGTCTGTTCCATTTCTGTACATCTAAAATCCCCTCTCATTTGATGATCCAGTCCTATACGCCATGCCCTGTATTGGTCAACTTTCCCATTGCTGAATGAACTGCCCAACTTAAAAACTTAAAAACTTGCAACTTAAATAAAAAGAGGAGTGGTTTAACCTGACTCACAGTTTTAGAAGGTTCAGTCCATGGTTGGCTGGGGTTCAGGGCAGAAAGACCACGACAGAAGAAGATGGTGGAGAAAAGCTGCTTACTTCATGACAGCCTGGAAGTGAGCAAGAGACAAGGGGGGGCAGGGGCAGAGGGCACAGTAGGGAGAGGGGAGAGAGAAAGTTCCCTTCAGAGGAATAGCATGCCTCTACCCCCAGTGATCAGCTTGGTTTAACAGTGCATGTAGATTAAACCACTGATGAGTTCAGCAAATTCCCCATGAGCCAGTTGCATGCCAGCAATTCTACCTCTGAACACAGGAGCCTTTGGGGGACATTTTAGATCTTAATGACAGCAGTCTGATGAAAAACGTATGTTCTTACATGTGTGTGTGTGAAGCAGTGGCCACCAACTTTGTAAAGCACAACAGTATTTTCCTAATTTTCCCAAAATTTAAGATTAGACGTTTAATTCTATTGATGACTTATTTCCACTCCTGTAACAAACTGAAATGAGGTGTATAATTGGATAACTTTCGGTGTCCTTTGCAGCTTTTATCATTCTGTACTCTCAGCTATTTCTCACACTGTTAGGACGATCAGAGTCTTCTGAGACAAGGTGCCTGAAATGTGGAGACCCGGGTGGAGTGGAAGGGAAAGAACTCTGCAGTATTTAGCAGGCAAAGGATGCAATGTCGTCATTTAAAAATTTGATTTTGCACGGGCAAAGTCCAATGTGCAAGGGGCTCATAGAGAGTAAGCAGGGTGTGGTTTCTTGTTTGGGGCTCTGTGTTCTACTTGGGGAGCATCCTGCTTCTCTTCGGGGTGTCAGAGGCCAGGGTCTCTGGGCTCTGGGGTGCTTGGGAAACACAGCATCTGCTCACAGTTCTAAAGGCTGAGCAATGGCCACCATATTAAACTTATACCTCATAGTCTTAATGGGCCCTAGGAAAATAAAAAGGAAGCATTTACATGGGAGTTCAGTGTGCTCTTAATTTAGCAGGAAAAATCTAACAATCAGCAGCATTTCGGAAGGGAAGTTGGTAAACTGGCCTTAGGCTAGGAGAGGGGAAAGGAGGACTCTGGTCTTGCTTAGAAGCTCCATGGAGTGTTCCACCCACACCTGCCTCTCCCATTGGGTGGTACATCCGGGTGGTCAAAGAGGAAGTGCTCACAGGAAAGCTGGCACTGCCCCTGCCATGGGCTAGAAGCCAAGCAGACATGTGAGCTCTGACAGTGCATCCATCTGAACCCATTGCCACTGGGATCCGGAGCTCAAATTCCACCTGTTCAGGGGAACGACTGAAGTGAGGAGAGCTGGGTTTTCATATTCTACAAGTAGGCCCTGGACTAAAGGCCTGGGAGGTGAGGAGGGAACAGGCTAAATCCCAGGTCCAGGGGTCACAAAATCTCCTCTGTAACCCCCACGCTTCCTTGCAGTAAGAATACTGTGCCCAACAAAGGAGAACAAAACAACACAAATGCTCAAGAGAAAACTCACAGAATTGTCAAAAAGATGCCACAGACATTTGCTGCTAATAGCCTTTGAACAGACCCTTGGTCAATTTATACACAATTTTCAAATAAAAGGATAAATCCAAAGTCTGAAATTATTTTGGAATGTTAATTGTGTGTGTGTGTGTGTGTGTGTGTGTGTGTGTGTGAACCCAGGGACATCACATTGAGCTATATCCCTGTAATTTAAAAAAAAATTAATATTGTATAGGGTCTCACAAAGTCACTAAGTTACCCAAGCTGGGTTTGAACTTCTGATCCTCCTACCTCAGCCTCCCAGAGTGGTAGGATTACAGATGTGTGCCACCGCAACTGGTTCTGCTGTATAACTAATTGTATGTGTCAGCTTGGCTGGATTACAAGGTGATGTTTGTCCAGACATCATTCTGGGTGTACCTGTGAGGATATTTTTATGAAATTAAAAATTTTTTTCTTTGTTTTTTGAAGGGTTTTTTTTTTTTTTCTGGTACCCGGGATTGAACTTGGGTCCTTGTGCTTGCAAGGCAGGTCACCGAACCGCTGAGCTAAATCCCCAGCCCCATTTTTTTTGTTTTTTGTTTTTTGAGACAGGCTCTCACTATGTAGTTGAGACTGACCTGAAATTCACTATGTAGCCCAGGCTGGTCTCAAACTCATAGCGATCCTCCTGCATCAGCCTTCTGAGTGCTGGGAATTACAGGTGTGCACCACCACGCCTGACTTGAAATTAAAGTTTAAATAGGAAGGCTATGTAAAGAAGTTTTCCCTCTCCAAGGTGGGTAGGCTTCCTCCAGTGAGCTGAAAGCCTGAAAAAACAAAAAGCTGGCCTTTCATAAGAAAGAGAGAATTCTTCTCATTTGATGGCATTTGAACTGCACATTGGGTTTTTCTTGCTGTGCAATTCTAACTGAAACATTGGCTCTTTCTGCAATGGATCTGTAGGTCCTCAGACTGGAACTATACTGTCAGTTCCTCTAGTTAGTCTTGGGGACTCATCTTTCCCTTTGCAGACACAATAGTAACACCCACAGTTTAAAGGAGAAAGTCTTGATCTTGCTCAGATTTTAAGAGGATTCCGTCCATGGTTGGCTGTTCAAAAGCACAGACATCATGGAGGAAGGGTCTTGAAAGCAAAGGTACTTAGTTTATTGTGGCCAGGAAACAGAACAGGGAACAGAGCCATAGAAGAAGGACAAGGGACTGACACAGGCCCCAAGTCTACACTCCATGGACCACCCAGACACACCCAGAAGTGTGCACCATCAAAGCCCTGGGGAGATCCCAAATCCACTCAGTTTGCCCCATAGGTGTCACACCAACTGTCCTGGAGATCTTGGGATCTGCTAGCGCCTGTGACCAACTGCATTTGCTCCTTATAATAAAACTAGAAGCCAATTTCTTATTTTTGTGTAAATACACATGCTCACACATTTGTGCTTGCACACCCTTGTGTGCATATGTCATCAGTTCTGTACTTGTGGGAAACAGTGTTTTTTTTTTTTTTCTGTGACCATTGCAAAGTGATTAGGGACCCATAAGACTGTTATCGCTGGGTTCCTCCAGGGCATCTCTATGTTTTCCTTTGAGAGGAATCAAGTGAAAATAACAAGTTATCTTTCCACAGATTTGCTTTGATGAAGAGAGTAGAGCAGTGATACTCTTAACACCTTATAGGGCAAGGTCAAAGGTCAAGTTCAAACATCCTAATAGAAACCAAAGCCCCTATACTCAGGAACCATTCTATTTCTTATGCAAGATCCGTGGAACTGAGAGGAAAGAAAGTTGGGCCTCACACAGGTACCTGCAAGGCCATATTTTATACGTATGTCCCCTGTTGGAAAACAGGTCGGAAGAAGAGGATGGGAGAGGAAGTTATCCACCAGGATAGAGGAGAGAGGGGAGTAAGGCAGCAGCAAAGGACCATTGTCATGGTACAGTCAGTATGGGACAGGGGCAGAGCCATCTCCCCAGTGTGACAAGGGCATACTTTTTTTTTTTGTTTTGTTTTTTTGGTACCAGGGATTGAACTCGGGTCCTTGCACTCGTAACGCATGCCACTGAACTGCTGAGCTAAATCCCCGGCCCAACAAGGGCATACTGAGAGCAACAACCAATTACACTGTTCTGCCACCGAGGAAGCAGGAAGAACAGAAACAGCATGAAAATTCTGTGTGTGCATGCCTGTGGGTGTGCTTGTGTGCATGCATGTACATCTGAGACAGGACGAAGGCCTCAGAGAATGCTGTGGGAGTGAAATGTCCAAATACAGTGAACACAGGGAGCAAAGAGGCAAAGGCTAGAGCACGGAAGAATTCTCCCAGTGCTTTTGTCTTTTGAACAGGAGGAAAGATGTTGGGAGGAAAATTAATTTTATCTGTAAGAGTAGAACTTTAATTAAATTTGACAGAATAATATTCATGGTTATTGTGAATCATTAATTCAGAACTTGTGATTTGTCATTTATAATTTGCAATTCTGTGTTGCTAAATAACAAAGACTACTTCTTGGGTGCCCGTCATCCTGACCTTAGATGTGCTTCTCATCATTAAGCACCTAACAACTTCATTGGATGGAGAGAAGAGGAGAGGGGAGAGAGAGAGAGAGAGAGAGAGAGAGAGAGAGAGAGATGAGAGAGAGAGAGAGAGAGAGAGAGAGAGAGAGAGAGAGAGAGAGAGAGAGAGAGAGAGATTGGTATACTAAAATGTGGAGGAGTTTGCCAAATCCAAAATTATCAAGAGAATTCTGAAGGCTGGAGAGCCCCAGTCTGAAGTCAGGCTCCTGGCAGTTACTTTTTGTGTGAGGCTGGTCCGACTCTGTCCTACACAGCCTTCAGTGACTGGGTAAGGTTGACCAACACCATGGTGGGCAATCTGCTTCACTCAAGACAAGTTTTCAGATGCCCATTTTGGGATTGGGTCTGTATATTTGGGGGGTCTGATTTTTATAAATTCTTTATATATTCTAGATAGTAGACCTTTGTCTGAGGAATTGCTGGCAAATATTTTTTTTCCCACATTGTGGGTTTCTCTTGCTTGCAGAAGCATTTTAATAAGATGAGATCCCATTTGTTGATTGTCTGTGCTAGTTCACGTGCAGCTGAGGTTTGGTTGGTGAAAACTTTTCCTACACCAATATCTTCAAGAGTTCTACCTAACCACTCTTCCAGCTGGTTTAGTGTTTCTGTTTTAGTATTTAGATCTTTAATCCATTTCAATTTTAGTTTAATGCATGGTGAGCGATATGAGTCTAGTTTTAATCTTTGGCAAGTTGAATCTCAATTTTTCCAGCACCATTTATTGAAGAGGCTCTATTTCCTCCAATGAGGGTGTTCGGCTCCTTTGTCAAAGATAGGTAGCTAAGTATGTCTGGAGTTGTTTCAGCACATTCTGGTTTTACTGATCCTGAAATGAGCAGACATTTCTCAGATAAAGATGTAGAAATAGTGAATAAACATAAGATAAAAACGTTCAACATGACTGGTTATTCGAAAGATGCAAATGAAAACACTGAGATTCCACCTCATCCCAGAAAGAATGGCTGCTATCGTGAAATCAACCAATAACAAGTGCCAGTGGGATTGTGGTGAGAAGGAACCTTCTTCACTTTTGGAGGGTGTGCAGACTGGTGCAACCACTATCGAAATCAGTGTGGAGATTCCTCAACTAGGATTAGTGGTCCCATTTGACCCTACTATTCCCCTGCTGGGTATCTTCACAAAATAATTAAAAGAATCATCTCACAGTGATATATGTTCACCCATATTTATAGCAGCAGAGTTTGCAATAGCTAAAACTTGAAAACAGCCCAATTACCCATCAACTGGAGTCTGGATAAAAAATGTGTTCTTTTCATAAAATAGAGTACTACTCAGAATAGAGAATGTGAAACAAGAGACATTTATAGCTAAACGAAAGAGCATCAAGGCTGTGCTCTTAAGTGAGATAAATAGGACACATGTTTGTAAATACCAAATAGTTTCTTGGTGTGAGGATATGAAAGTGCAAATAAGGATCAAAATGTATAGTATATAATGTGAGATAGGAAGAAAAGGTGCAAAGGGGAAGGGGAAGTGGGAGGGGTCAGGGAAAGGAAAGAATGGAAAGGAATAAATAAGAGAAAAGGAAAACATGGAAGCAGAGCGTGAGTGAGAGGTGGAGGGAGTGAAGGGAGGGCAGGGGAATGGGGAAAAAATAAGAACAAAGATATATCATGTACAGGTACAGATTCCCAATGATGAAAGGCAGCATGGTACTAAAATGTACCCATAAAATTAATGAAAAAAAAGGCAATTTTTTAATGTCCACCTCACCAGCAAAGCATCTCACAGAAATATGCCAGTGTTTGGCAGGTATCTGGGCACAACAACGAGTCCAGTTGTATACACAATGGACAGTGACCAGCCCTGTCTGGGTACCAGTGAGACAACATCTGCTTCCCTGGCTCCAAAGCCAAGGGACACAGAATCTGGAGACATTTATAGCTTCATCCATATTTGCGTTGGCTTTTGTGCAAGGCTATGATTGCAGCACATGGAAGGACAGAGTGCCAAGCCTTTGCCCAGTTCCTACCTTGGAGCATATGGACTGAATTCTGTCCGCTGGGCTGATCCTGCAGAGAA
This sequence comes from Fukomys damarensis, assembly GCF_012274545.1. Classification (NCBI taxonomy): domain Eukaryota; kingdom Metazoa; phylum Chordata; class Mammalia; order Rodentia; family Bathyergidae; genus Fukomys; species Fukomys damarensis. The sequence goes on from NW_022900929.1 coordinate 29,631,432, forward strand.
GAAGCTGGCATTCAGCAGGAGCTCAAGACTTTCACTGCTTAAGTCAGTTTTAGGGATGTGTCTGAATGACTTTCTCCTCACTGGCACCAAGGGTCCAACAAGCACAGCAGAAGGAGGTGAAGTTGATTGGGGCTTTCAGAGGTCTCAGTATATGCAGCTGGCTCTGAGCCAGGCAGGGCATGACGGAAAGAAGTTTGCCCAGGAAAACAGCTCATGCTGTGGTGCTCAGCAAAGGAGGGAGAAGGGCGAAGCCCAGAGGGAGGAGCACCCTTGGCTGCCTCCAGAGAACCTCCTCTTCCAGCTAGGCAGCCTCCCCATAGCACAGGCAGCTTCTGCACCCCTGTCTGGATGCCCACACTCCAGAAGTGTACCTCTGAGCTCTGAGAGTGGGGCACTCTCCAGACCCAAAGCACTGTGGAGTTCTGATGGCCAGCCCTACTGTAAGGGAGGAGACAGCGCAGCCTAGAGACTGACAAATGTGGCCATTGTATGACACTAAGGAGAACCAGCAAGCTTTCATCAGAGTTTAAATGTGGCCCCTGCCATACAATGAGAGCTGCATATTGCAATCAGGTATATTGACAAGGAAAATACAATAGAATTTAAATTATAAAAGCAATTACAGAGTCCTGTGGAACTGTAGACACATTGAAAGCTATGTTTTCTATATTCAAAAGATTATGAATATTTAACATTTTCTTCTAATTGTATAAATTCAACGTAGTGAACATAGACTATGTTCCTTCTAAGCTAGCATATCAAAAATTAAAGGCCAATTTGTGCTGTATTTCACTTGCAAATAGGCACAAGAATTTTGAGGCACCGAACCTTGATTTTGTTTTTTAAAATTTTTCCAAAATATGTGAGATGAATAAATGATTAATATGTTTCGTTTTCTTTTTTTGGGGAAAAGAATTAACTCCTGGCATAACATGGTCCATCAGAATATTTCTAAAATGAAGAGAACTATTGTTTTTGAGTCAAGGTACACAAATTTTCTGCCTGCCAAAGCAGGCATCAGGCCGACACTTGACGTCCATGTGATATTAGGGCCCATTCATGCTCAAAGACCTTCGGGCAGGGAGAAGTAGGGTCTCCTTTGTCCACACGAAGTTTCCATCCCTCTGGCCTTGGGAACTGCACAGAAAACATGTGTCTCACAATCACCAAGAAGAAAGCCGGAGTGACAGGAAAGCATTTTAGCTCAAGGATTTGCAGCCATTCAGCTCAATTCCTAGGAGATGTATGTGTTTCCTAATGTACATCTCCTACAGCCTTAATTAAACTTAACAGAATGATATTCAAGGTCGAAGCAAATTGTTAGTGCAGAACTTGGGACTTGTCATTGATGTTTTCCAGTTCTCTGGCATATAGCAAAGAGTACTTTCATGTACCCACAATCACGTGACCATGTCGGAATCCTGCACCAAGCAGCTTCATTGGATGATTTGATACTTTGTGTCTTGGAAAACAGGGGAGTACTTTTGTAATACCTGACAGCATTTTTTACCTTGACTTCCCACAGGGAGCTTTACCGTGGAAAATCACTCCACAGAAGCACATTTTACTTTTGAAAGACGGGGTTTAGACTGAGCAGAATGTTCTCACCCCACTTCTGATTCCCTTGCTTGGTTGGAATTGCCGGGGTACTGGGCACAGTCTTGCAATCGTGTTTAATCACCTCCACGGCTCTACATCCAAGTGCAGAATTCTTGTTTAAAAGTTTTCTTTTGAGCCAATAACAGATCCACAGACAGCTGTAGGAAGCAAGACAGACACGAGGCACATACTTGTGCTATATAAAGGGTACAAGAAAATCAGAAATGGCCGCCACAGGCTGAGTGTAAAAGATGCCATAAATGAGATAAAAGCTGAGATGCTAAGCAGCTGTGAGAGGACGTTTTACCAAGGTATCTCGGGAGCCCCCACAGAAGCTCTTAGCCCACTGAATGCTGCTGTCCCGAAGACATGCTGGATCTCGTCAGGGTCTCTGCCCCTATGTTGAGACGACGGTGTACCTGTGTCCTTTTAGTCTTCTTTCTTTCGTTATTTATTCGATTCTATTTCAGTTGTGTTTTATACTAACTGGCTTTCGAAAACCTTGGGTTGCCGGGATGACTTACACTCGGCCGCGGAGTAGAGTCCTTTCTCAGTCCGATTTCATTCAGTTTCTCCATGCTGTGTTTACGGGAGCTGCACTTGCCCACAGGAAGCACACTGCTCTTCTGGTTTTATGCCTTTCTGTGTCTTGGAAAACTATATAAGTAATTACTATGTAGCTTTTTTTTTTCGTTCTTGTTAAATTTACTTTTGATACCATATGGGTCTTGGTTTTCTATTGTGGCAAAATATTTAATTATTCAGTCAATGCCCTGACATCTTATAGATTTATTTAGATTTTCTATTTTTCCTGGAGTCAATTTTATCAGCTTGTATTATTCTTGGAATTTATTTATTTTTAGTTATATAAATTGTTGGCCTATAACTGTCTTTGCCATCTATCCATAGTTTCTAAAACTATTTTTGTGTGGTTGGTATTAAAGATCCTCTTTTGTTTATGGTTTTAATCACTTAAGACTCTTTCTCTGTCTCATTCTTTCATCCATTTAATTTTTGGCAATTTTGTTTCTTTTTAAAGATGAAGTCTTTCCTTTGTTGATTTCTTCTTTTGTTTCATTGTTTTAAAATGAGATTTTTTTTACTCTAGTTCTTAATATTTCTTTCTTTGGCATGTTTACCCTCCTGGAATTTGTTCTAACATTTACAGTGTCTCAAGGGGGAATTTTAGGTGACTGATACTATTTCTTCTATCATTGTCAATATTGATTCTGCGGCTATGAATGTGTCCTTACAAATTTACTGTTGCTTTACCTGAGTGTATCTTTCATTTTTGCTGCTTCATTTTTTTTCTTGAAATGTTTTCTGATTTCACTTATGACTTCTCTGAGTGTTTTGTAGCTCAGGGTAAAAGCACATAGTGAGTATTTATTTGTAAGTTTCCCATATTTCCTTTGACACTGGTTTTTCACTTCATTCACTTTCAGCAGGGGATGTATCTTACCAAGTGGATCATTTCAAACTCATTGACTCTTTCCTCCTAGCACCACATTCTGCCCACGGGTGCTGAGGAGGTGAAAGTGCAGATTCTCTGCCCACTGGATTCCCAGTGCATGGAAATGGTGAGGATCCAGATGTTGACTGCCCTTCTGTGGTCCATCCTGTTCCAGTCAGTGCTATAGGTTTGCCCAGGAGGCTGAGCCCCTTACCATCCCTGCGAACACACAGACAGCTCAGGTGGAATGACTAGCGATCCCAGGGCTTTGCTCATCTGCATTGGTGTCCAGTGAGGGCGGAGAACAGCCCGCTGCTGGACACTGACCAGGAATTTGGAGCCCAGCCTGCCTCTCTAAGCCGGAGATGAAGGGCAGGCTGAGGCTACTGTGACAGGAGAACAGCAAACAAATTCCTGGCTCTGCTGAGAACGGAGAAAGGCTGACTACCTGCTTGGCGTATGGCCCGAACCACCGGGGGAACTTGGTCATTGTCTCTTGTTTTGTGTACCAGGATGGCGGAGAGAAAGTAAGTGCTGTGCTCACCTGCACTTCAACTATGGAAGCTTGGAGGAATGTGGACTTTCCACTGATGTCCATGGACACTGAAATAGGAAGGGGGTTGCAAAAATCATTTCTATTTAGTCCACCCTTATCATGATCTTCGGGCAAGAGTCGGCAGGCTTTCCCTGGAGTTGTTTCATTTCTTTCCTGTTGGTTATTCTTAGTTGAACACTTCTACGATTTCCTGTCCAGGATAGAGGAAGTGATTGGCAAACCCAGAAGACTCATCTTTGTCCCGTTCCTTATACCCTGACATACCTGGGGGCCTCCTCCTTTGGACTATGCAAGGTCTTCCCCAACTTGGTCATTGCAGGAATAAGGAGGAGACCCTGGAAGATATTCTGTCTTGGCTGGACATCTGTTCTGTGAGCTGTGACTCTCTCCACCCCTTCTCCCTGCACCAGCTCTGATGATGGGGCACAGGTGACAGTTATACAGTGAGTGGAAAAGGGCCCGAGGGAGAGAAGAGAGCAGAGATCCCTGGCTCTTTCCCCGGGACTTCTGCTGAGGTGAGACTTAATTATAAACCCTGGATGAAGGCATGGATTACAGGACAGTGGAAAGTCTTATTACTGAATTGAAACAGTTGTGATCTGTGAGTTGATATGAGACTGTCAGCAAAATTGGCAAAAAAGTAATGAGATGTGCTCTAGTGTTTACTAAGGCCAATTTACTGTGGCAGAAGAGAGAAAGAAGAAGCTTTACAACTGTTCAACAGACCATTTATGAATTGCTATAGCTGGGTTTGTAAAGAGAACCTGCTATGACATCATTGCATAAAAAGGATAAATTTTAAAATTAAAGATAATCACATGTTTCTAGAACACTAAATATTCCATCAACACCTTTTAAAATCAGAGCAGTGTGAGCAAGGTACATTTCAACACTGACCAAGCGTGCTGGCTGGGTTAGTTGAGATCCTTCCTCTCAGGCCACCAGGGCAGGGTCATTGGATCTTGGGGCGATGGGGCTGCCTCACCCCGAGGAGCTGGGTCTGGTACCGGGTGTCACATGGAAGGGAGTGTCGCCCTCCTTTTCCTCTCCCCTGCTTCTTCAACTTGAGAGCAGCTCCTCCCCCTGGGCCCCTATGCCTTGCCTCCTCTGCCTGGGAGCCAGCCTGCCATGGGCTGCACCGCTGAGATAGAAAGAAATCTGTCCTCCTTGAGATGTTCTGGTAATGTCTGTGCAAGGAAAGAGTGACTGAGACATCAAGAGTAAACAGGAAAATACACACAAGTGATTATTCAGTTTGGTGTGTTGTGTTTCCATTAAGTGTAAGATATTCCAGTATTTTGTTTCAAACTGGAGATCAGTCAAAGACCATCAAAGATGCTTAGAGACTTCCAAATATAAGCCACAAAATAGCTGTGTTGGCTGTGTCTTCCCCCTCCTGAGCCTGTGTCAGTTCAAATCCTTAGATGCACATTTTGCTGTGGTCTGAATGATGTGTGTTCGCTCAGGACTTTTCTCTAAACAGTGGATGTGTAGATTCCGGTGACTTTGTCCTCAGGTTTTGTTGAGATGATCTGTGAAGTTACTTTTTCCACTTCTTGCAGCCTGCCTGAGTCTTCAAGTGCAACCCAGAGACTTGCAAATTTCTAAGAGAAATCTTTATTTTATGATGAATTTTTTATATTTTAATTACATGTAAACTGTGCCATCTTTCCTGCAGATTTACAATTGTGTATATTATTCTGCAGTCACTAAAATGGAAATTGGAGGAAAGCAACTTCCATAAAATCAATAAATGAGAATTAAAAATTATTTTTAAAAGAAAAATTGAATAATCTATTATTTCATTGTTGATTTTCTGCCTAGTAGATCTGTCAATTTGTGATAGTGGGGTATTTAAATCCCCCACTACAATTGTATTAGTGCTTATTTGGTTTTTCATGTTACTTAATATTTGTTTTATATAGTTGGGGGCATTTGTATTTGGTGCATATATGTTTATGATTGTCAGCTCTTCCTCTTGAATTGTTCCCTTTACAAGGATGTAGTGTCCTTCTTTGTCTCTCTTAATGAGTTTTGGTTTGAAATTTACTTTATCTGAGAATAAGATTGCTACCCCTGCTTTTTTCTGGACTCCTGACGCATGGAGAATTGTTTTCCATCCTTTCACTTTCAGTCTATGGACTTCCTTTTGCACTAGGTGTGTTTCTTGTATACAACATATTGTTGGATTTTGCTTCTTAATCCATTCTGCCAATCTGTTTCTCTTGTTTGGTGAATTGAGGCCATTAACATTGATGGTTACAACTGATATATTTTGACTTATTCTTGTCATGTTTTTGTCCATTTGTTGACTCTTTTTACTTTTTCTCCCATCTCCTTTTAGTTTCTTGCCTTGCCTATTTGATTTGGTCTGTTGGGCCTCATGTTATTGTGAATTTCGTTGTCCTTTTCTAGGATATTGTTTAGAATTCCTTGCAGTGCTGGTTTGGTGTTCATGAAATTTCTCAGGTGCTCTTTGTCGTGGAAGTATTTTATTTCCCCATCTATTTTGAAAGAGAGTTTTGCAGGATACAAAAGTCTAGGTTGGAGATTCTTTTCTTTTAGGACTTGGAATACCTCACTCCAGGCTCTCCTTGACCTAAGGGTTTGTGTTGAAAAGTCTGCTGTGATTCTAATGGGCTTCCCTTTGCATGTGATTTGTTTCTTTTCTCTTACTGCTTGTAGTATTTTGTTTTTCTGTTGGATTTCTGGAATCTTGATTATTATATGTCTAGGTGTAGATTTTTTTTGATCGTGGCTAGTTGGGGTTCTATATGCCTCACTTATCTGTATGTCTAATTCTTCCCTTCTGTTTGGGAAGTTTTCTGTCATTAATTCTGTGAAGAGCTTTTTTATATCATTTGTGTTTTCTCCTGTTTTTTCATGAATTCCTATCAGTCTTATGTTATTTTTCTTTGAATAATCTAAAAGGTGTTTCATTCACATGTGGTGTACTGAATATGCACACATCTTAAATAAATGTATATGAGAGTGAAACTATGGTGTCTTACAAAACTGCAGTCCATGTTTATCACTCTAAAATGCTTGTCAGCAGGCCAATGTCCTCATTTTGACCATGACTGGTCTCACTTCAGTCAGTGGATGATCCGGAAGTCCCAGGAGATGTAATGGCACCACCACACATGGACCCGGGGCTTCGTCAGACATACCTGGGCATGTGCTCTGACTTGACCCAGGTTTGGAAGGGTGTAAATTTTGAAGATGGGTCCATACATCTATTTTCTCTAGTATCTGCTCGCTCAGGTATTTTTCTGTGATTGCCAGCTCTACTGGTAGCAAATTCTTCATTCTCAAATGTGGTACCCTTATCTTCCTAAGTGCATTTTCTAATTGTCTTGTTTCATAAGATGAAGACATTTATAAATTTCATGCTCTCAAATCTCCTTTTATCCTATGTGTTCCCTTATTTTAATGCTCAACATAATAAGGCCTATTGCTTTCCAAGGCTGTTTAGGTATTTGCTGTACAATTCTTTTCTTTCTGTACTTTTATGCCTTTATGTATTAGATGGAAACAAACTATTTCTATTACTTCACTTTTCTTTAATGCTAGTTATTTTCTATTGCCTAAATCAGAAAAATCAAAGAATGTGATAAATCTAATGTTTGCTGTTATGGTTTGGTTACAGTGTATGTTTTGTCATTCATTGCTTATGTATTTAAGTGGTTTCTATTTCATGGTGTAAACCATGTAATTAGAGTTCAGGAATGATACAACTTCATTGTAGTTGTAGCTTTAATTATATTAAGGTAGTCACTTATACATCTTTCTAACCTTTTTTCTTGAACACTGCTTGGCTTTATATACTTTCAAAACTTGCATTGGAAAGACAATTCTGAAGCAAAATTTAATGAGTTGGGCTTGCTTTCAGGAGTCAAATGCCAGTGAAAGGTCAACTAGAAGAAACTGATCTTTATTTAGATTTCAGAGCTATTCTGCTTTTATCCTGTTTGTGTTTTCCTGCTACTTACAGGAACTGTTTGAAATAATTTACTCCACATAGATTTTTAGATAAAGATCAAATTTGCAAAATACATGAGAGTATCAAGTCATCAGAATAATTACTTGCTACTTATAGACTTTGTAGTTAATTTCAGAAATTTATATTGTTTTGAAGGTTTTAAGGAAAAGTAAATATGAATGTGTAACCACCTTATTTGAGACAAAATATCTGAAACCCACAACATCATGAAAGAAGCTGCTCATTTTACTCACAGATTTGGAAGTGTCAGTCCATGGTTGGCTGGGTGCCTGGGAGAAACACCACAGTACATGGGCATGGCAGAGCAAAGATGCTCGCTTCATGGGGGCCAGGAAGTGGAGCATGGCACAGCTCCAGGGAGCATACACAGACCCAAAGTTCCACCTCCAAGGACTACACAGACACACCCTGAGGTGTGTGTTGCTCTTCCCCCAGGCAGCTCCTAAGCCAATCAAGTTGACAATTATGTTTCACTGACATAGAACACCCTGCAGAATGCTAGGCCAGCACCAGGCAGATGATCTCCCTGAGCACTGCTCAAGAGCAGTTTTTCTGGCCCACCACGTCACCTGTTGCTCTTGTTTGCTCCCTGGTCACCTCTGAGGAGACATCGCTCCACTTCGTGGAGAGGAAATTGGATCTCATTTTAATAATGGAATAAATAAAGCATAATTGCAGGGCAAAGTCACTTTGGTCAAATCATGTGATCTAATCAGGCAATGAGCAGAAGTATTTATGGAACGACCTTTAGAGACTGAGTGCCATTGGGATTCCATAAGTGTGACAAGGCGCCTGCTTTCCCTAGAGGAGACATGACTCTGGCATGTTGAATTCTAGGAGCATAATAATCAAAACACTTTAAACTTAACAGTGCTACCCCTAAGGGTAATGCAAACCCAGTGATATAAAGAATATTGTGTTCAAAATCACGTTCAAACTTCCCCCGAGAGCTGATCCCGACTCACTCAAAGGAAAATGTAGATTGTTGAGAGATTATCTGTGATTTCAGAGCCTGTACTGAAGAAATCTTCTGATGATTTCTGAGAGAGAGAGAGAGAGAGAGAGAGAGAGAGAGAGAGAGAGAGAGAAAAGAGAGAGTTATGATAGCAACACGGTAAGACGAAGCTTTGCTGGGAAATGACTTCCCCTTTTATTTAGTTCTTTTACAGAAGAAAAAAAAAAGATAAATCACAGTTTGACAAAGGTCTACCTATCATTCACATCAACAGAAATGCATCACTAGACATTCCAGCTACATCTGTAAGAAGATCTATTAAATTTTATGTTCACTTGGGTATTAAAAGAAGCATCAAAAAATCAGCCCATATAGCCAGGTAATTCCACCTTTTATGAAGATGAAAGCTCAAACTTTTAAAAATCTCCATATCCACAATGTGTCTGAGAAATAGAGTTGATAAAACCACTGGTACAATTTCTGAGTGTCTGGAAGAGGAGCCGCGCTGCATTGCTGTGCTGAGTCTTCCCAGATCGGCACAGTAAGCATAGTGGCCACACATGCTTTTTTAACCTGATCTATGGATGCACCAGCTAGAAGAGGGCTGTAAAACACAAGAATCTACAAAGGAGGCTAATTGCAGGACTTCCCATCATCTCATCTCATCTCATCCTCCCTCTCTTACTCTTTTCTATCATATTAGAGCCACAAGAATGGAGACCCACAATGTGGAGATATCAAATCTTGTGCTATTATCAAAGTCAACTCACAGAAAGTTAAAAGGGCAGAGCATTGCTTAGGAGTGCAAGAAGATTCAGAATGCAAAGTAGGAAAATAAGGTCAAGGGACCCAGATACTAAGGAGTGCTGGACAGGAAGTCAGACAAGATGGGGCTGGAGCCTCAGGACTGTGGCTGGATGAGGCGACCAAGGGCCTAAGAGTGGTACCAAGGGTCCTCTTCATTACAAAGCCAGGGTGGGGACACAAGATGCTGTGCTTGCTTTGCTCCTTGTAGGTTTGTGTCTTTGCAGCTGTTAGCAGCTGAACTTGGTCCTGCTGAAATTTGTATGTTCAAGTCCAAGTCCAAGGACTTCCACAGGTGACTTCATTTGGATATTGGGATTTTAATGATGGTGATTAAGTTAAGGTTATGCAGGTGGGCCCTAATCCAATACAACTCACACTCTTAGAAGAAAAGGACCCCAACACCCGCAGAGGAACAAGCATGTGAGGGCATAGCAAACAATGGCCATCTAGGATGACAGAAGAGGAAATCAGCCCCACTGGAGACTCCTGCGTTTCAAAATTACAGTCAAATAAATTTCTGTTGTTTAGGCCACTGGGTTGATGATGGTGCCTTGTGATAGCAGCTTTAGCATACCAACACCACTTAGCCCTTCTAAAAATTCAATTTTGGATCAGGCTTTGAACATATGATCTTTATAAAGAGTAGTCATGCCTAATATTCATGATCAGACTTTGGCTACAATTAAGGAAATAATATCATTAAAAAATGTTTCCTTGAGCATAATCTACTGGAGAAGAAATGGAACAGCATAGAAATAATTCTTTTGAAAGTACATGGCATGTTTTTAATCATGGCCCTAGCTTGTATACGTATGTTATTTACAGCAGTCTTATCTTAGTGATTTCATTTCACATAAACTTTCACTCACTCAGCCTACACAGAAGTATAAAAATATTATTTCAGTAGTTTTTGAGGCCCCAAGATTTTTTAACCAGGGTGCTGACTTAGGAAAGTGGAGAAGAATCATGTAACATTTCTGCTGTAGGAGTCTCCCTTTTAGCCAAAGGAAAATGTGTACACATGAACATCTTTGATAAAAAGTCAAAATAGCTATAACATAAGAAGGTTGATCATTGTTGCCGAAAGTGCACATTTTGCTTTCTAAATTAAAAATAACAAGCAGACGAACACTCTATAGATTTCCAAGGAATAAATAGCTATTAGTCTAAGAAAAAACACGATGACTGAAAATGATTGATAATGTTCCCCCGGTTAGAAAACTTCATGGGGGACCTGAACTGGCTTGTGAAACTGAGGCTGGTCATCCAGTCACTCCCACCTCCCTTGTTCTCTGAAGTAAATCCCTGCCGACACTGAAGGAACTATGTCCTCTGTGTACAGCTGTCCCTGAGATGCCAGCAAGGTTGTGCAGATGGCATAGGCAGGACACTCTGAAGGAACATTAATAATATTGAAATCTGTTGCTCAGTCCATTATGTTTTCACAAATTCTTATAGAACGGTTACTTTTGGAGTTTCAGGGTCAGAGATCTGGCTGAAGTAAGCAAATGTTTACATTTGTGGCTGTCATTTCTTCAAACTAATGAAGCAGAAAACATTCACTGCTGGTGCATTTTGCTGAAGCCCTTGCATCTGCAACCCTAATCCACTGTGTATAGTAGGTGGGGCATCTACAGAAAACGTCCTGTGTCATGGGAAGTGGAGAAGGCATAGAAACTGTCCTACTCAGCAACACAGACTCATTATTGTCAGCCCCCTAGCTGCCTTCCTTCAGCTACTTTGTATAGGCTGAGGCCAAAACCTATGAAGTCTTGGGTTTTCTGAGTCATGGCTTTGGAATTCTCTATGGCCAGTCATAAGCTGCTTATCTGCCACCTCCTGCTGGGGACTCCCTCAGAGGGATACAGAGATGTCTTGGTTCATGAACTGACTTCTTTTCATGATTTTGGATGCAAATGGAGTTGGATAAGAATTGAATCAAATGTAGTGGTGAGCTTCACTGTTGACCTTATGGGGAAATTTGATTCAGCTCTCGTCCAATTCAGTTTGCAACCAGAATTGTAGGAAGAGTTGTTTGTGAACTGAAGTATCACTGTACACATAGAGTTACTATCGTATCCACCTGGGAGTCGTCTAGAGTTATCTTCCAGATAGCAGCTACAGAGTAGCTCAAAGTAGACCATTGCAATAGCTGGTGTTGACATGTATTTAGATCCATCTCTACACATCATGTGCACAAGCCAGACACCACAGTAATCAAAAGCTCAAAGTGAAGACAACGCACAAAGTGATAACAGAAGCAGGTGCAATGGGGTGGAAGCAGGAGTGCCAACAAAGTAAGCAGGAAGTGATTTTACTACATTTCAATAATCTATGCAATGTTCCTAAGACAATCTCGTTAACACTCATAATTGTCACTTCCCAGAAAACAGAAACTGAGATCTTTAGGAGTTCAAATGTATCGCCCAAATATATTTATTTAAGTGGTTAAATCGGGATAAAGTCAGTGTCTGTCAGCCTGCAAAGAGATTTTATTACTTTGCAAAAGTAAAGAAGAGATTTCTGCTTTGGAGTTCAAGTACTGTGAGAAAAGGAGCTTCCGGGGTCTAATTAATGAGGAACATTTGGTCTCCTGTTTGTCTGGAAGATGAACATTTACTTAGCTGGGAGGAAATCCGGCTTTAAATGTTTTAAATGTATGAAATGTGTGTTCACTCAGCCATTAATAATGGGAACCATCAGAACACTAGCTGCAGTTCAAATCCTGTAAGTACACACAGCAACTTCCACCTAGTGCCTGTGCTGTCCCAGAAATTACCGTGCTGTATACCTGTAGGTGTTTCACAGCCTATTAAACCATAATTGTGGAAGTGTAATTACTAGCAGATGCACTACAAACTACTGGCTTCAGGGAACAACTTCCCTTAAATCATAGAAGAGCAAACTTTGAGTATTTTCTCAACAATTATGTGGTCCTACTAAAGTAAAATCCAGTCAGAGAAGCGAAGCTCATTTTTCTGACAAATGTGACAATGATTACATTATCCTGCACTTAAAATGAACACTCTCATATTCCATTCACAACAGAGAAAAGAGGGACAGCAGAAGTGGAGCACGTTGGTGGCATCCTAGTTGATACAGGTTCTTTTATTTGTGTTAGTTCACAGGCTATGAGGATCAGTTCTGACCAGTAGGGCAGTTACACAAATACTCGTGTCCTCAGGTGATGTCTCCGCCCTTCATCCCCTGAAGCCAGTCCTTCCTATGCACATCACAAAAGCAAAGGGCCACCTGCCCTGATGGACAGACCAAGGACTTCTAAACTGCTGACAGACTGTCTGTCCGATTGCTTGCATCTTCCCAAAAGGCTGAAGAGATAAAGTTGCAACATTCAGGATCCCTGGAATGGGATTTGCAGATGTTCTTTGCTGAGAGCTTAGTTCACCCTATTGCCCAGCATATTCAGTGCTCTGCCAAGATCAATAACAAATCTTTTCTCTGTGGGTGGTGTGTAAAGATTGACGAGGAACCCTTTTCCAGCTTATCTTCACTGATGGATGATTAGGTGTAATCCTCTCCCATCTTTCTACCTTTCCAGGAGTTACTTCTAAGTAACAGAAAATAAAATTGTTCCTCTGATACTTGGAACTACGCAGCTATCTAAAGTGAACTAGAAGATCTCATGGTGGCCATCTTTATGTTAGAGGCAGCACCCTTATTTTGCCTTACGATCAAATAAAAACCTGAGAAATGTATATGACCACAGTACACAGTCTCTGCACAGGAAGTTCATGGGTGAAGGTGAAATTGCAGTAGGGCTGAGATAGGAACATGTAAAGGAGAGAGAATGCGAGGACTAGGCACTGTGCAAGGCATAGTAGTATAGGACAAAGAACTCCTTACTACATTACATAAACATAAATTTGGGGATATGCATTTTCAAATTTATAACATTGAATAATGCTTTCTTGAGTAAATTGTTTTTTTGTTTTTTTTTTGAACTCTGGTTTTCAGATCTTTTTTTGTTTCAGCTTTAATTGAGTTTATTGGTACATTTTAGGGATACAGTACAGTTACATTCATTGTTGGGATCCTGTACCTCTACATGACAAGTCTTGATTCTCATTTTTTCCCCTTACCCCTGCCCCCCCTGCACCCCCTCCTCCCCTCCCCATCTACAAACACTTTATTTCTATCTTTAAATTAGAAATTAAGTGAAAAATGTCTTCTAAATCCTCTTTGAATTAAGAAGGCCCATGTGAAAAATTGTAAGAACTGACAGATGATATTGAATGACATGAGCTATAAAAATTTGTTTAAAAATGCATGAAAGGTACCAAGATTTGAAGGTTTAGATACTAAAAATACAGCCCTGGCCTCGGGACTTATGCACAAACTACTCTATGTTCTGGAATGAAGAATGTATCTTTAGCTTGGGGTTGAATTAAAGTTAGGGCAAATAGAATTTTTCAAGGGACAGCTTCCCTAAAGAGTTAAGTGTCTTTTTTGCTGAATTGCAATACAAATGTATTTACAAAAAATACAGTAGACTGGATTTGGTTTGCTGACCCTAGTTTGCCAGTCTGATGTGTAGAAGGTCTGTGAAGCCCCTTTAAATTCTGAACTTTTTAACTAGTGTGTATTAGTTATACAGAAAGTGGATTTCATCTTACCATGTTCATACAAATTCTGAGGTCAATTAAATAAATTCAGCAAAGTAGCGGGACATGAAATCAACATACAAAGATCAGTCATTTACCTGTGCACTGATAATGCACCTATTGAGGCAGGAATCAGTATGCAATTCCATTTACAATATAAATATATAAAGTGCTCAGGTTCAACCAAACCAAAGAAATGGAGGATGTTACAGTAAAAATATTAGAACACTGAGGAAAGGAATTGAAGAAGACACTAAAAAATGGGAAAAACTCCTTTGTCCCTGAATCTGCAGGATTCACATTGTCAAGATTATCACCTTGGAATTTTTGGCTACACCCTTTCAACTCAGTGGGTTCTTTCTCAACCCAGCCAGTTTTTCACCATCTTCCTTTCCTGCTTTTTGCAGTCACTCACTTGAACTTGAATGGTAGGACCTTTTCGATTTTTAACTTGAGTTCCTACCTGGTTTCTTGGGCCTCCTGCCCTCTCTGGATTTAGATGTACTTTCTAAAATGCCACTGCAAGCAATACGGTAACCCACAAAACTCTGCCCAGTTGTCCCCTCTGCTAGTGAAAATCAGTATTCCAGATAGGAGCTTAGCTTTCAGCAAAAGGGAAATAAATCCTGACCATTAGTTGACTACTGATTTTGGGGGATGGACTGAATTTTCCTTCACTTAATAAAATTAGCTTCTTGTTAAACCTCTGTCTTTCTCTTCCTCCCTCCTTCTCTACCTCCCCCTTCTCTCTGTCTTTCTTACTGGTGCTACTGGAGATTGAACCAAAGCCCTCTGCACACTGAGCTGCATCTCTAGTCCTTTTTCATTTTATTTTTATTTTAAGCCAAGGTCTCACTAAGCCACTAAATTGCCCATGTTGGGCTCAAATCGGTGAGCCTTCTGCCTCCGACGATGAGTGCTGGCATCCCAGGGGCTCACCATCATCCCTACTTCTTCTTGTGTGTCTCACTGGCAATTAAAGTCTGCTTCAAGTTGCTGTGAACATCATACAATTGTGACACAGATAGTATCTGTTCAACTTTTCCTATGGTCTGTGGACTTAGATACACTCCCATCTTCTGGTCCTAAGCTTTATTTACAACCTGTTTCCCTGTTACAGACCTCTGATATTTCTCCTGTGCTGTTCCTAAAATCTCCTTCTCATAATTTCCTTATCCATATTTTTGCTGACTCTAAGTCCTATACCCAAAAGGCTCAACATTATTAACCTGATGAATAGATTACTTTTAGGGAGACCTTCCTGATGAATATTTCAAGGACCCTCCACTTTTTTCTGGGTAATCTGTTCTGCATTCAAACATAGCATGCTTTGCAGTCCTAGGCACTGGTATACTCTTTGCCATGATAAAATGATATTCATTCACTTTACATCCATGTCAAGTATATAGACCATAGCCAAAATGGCAATTAATTACTCCTGATGTATCTAGTGATTCTTGAAAAATCCTTTCTTCTAATTACAGCATCATTTAATTTCTATATGTCTCTCATTTTAGATTTTTGACAATTTCAATAAATATTTACCAAGCATCCACTAAATGTGTTAGGAACTATCTTGGGCACTAGTAGTACAGAAGCTGTCAAAACCAATAAAAATCTTTGTTCCCATGGAGACAGACAATAAATAGTGTAAAGAAATTAATTGTTGTGCAATATCAGGTAATAAAGAGCAGGCAGGAGAGTGAGCCTGGGAGAGTGGAGAGGAAGCACAGGAGTTAGGAGAGCTTGCATGAGAGGGCAACAACAGGATGAAGCCGGATGGTTTGATACTGAAAGAAGAGCTTTATAATCAAATAATAAGAAACATAAGACACTAATCTGCAAACAGGTCTGTCCTATGCCTTGCAACTACAGAATAAGGAAAAGACAGAGGATGAAGAGGTTAAATCAGACAGATAACCACAGGAAGGATATTTTCATTATGTACTTTATTTTCTGAGCCATGCAGACCATGTTGAAATCTTCACCTTTTGTTCTGCATGACATGGCAAAAGCTTAGAGAGATTTTTAGTAGCTAACAACACTGACTTTATGTTTGAAAATGGTTTTTGGAGTGTGGTGTTGAGAATTTCCTGAGTGGGAAAGGGTGAAAGCCAGGAGAAAGGCACAATAAACCAGACAAACTCAACTCTGACCAAGGGAAGGGCCTGCGAGTGGCAGATGAATCTTAATTACCCGGGGGCAGCTGGTGCGGTCACAAGGATCCTCATGAGGGAAAATTAAGAGGCTCAAAGTCTGGGGTAGGAAGTGTGCCCCCAAAAGGCAGTGTGATTAATGTGGGGAGGGGACCCTAAACCAAATGTGGGCTGCCCCAGGACCTAGAGAGGGTGAGGAAAGGACCCCCCTGCAACTTCCAGCACTAACTGGCCATGCCTCTTAACTCAGAGGTGAGAAATCTGCATATTTCAAGCGAATTAATTTGCAGTAACTCATTGTAGCAGTAGGAGGAACAAATGCACGAGATATAGTAGCAGACTCTCATGTGGATTAATATAAGGTAGTAGAAAGTTGGAAATGCATCAAAGAGACAGGCACCTGCAGCAGTGATGATCTCAGAGGGAAGAGCCAATGCACACGCAGAGCTGTGAGCTTTTCCTACAAATATGGATAGTTTATTCGAGATAACTGTGTAGAGTTGGAGGATGACATATTGACCAGAAGATGGAAAGCTCTGTGTGCTGGCTCTTTTCAGACTGCTCACCATTTGTAGACAGAATAGGGATCCGGGGTGAGCGTCACCAGGCCTGATGTTCAGCCAGTTGAAGGTGGTTTTGTGTGTGAGCAATGGAAACAGGACTTGCAAATGTGGAGAGAGCATGGGATAAAGCTGTGACCCACATGTCTTGGTGGAGAGGTTGTTTTGAGGGGGCAGAGCCCAGCTCATGAGAGACGGAAGGGTGCAGCGGCCTGTGAGGGCAGATAGGAGTCCTCGCTGCACTCTGACGCTTAACCCTGCTCTGCTCTGTGTGACATCATTAAGCATTAAGACTGACACTCATGTGTGAATTTTAAGTACACACAGCTGGGCCCAGTGAATGTTTGCCTGTCTTCCTCTTGCTGTGTTCAGTGACTTACACCCGTGTTCATTCATTTCTTTGCCGGTTTACTTTTTCATCATGCACTAGTTGAATATCTGTTCAGATTCTACATAGACATGGCATCAGCCTGCTTCAGTGGGAGAGGAGAAGGGACAAGAAGACACCTGTGCAGAACCAGCTATGCGAAGATTAAACTGCTAAGTGACAAGATGTGCCATCTGCCATTGTGGCCCAGGAGAGGAGCACAAACCAGATGATTCAAGAAATTCTCAGGAGGAGACGTGAGGGACTGACTCAGAGCCATCTGAAACAAGCTTGCACAATGAGGATTTTTCCAAAATGATCATGACCAAAATAGTTGGACTCCAGTAACAGGTTTATGGTAACTGTTAAAATTTAAATATTTATACCTATTATTTATAGTTCAATTTGAAAAGCAGATATACAAGCACAGATAATGTTAGATACAGTAGGCTATATTTTAAGGTAATATAAATCTTTTTCTAATAAATTAGGTTTAGCAAGAGCTTGTAAAATAATTTTCTTAGAAATATCTGAAAGCTAAGGGAATTAATAATGAGGACTTACAGTTATATTTAGGGTATAAAAGACATAAAATCCATCACATACTGGTGCTTAGGAAATCTACACAGACTTTTTATATTTAAAATAAACTGATTTATCTCTGGTACCATATGCAAAAACAGTGCACTAATGCATGTGACCTAAAGCATGCCCCCTCTGGCCTTAAAAGTAAACTGATTAATCTTAGGTATCACCCTGCCCCCAGAGTCTGCGTTGCTACTAGTAATAGGAGGGGCCATCTCCCTTTTAACATCTTCCTCATGTCTGTTGTAAAGCAGGAGTCAGTAGCCCAGGCAGAGTGGGAAGTATGTGCCTTGATGTCATTGCTCAGGGTGAGGGAAACCTTGGCTCTGACTTAACTGAGCCGAGCTCTGAGGAGCAGAGGACGCCGGGGGTTCAGAGCGCGCGGTGCGTCTCTCCCCACCCTGTGCTGACGTCAGGCTGACCGTCCCTTCCCTAGTCAGTGATACCACAGGTCACACACGGGACCCCATCACAGGGCGTCCAGCCCTCTGTCCCTTGTTTCTTCTCGCTGTAAATCCAGTCCCGTAAAAACATCCCTTTTGAAACTGCACGCCACTATTTCCTTGGCCAGCCTCTCTCTCTGAGTGTGCAGGACGCTCTTGCATTCCACCACACAGCCGTGACCTGGAGGGCAAATAGAATGGAACGAGGACTTGAGCAGACACAGCAGGGCCACTGGGACAGGGCAGAGAAGGAGCCATGTCCGTTCCGTTACTTTGTTGTGCTGGGCGCCGCTGAAGATAGCAGACCACTCCTTCAGCTCTGTTTTTCAGGTTCATTCTTCGCTGCGAGGCCCCAGCCATGATGGGTTTAATATCTCCTCTGCATTATTCTCCCTGAACAGCCTTGGGAATGCTTAGAACTACAGCCAGATGTGTGGGGGTTTGCAAGATCTAGATGCTGCAATTGAAGAGTACAGGAAGAACTATTGGCGATGTTTTAGGGCTTTCCAGATTCCCGAGATGGCTTCCTTTCTCCCAGTCCATGGAGACACCCTGTGAAGCAGATGCTCCTGTTGGGCTGAAGACCTGAGGCAGGGGAGGATTCGGAGATGGAGCATGTAATTTCATCATAACATAAAGCACAGAGTCTCTAGTCTTTGTTTCTGGCAGGGTTATAATTATTACCACAGCAAGCCCCTCTGCTCACATTCCTGGGCCTGCTTGTAGAAGTTTTGAGACCATATTTCTTTTTCTTGGCCCCAGAAGTGGGTTGCCAAACAACTGTAAGTTTTGCTAATTGCAGCTCGGTGTTGTCCAGAGGGAAGAGTTTCCCGAAGGCAGTTCAAGTAAGACACTGCATTAATTTACGAAAAGTTGAAACAGATTTTCTGACTAGATCAGTAGTGAAGCAGTAGTGACAAAGAACATTAGCTCTCATGAATTTTCTTTTAAAATAGTGTTAAATAATTAATTTTGAAAAGCTGTGTTATGTGCAGGCAATGTGTTTGCGTGTGAAAATATTCATGTGCAGTTGTCTGTGTCCCATTCCTGTCTAACTAGATTAGGATGCAAAAATTCTGCATTCATAAATAGTAACAATTTACATAACAGCAACCAAAATAGCTTGATTATCTAGAGAAGTTACCTGAATAATTCAGATGGTTTGTATGTCCTCTTCCTGTGTATGACCACATTGGGCGGGCCTTGTGGCCTGGATTACATCCTCTCTTATGTAGTATCATAGCCAAGACGGCTGTTCTGTGTACACTAAGTGTTCAGAGTCTTGTTTAGTCTGTGTGTCTGTGTATATGTGTGTCCCCATTTGAGAGCACAGAAAGAGACAGAGAAAAGAAGAGACAAGAGCAGAGCAAAGACTAGGGTAAGCTCTACTGTAAGTCATCAAGAATGGTTTCCCTTAATTTATGGTCATATGAGGCAGGCACAAGGGACCAAGTCAAGTTCAGAAAGGGGCGCTGCTCCTCTTCCTCCACCTCGTAGAGCATCCACAGTGAGCTCAGAGCACCTGAGGGTTTGGGTTCTTGGTGATGCCCTTATCTCTTAACCCTCTCTTTAAAGGACACTAACTCCTTTGATAGGGGCCAGGATGCTGCAACAAATGGTGGTCTTTGAAACTTACAAGGTATGGGGGAGGCATTTTTCAAAGAGATTTCATGCACATCACAGGCCCAGCCCAAGCTGTTGGAGCCCTTGTGCTTGAATGAGGGAAGTCTTGTGTTTGACAGCGTTGACTTTCTTTCTCATCAGCTTGGCTTGCTAGGACAGAACACCATATATGGAGAGGTTTTAAGATCAAGCATGTGGAACCAAGTGTCCTAGTGCAGCCCTGTAATCCCTGCAGCCTGAGGGCCCAGGCAGGAGCATCACAAATTGTAGCCCTGCCTAGCAACGGAGCAAAAACTCTGAGTTCAATCCCCATTACCACACACGCAGGCACGTGCGCACGCACACACACACACACACACACACACACACACACAGGCACGCATGCACAGGACTTCTTTAAAAGTGTTAAACTTGGCACCATAGCAATTTGGAAATTAATAATCTCTAACAAAACAGAAGTGAAGCATTATTTGCCTGACCATGGGTTCATGCTGGAAATTGGGAAGTTTGGGCAGCACAGTCAGTTGTGGCAGGAATTATAGAGGTAACCTGCTGAGATCCCTGCGGCCTGGAGGAGCATGCTGGTCCTCTCTAGGTGCCTCCTTCCCTGGACAGGCCATGTACAGCAGCCGCCACGCCTCGTCGTTGTGTCGCTTTCTCACTGGCCATGTTTTCTGGTCTTGTGTCCATGCCTTCTTCTAATTTAGAACAGAATATTCCAGCTGGTGTGGTGCTGAGCGAGGAGTGCCTGTCTAATTGGCTGGGGATGCACTTGGAGGAGTGATGGTGACACTCCGGGGTATTGGCATAGGTGAGGGTGCGGCCTCGGCATCTGTTTGGGCCTCTGCCTTTTTAACACCTACATTTCCTCCTCTTGCTTGCTGGCTGCTGTGAACTAAGCAGCTTTGCTCTTCCAGGCCCTTCCATGGTGTTTCTGCCTTGGAGCCTGGGAACATGATCTGACTCTTCTGAAACCTTGAGTCAAATAAACCACTTCTTCCTTCAAATTGTGGGTTTCAGGTATTGTGTCTCCAAGTAGGAAAGTCAGCTGATATGAGAAGTGGACTGATACTGGGTAAGAAGATGCCAGTGCTACTGTTTCACAGCAATGAATACCCAAAACAAGCAAATGAATTTGATTATATAACAATGCAAACATATTCATATTATTTGGTTTACAACATACTTTCAGAATTATTGTATTTTAAAATTATTTATTTGTTTATTTACTTACTTTTGGTTTGTTGAGGCAGGATCTCCCTTTGTAGTTCAGGCTGGCTATAAACACACTATATAGCCCAGGTTAGCCTCACACTCCCAGCGATCTTCCTGCCTTTGCCTCTGGAGTACTGGGATTACAGGGGTGCATCACCATGCCCAGAGAGGATTACTATTTAACAACAGTACACAGAACATTGTGAAGTTGATTGTGTCACTATTTTACACATAAGGAGCTTAAAGGATAAACATTTAAGGAACTTAGCCAGGATTGTGTTGATTATTCTCTTATTGTTACAAAATTTTGTTTAATTTTTTCATAAAATAAAAAATAATCTACCACTGATTTTTCAAGTTGATGCTTTTTTTCTATAGTGAACCATGCTAGGCTGTGTTGGGGAGAATATTTGATGAAACAATGTCACTGCATTTGATCAAATAGTGTTAAGTGACACTTTTGCAAGTCATGCACTATGATAGACCATGTTGGCCCTGAACAGGGAAAGCAGAGAACATGGACAGGACTTAAGCAGTAGAGATGTGCATCCTCCTGAGATGGTACTGAAGGGGCCCGGAAGTAGACTTCATGCTTAAGATGGACTTCAGGGCTAGAGGTAAACTAAGGAAGTGAGAGCTGACAGGTAGCAAATGAAAACAACTTGGAGAAAACTAAGGAAGAGGAATTTAAGTTATGCCAAGGACTGTAAATCAAAGTTTCATTGAAGTGGAGCCCTCAGATATCAAAACACAAACACACTGTAAAACAAAAGAACACAATTATAGTTTAGATAAAAATCCACATACACTTAACAGGTGTGACATGTAGGGTTGCTTCATTTTAGATCAAGAACATTCCTGAGGGCCTCACTCACAGTCAGGGCTTCTGGAATGTGACAGAGTCAGATGGAGGGAGAGGCAGCTGACTTCGTGTTAGGGGGTACGGTCTAATCAGCAGAGGCACTCCCTGGGGTGGGACCCGAAAGGTGAGGCTCCCTCTCATGCACCTCCCTTCTCTCCCTGCTTCCCCCCAGCCATGAGGTGAGCAGCTCTCCTCCTCCAGGCCCTTTTCTCAGGCTGTTTCTGCATCTGAGCCTGCTGAACAGACTTCTGAAACAGGGAGCCAATTTAAATCTCTCTTCCTTCAAGTTGTGGCTTTGGGGCATTTTTCTTGGCAATGAAAAAAGTGACCAAGACGGTAGTAAATATGAACATGTATGGTAGACACCTCTCTATGTACTTAATGTTCCTATCTATCTATCTATCTATCTATCTATCTATCTATCTATCTATCTATCTATCTATCTATGTTCATCTGCTGCTAGACAAATGACCTTGGGAAGTTAGCTTGACCTCAGTGTCCTCATTAATTCCACGGGGTGGAAATAGCATGAAATTCACAGGATTTTGGTTGGCCAACATCAGTGAGCTAATGTGTGCAGCTCAAAGCCCACTGTCCAGCCCAGAGTCAGACCCAAAATAATCTTTGTTGCTGTTATAATTGTTCTTATTGCAGTGTGTCAGATCATGTACACAATACTTTTTCTTTTTAATGAATAGCAAAGCATGCATTTATTGCCTTTACTCTAGAAATTAGTGCTTTTAAATTCTGTAAAAAAAGTACTACACTATGTGAAACAAGGAAAGACATTAGTTATTTATAAAGGATTACTGTGTCTTCCACTGGCAAATGGGAACCTGGATATTTGTGTCTTGTTCCAGTGGGTTTTACTCCTGGGATGTCTGCAGATAAAATCAATAGCTATAAAGAGTAGTTCTGTTTCAGGGCAGATTAGAGATAGGGAAAGAGCAGCAACATGGACAGAGGTGACGCTGTGATTGGCTTACTTTAAAATATAAACTTAAAAGGGGATTGGAAACAGGGCCTGTTTTGCTCTGCTGGAAGATATTAGAGGAGGTAGCCAGCACCATGTCACTGCACTGGGACACGAAGACAGTCCCAAGTGTGTGTATCATGGGGAGCTTTCCCTCACTGCTCTGCTGACAGAGCCTGCTCTGGGGACTCACCAAGGCTTGCGGATGCTGTGGGAAAGACTTCCTTGTGTTTCAGAGCCCAGCACGTGAAGTTTGCCTAGAAACAATGACATAAGGGTTTCTTTTTATCAATGTTATTCTGTAGAATTTCCTCATATTTATAGCGCTTTGCATTTCTAGAGGGAGAGACTGAAGATAAAGATGTGTTTTTCCCTTCTCTAATCTTCCCACTCATCTTCTGCCTTCCTGTTATCTTTTAGTATACATGGGTCATTTTGAAATTTTCAGGTGATGCGAAAAAACAGCTTGTTTTGAATTATGTTCAATTTGAGTTCCTCCTCCCTGCACAATTGCTCTTTCAAGCCCTATCCAACTTTTTAAAAACTCACATCTTTGAATGTTTTCTAAATCTAATCAATATATCAACAAAGATAATTTTGTCCAAGAAAACATAAAAATACATGATAATTATTAAATTGGGACTAGAACTGAAAAAAGAAATCTATATATTGTCAATGCTGTCCTTGAAGTCTTTATTATAAATGCTTCCAGGTGTGCTGAATCAGAAAAGTAAAATATAAAACAATAGTTTTTTTTTGGGGTCGGGGGTTTCCACATGACAGTCTCAAAAGTGGCACAGTTATGAAAATGAGTTACCTGCTCCTCCTGGTCACAGTACGTATTCTTTCTCCCACACACAATCCTCATTTGTATGAAAGCCATAATTCCCAGCCACAATTTTGTTTTCCACAGGTAGCTGGGTTGGACCGAACCTGGGCCTTCTCCAGTACAGCTGCTGCAGACTGAACTTCAAACGACCCCCAAGCCCCTTGTACTGAAGGCTGGATTTCTACTCTTAGAGGTCCTGGGGCCAGGGGAACTTTCAGGGGGTGGGGACTAGAGGACGGAAGGGTAGGGAAGGCACTGGGTATGTCCCTAAGGGACCCAGGACCTCTTCTCCAGCCTTGTCCTTCTCCACACCCTTAGGATGAAGTGAGGTGCTTGGCTGTGCCGCAGCTGATGCCCACACTCACCGAGGACGGAAAGCCACGGGACCTCCGACCAGGAACTGAGCCACTGGCATGACTTGTACTGTACCTTGAAGCTGACCAGCCCAGTCGTGCATCATGATGAGACTTCTGGGACACAGCACCAGATGAAATAAACCCTCTCCACTCTCTCTGCAACTGTGAATCTTGACAATACTAAACACAGAATATAAATGTCTATAACTCATTCATATCACCTAGAACTCAGTGAGTTGTAAAATTATTCTTCATGTCTCACTAAAATCAAGTCTGAACTCCAGGGTTAATTTACTTTTTCCTGTGCAGAGATCTGGAGAAGTCTAGGCTGGGCACACTCACCAGCCAGCGCTGCCTCTGCTCGATTAGTGTAACCCATTCTTCCAGACGCATTATGCATGGAGCGTTTGAGTTTCCTTTATGGATGAAGTTGGATATAAATAGTTAACTATCTGCCTTTTCTCCCTCCCACAATCAAGGACTACCAATGAAAGAGTACAGAAATTTAAACTCAGGGCCTTTGTACTGAACTTGGCCTCTTTGGTTTTTAATTTTGGTACAGGATCTCCCTAAGTTGCGAAGTTCCTCAAGAGGAGCTATAGTGTGAGCTCTTCCTGCCTCAGCCTCTCTGCAAGCTAGGCTTATGGATTCCAAGATTTTAAAAGAAATTGAACACAGATTGGTGGGACACACACAACTGAATAAGTCATCCATCAACTAGGAACCAGCTTTGACTTTGCACAAGGTAGAAAGATGTTTCCATACTGTTCAGCCCTGAAATTTCCCAGAGTTATTTATAACAGCAGCCAACAGAACACAAATTCTATGTCACTTTGGATTCTAACTTGAACATTTTCCCATTAGGCACTGACAGTTCCAGTCAAATTTGAATCCTTTCCAGTCATTAGAGTCACATGTTAAGGATACAGACTTATTTTTAAATTTTTCTTTCCCTGGCGATATTCACATGCGGCTAGAGAGGCACGTGGCTCCCAGAAGGGTCCTATCTCAGAGATGCTTGAGGTCTAGTAAGGTTAGAAATAGCAGGGCTGTCAAAGTGCAAAGGTTCAAAATGGTAATATTTCATAAAGAGCAGATCTTTCATTTTTATGAATGACATGTTTACAGTGTCAAAAATTTGATTTAAAGATGGAGGAGCTTTAGAAATAATGCGGAGAAAGGTACAATGTTCTATTGATCAATTAACTCAAATTTTATCTAGTTATATATCCTATAGAGTTATATTTTAAAAATTGTAAAATTCATCCATTTCATTTGCTCAATTCTGACTTTTACAGTATTTAACATATTATGCTGTAATGACCAATAGTGAGTACTAGAATTTTTCTAAACAATAAAGACTTATTAGATTCATTTACTGTTAATACCAAGTTTTACATTCTGCATCTCTATATAAACTGGGCATGGTGGCACACGCCTGTAATCCCAGCACTTGGGACACTGAGGCAGGAGGATCGCTGTGAGTCCGAGACCAGCCTGAGCTACTTATTGAGTTCCAGGTCAGTCTCAACAGCGTAATGAGACCCTGTCTCAAAACAAACAAACAGATAAACAAACAAAAAACAACATCTGTCTATCTATCTATCTAAATATCTATATCTTCAAAGATTTGTGTTATCTGAATACCCTTATAAATGAATCACAATATGTTGTTTCTCGTATTCAAATTTTTTTCATAATGTACTGCTTTTGAGATTTTTTGACATGGTAGCAGATATGATGGCTTCCTGTGGAATTATGATGAACAAGTTAGGTTCACCTGTTGTGACAAATGCCATGTATGGGCTCTATGAAATTTTGGTTCTGAGGTTGTAATGCCCAGGGGACCTCAGACATTCTGCTCAATTTTGCTGTAAATGTAAAACTAATTGAAATACATTCTATTAAAAACTTTTAAAGTAGGACTCTCTGTATCTTTTGAACTACCATATATGTTTCAAGACTTGCTTGAAAATTCCTTCTATTTTTTTTTTTTTTTACTGGGATGATGCAGTACTCTCCACCCCAGGGAAATACTCTATATTTTAAACCTCTTTACTGGACCTGTCTATTCACTCAAAGAGGAATGCTATATTATCAACATTGAGCTCCTTAATAAAAGATCATGGGATATCTATTTATTGATTGCTTTTAATTTTTAGATTTTTAAATTTCTTCAGCATACAAATCTCAAAAATTTTTCATGAATGTTTTTAATCAGAGATGCTATTATGAAAGGGACTGTATTCTCAATTTCATTTTTCTGTTGGTCATGCTTTATATATAGATGTATATGTGATTTTTTTAAATTTTTGGCCTTATATCCAAAAACTCCTACATGTTCATTAATTTTAATCATTTTCCCACTTAGTGCAGATATATCATTATTTCTGTGTAAAAACAAGTGTCACCTGCTTCTTTCTAAATCATATGCCCTTTAATTCTTTTCTTGCCCGGTTGCACTGCCTAAGCCTCCTATTACTACATTAAATAAACCTTGAAATAGGGAACATTTCACCTTCTTCCTGATACAGGAAGAAATTCATGCTTTCATTGTTCAGCACAATGCTCTTTTACAGGAATCTCCTTGTTTCATTGAGGGAATTACCTTCTATGCAGAATTTATCGAGATTGTTAAAGTGTGAATGGGAGATGGATTCTTCAAAATATTGTTATCATTTCTGTGGAGATAAAAGCTGCAGTTTACATCTTTATTCTTTGCCTGCGGAGCATTGTCTGGACCCATTGTGGACCTTCTTGTGTGCTCTTGGAAATGATGTTTTCTGCTGTTCCCTGGAAACCAGTTCATCCAAGCCCATGATTCTGCTCAAGGCCTCTGTCATTCTTCTGATTAGAAGCTTTGTCAGTTGCGAAGAGCAGAATCCTGACGTTTCCAGCCTTCTGCTCTATTTTCCTCTTCAGTTCAGTTCTTATTTCATATATTTTGTGTTTCTTCTGTTGCTGGAAAGAGGATATGCTTTTAAACTCTGCTGAATAGAAAGAATCCCTAGAGTTATAAAATACTCCTAATTATCTTTAGCAATATGCATTTTGTATTCTTTCTGCCCTAAAATCTGTAAAATCTGACCAAAGGCACTACAGCTCTGATTTTGTTCTTTTGTTCTCTTTACACAGTGTATCTTCTTCTCAACCGTATTCTTTGAACAGTTTCTTTGGCTCTAATGGTCTCATCTATCGCCTATAATTGGCTTCTCTTTTATAATGCAGTCCAACAGACTTTTTAAAGAATTAATTCTCTTATATCCAATATAATTTGTGATAAGATGGATTTTGCTATTGATTTGTATTTGTTTCAAGCCATTTTTCTGTTGTTGCATTATCACAGTCTTTTATTAAGCAGTTATCAACTTTGCAACAGAGATTCTTTTTTAAAAAAAATATATTTTGAGTTACTTTTATAACACTTACCTGGATATCACATGTCTTAACCTAAAATAATACAGTTCTGAATAATGTAAACTTCAGTAGTACACAGAAATATTGCTCATTGCTCCAATACAGTTTTCTTGCCTAAACCCTTTAAAGCTTGAATTATCTTACAAATTTCCTTCATAAGTCCATGAGCAAAAGTCTGTAACCATTGCTTACCTAGTTAATCTTTAGTATTTCATTTAAGAAAGATCTGCTAGTACTATATGCTCTCAGTTATTTTATTTATGAATTTATTTTTCACTGGTGCAGTCTTTAACTGTTCTTTATTTCCTGAAAGATTCTTTGTGTGCGTATAAAATTTCTGACCACCACATTTCTATCAGGTGCTTGGGTGACCAGGTGCCATTCTGGGCTCCACTGTTTTGATAAGGACTCAGTTGATGCTGAGGGCCCATGTATGTGACACTGTTTCTCGACCTGGGTCCCAAGGCTTTGACTTTGATTTTTGTTGTGACACTTTTGATATTGTGTTTCTTTTCAAAGGTCTCTGAATGTTTCCACTTGGAATTTGACATGCTTCTGAGAAGTGTCATTTGGGAAACTGTAGCCATACCATCTGATAATTTTTCCCGTTTTGTTCTCTCTTCTTCTTTGAGGCTCACATTAGTTGGATGTGGGTATGTTTGATTTTGTCTCACTTTTCTGAGTTTCTGCTTATTTTTTATTACTTTCTGTGCCTTAGATTAAATTTTCTATATTAACCTCTCTTTGTTTTTACCAGTTTGTACTCCATGATCACGTGGTCTACTCAGATTTTGCACTTTTTTCATTTCAGGTTTTCCTGTCCCCATATCTCCATTGGGATCGCTCCCTGTACTTTATTCCCCTTTACTAAGTCTCTATTTTCCCAGTCTTGGAGAGCTGCTGTTACTGACTCCCACTGTGGGTTACCAAAACCCTGGAGCAGCAGACATCCAGTCCTGCTGAGTAGTGACAAAACCTCGAGGGCAGGGTTTAATTGGGGACTTGCCTTGGCAGAGCACGGGCAAGACTCTGCTCCTTAGCTGCTGCCCCATTACTGGGACAGAATACCCGAGCCCACAGTTTAAAGGAAGAGAGGTTACTTTGGCTCATGAGTTTCAGAGGATTCGGCCAGTGGTTGGTGGCTCCTAGGCAGGAAAGCTCTGGTGGAGGAGTAGTTGCTCAAGTTATGGCAGCCAGGAAGCAGAGAGCAAGGGAGGACCCAGGAGGAGATCCTTGCTCCCAGGATGAGCCAGAGCCCTACTCTTCAGCCAGACCCTGTCTCTTCCAGTTGCTCCGCCTCTGAACTGCTGTTCAGTCCCTAGCTTTTCAGTAAAGCAGTCTGCTGAGGACTGTAGCTTCTGTGACTCAGTCGCCTTCTTACAGCCTCACTTCAGAACTCATGAGCTTTAGGGGACATTTGACATCCAAACTACAGCACTGGTTGGGGGCTCACCAGGGCATCAACAGATCCTGCTCCTTTCCTCTTGCTTCGTTTGTCTGTGGTTCTGCTGATGGAACTCAGAGCCTCTTGCAGGGTAGGAAGCGTTGCACCACTAACCTGCAGCACAGCCCTCACCAGGGCCTTCCAGCCTTGGCACACCGGGGGCCGGAAGGGAAAGAGGAGCATCCCTCGTGAGAGAGCCCTGACCCACCCTCCTCACCAGGTCAGCACTTCCTGTTCAGTGTGTGCTTTCCAGCTGACTCTGTGCTTTCGGTTAATTTCCAGAGTTCGGGAATCAGTGATTTTGTTAATATTTGCAATATTTTCATTAGTTTCGCAGGAAAGGAAATTCAGTAAAATCTCTAAGTGTGGAAGTATAATTCTCCTTATTTTTCTGATTTTAAACTAAGAAAATAATATCCAGATTTATTTCCCATGTTATTAATATTTGTGACTAGCACCATCTAAATAAAGCAATATCAATTTTTTTCTCATTTTAATAGTTTTAATTTTTCCTGTTTTGTTTAACTTTATTATCTTTATTTGTAAAATATCAAGAACACATAAAATTTCGTGGAATTTTATACTTAACTGCATTTTATTTCTTTTTTAAAATTTAAAAATTAATTTTATTGGTACACTTTTTACATACATAATGAGCACATCCATCATAGGACATTTTATTTCTAAAATAAGAAATTCAAGACTTTAAATTCTTGGTAGGGCATGTCCAGAAATTGAATATCTTCACTGTACCAAAAAATAAGCACACAGGTCTCAAAATTCAGCAGCTTTTATTACATTTTTCAGAAGGATTGGGTCCTCTAGCATCACCACTGCACCCTGTATCAGTGAACAGCAAAATCCTTTCCTCCTGCAGTAGGGACACATGTGCAGAAATCCCCATGGGAGCCAATGCCTGAGCCAGAAAGTGCTCAAGTGAGGGCCAAGGAAGCTTAAGAGAAAGCATCCGGGGTCACTCCCACCCCTCACTGACCCTTCCTCCATATCCACCAGGCTCTTAGTGAACATGGGAGAAGAATCTTGCTGGGTTTTGGCTGCTGGAGGGGACACTGACTACCACTGGCTCTCCATATCTGCCAGCTCTACAGAGGGTATGCAGCCAAACACAGATTTAAAATACTTGGGGAAGTAGTTCTGTGTGGGGAAGTAGTTTCTGTGCTGAACGTGTACAAACTTTTCCTTGTTATTGATCCCTAAAAATACAATATACCAACTATTTTCATAGCATTTACAGAGCATTTTAATGTTATAAATGATCTAGAGATGCTTTAAAATATATTGGAGGATGTGTGTCATAATACACAAATACTGTGCTGTTCGCCTAAGTCCGCCAGCACCCACGGTTGTGGAAGAGACACATCTATGATTTGTCCGGGGTCCTTTTGTTTCCTTAGAAAGGAAATGATATGATGACAATGGAGCAGCTGTGCCCTCCACCTGCCATCTGAGGTCTTCGTCAAGTACTGGAAAGTAGCTGCTCCCCACTGTTCTTAAGAGTGAAAGCTCAAAATTACATAGTTTCGAGTGTACCATGCGGAGCCCTGAGGTCTAGGGGAGACGGTAACGCACTGACCCTGGTAAGCCAGTGTAAATTATCGCATGGGTGACATCGACCCACCATTACTCCTCTCACTGAGACCTTCATGTAGTGGGATGCTGGGCTGGGTTGGGGGTGGCTCAACATTTGACTTATCCAGGAAGTATCAAAATTGAATATTTTGCTTCCTGAACTACCATTGGGTAAAGATGAGTGAACACAGATATATTAGATTTTTCACTAAATGCAGTACCATTAGTTGTGCTGGTCGTAGCATATTCTGAACAACAGGTGGCCAGTTATTTCAAGATATATTTATAAAGAATACTGGCATACAGGTTTACATGGTACGGATTTTGCTGAAGTTCAAGTATGAAAGTACAGCAAGGCTCGTGATAGAAGGAATTTTCTGCAGTGCACATAAGGATCCAAGAGAAGGACAGCCTTTCTGATGGAATCTGAGAAGTGGCCATAAACAGCAGTGTTAACAAAGGATAAGATACACAGCATACAAGTCAGGATTTCTCAGATATTTTCTTAGTGAAAAATTAGCACAATTTCATCAGCAGTGATGACTCACTATGCTAATTATTTTCATTTGTCCTGATTTATTTCAGAATTAGAGGGGGTCTTTATTTTAAAACCTCGATTTTTGAAATCAGTTACAGAAAAAATACATATAAAGTATAGGTTATGTCACTATCATTTACAGTTGTAGACATGAGTCTCTTTATACCTATGTTAAAAAAAATTTGTTTCACTTCCGTCTGTTACTGTGTTACTTTCATCATTTCATTTCTTTAAAAAACACACTTTAAAAGTTTATGAAGTTGCTGCTTCTCAAGTTAAAACTTGTGTGTGATCTGGCAGTCATAAAAAGATATTGAGGGATTTTCATCCTCTACCCAGTTTGTCTGAAGATAACATAACAAATCACTTCAAAAGTTACTGTGAAAAGCAAACACAATTTACTTTTTAAAAGTTCAGAACCTACAAACTCACAGTGAGAAAGTTATAGTTTATTGCATTTTTCCCAGTAAAGGGAAGATTGATTTTATCCTACTAGGATGTAGAAGTAGGATTTCAGGGAATTTAAGCATTATCTACCAGATGTTGATTCCACTAAGCTGTCTTTTAGCTTATGTTAGGGGATTTTGATCACAGTTTGCCGAAAGTAGAAAAATGGCAAGAAACAGTGCCTCTAATTCTGGCAGATGAGCTTGGTCTCAAGGAACCAAGGAGGCAGTGGTGGAGTCCAGAGAAGACTCTGAGCTAGTTCTGAGAAGCTCATCAGCTGCAATCCCGCGCCCTGTGTGTGCAGATGGGTTGGAAGACCAAGTCCCCAACCCTGCCCTTCCCCTCAGCAATGACCTTCACCTACTTACACATGTGACACTAAGCTTGATCACTGATTAAGCGAAAGGTTCTGCACAGTCATAGCATCCTCTGGCTGTGAGTCCCTGGGCTTCCCTTAGCTTGACTTATGGCTGCAAATCCAATCCCAATTAAGTGTGACACCATGTACTTACCCTGCAAATCATAGGCTTACACAGGAGTTAGATCGTGACCATCAAGGAAAGAGTATAAATTTATATCATCAGGCATATTAAGGAGCTGTCAAACATAGTTGGATCCCTTATTGCATATTCTGTACAAATCTTCAGCCCCAGACTTGAATACCAACCTAGAGATGCATGTGCACACTGTGCTAGGGCCCCAAGTTTAGATCATAGAGCGTCTCGCGATCTTGGGCAAGTTTAGGCAAGGAACACCCCATTATTTCTTGCCTTTGTCTTTTGTACCATGGAGATGAAAACAGTCCCTACTTCATTCAGCTGTAACGTGGATTCAATTAGCTAATATTAGTAAATTGCTTGATGAAACCCTCAGCATAGACTAATTCTGTCATTCTTAATGGACTTAACAGTGCGGAGCTGGGAGCAGAGACACAGGGTGAGTCAGGCACAGTTTTTCTATTTATCTGTTAGAAATGGGCACAGAGAAGAAGCTGAGGAAGTGCAAAACATGGGAGAGACAATGCCATCTGGAGGTCACTGACTTCCCATTGGACATGTCCACTCTGGAAGTCGTCACTGGCAGCCTTCAAAAGGGAAAGCCTGCTTCACACACAATACGACTCATTTCTTTGTGTTGCCCCTAGCAACAGTGTTAGTTTTCCCCTTGTTAGGTGTCAAAGAACCACTGAAAAATCAGATTGAATAGAAGAAAATCAAATTTCATCACACTGTTTACTAAAAAAGGTACATTGACATGACAGCTGTCACAACCAAAGAAAAGTGAAGCAAACAGAAGGCGTTTGGAAATAATTTCATATGGCTTTACTACATGGAAATGGTATCCTTGACCCCCCGCTGCTGATCAAGTCCAGCATCAAGAGTGAATTTCAATGCTAGGAAGAGATTGGAACTAGTTGGTGGCTGGCTTAGTTCCCAAGTTGACATTTCAGTGAAGTGCCACCAGAGACGACCACCATTCTGAGTGTGGGCACCCACACGCAGGTGAAAGCCATCTGCCACACTCTGGGCACTACACACACTGATAGCCAAGTGTGTGTTTGGTCACACATTGGTATTAGACATTTTTATTAGCAGGTGTGCCAGAGAGACAGATGAACATGTAGACATTATTCTTCTACAGGAAAGAGAAATTGAGACAGGGTTGACTTACACACAAGACATCTGGAAGGAGAGTTAACACCTGTGGATAACCAAGACAATATGTTTTCTATAAGATGCGTGTAGATACTAAGGACAAAATCTCTCACTCTCTGTCTCTTTTTTGAACCAGACTTCACTCACACAAGATTCTGAAATGTTGCTTTGGGGGAGCCTTCCTTGTGAATTCTTATCCATTTAGATGGCATAATTGCTATATCGCTCCACTGATGCCTAATCAGACTGATAGTATTCTTGGTCCTACACTATCTCAATGCTAGAACCCTAGTATATGTCTCATCAAATATAGTAGTGAGCTACAAATATCTGTGCTTTACTTGTCTCTTTCTTGCTGCTCTCTTCTAGATCACATTCCAGCCACAGGATTCCAGTTAAATATAAAACATGAGCTTTATCAAAGTCATAGCAGAAATTTTACTTTGTATTGGTGTTTTTTTATCACACAAGTAAACATAGATAACATGCAATGGATGTGATCCCTGTGTATGCTCATTTATCACATCTTGCTTCTTATTTAGATGGGTGTTCTTTCTTGGCATAGATATAAGAATTTAACAGATATTAGAAAATTAAGTACTTGTTGAGGGAGTGAATGTCTAAATGCCTGGATGTCTGGTATGTTTAAAATATGCTATCCAGCTACTTGACTCCCCTTCAGCAGAATTAGGGTCTTCATTTGAGTTTTTGTGATCAGTAAGTAAATTGTCGTGAAGATCACCTCTGCTTTGTTAGGTCTCTGTCTTTTACTCACAGGAAACTAGAATAGCACACTGCAGTGAAACTCTTTATGAAGTTGGGATGTAAGGAACTCTCATCATTTTCTGAGTTTCCTTCCACCCTTGTTTGTTCAGAGCCTTCTCACTATAAAAGAAGTCCCCAGTCAGTGGCAGTAGCTGCATGCAGGCTGATGTAAACCAGTTTGTGTATTTATATGCCCTCACCTGTTCTTAGTGGGAAAGACAAAGCTGACAACCTATGCCGATCCTTCAGCATTCTGTTGAAGAATTACTGGTTTTAAATACCTAACTCGGATGCATTACAGAAGAACATAACCCAGACTTTCCAAAGGGCTCTGTGGCTTGTATTTAGTCACTACATTCTTCACACTAATTCTCTAATCCATTCCCACCCTCTGAATGAGGAGGACACGGGCGTGTGCACCTTGCACCCGTCTGTAGGAATGGAAAATTTTTTCCAATTAAGTAGCAAGTGGATTGCTGAGGAGCCTCTGAAAATCTATCTCAGCACAAGGCACATCCAGAGAGCCTGTTATCTTGCAAGATTGCAGTTCAGGGGTTGGAAATTCCATTCTGTGCCAACCAGAAAGTTCGGATGAACTAAGGATCTTTTAGGCTTTATGGGTCCAAATGAAACGGGCACTCTGAGAAAAATTTCCAGCACATAAAGCAAGCTGTAGCAACCTTTTCTTCCTTCAGCTTCTATAATTATTTTGAAGAAGTGAAAGCCTTTTTTTTTTTTTTTTTTTTCAAAGAGTGACTGGGGAGGAGTTTCACAGCTTTAAGAAATAAATTCATGGGCAACTTTGACCCATCACTAAGGTAAATAACAACTATGCCTGACAAAAGAAAATGAAAGTGCAGGTGGCGAAAACACTGGATTCTAAAACGCGTCTCCAACATAACAGCTGAGCCAGGCCATGAGAAACAGTTAGAGATACAAAAGGATCAAAAAATGGTGATTATGAATTATGTGATTGTGATGTGTTTCTTTTCATTTCACTATAGAGAATAAAATCAGGGTCTTTTCCTAACAGCCTGATGGGCACAGCTGGCTTTGACTGTGGACCACAGACGACATGGTGGTCTGAACCTGGCCCTAACTCACATGTCCCTCACCCCAGGCAGGTTGCCATCAACTTTCCGCAGGGTGGGACTGTTGTACCGGTTAAGCTTGTTTATGTCGGGGAGGGCTTGCAAAACTATTTGCTGGGCAAGCACCCTGCAGGACTCCAGTCTCAGGGATGCAAGGAGGGATGGCAGGCTGTGCTCTCCCAGGTGTCTTTGGTCACCAGGAGGAAACAAGCAAAACAACATGAATAACAATAGGACCACATTTGCTGCACAGTTTCATCTGAACCACTTGGTGAAACCAATAGAGTAAAAAGCCTTCTATAAAAGAAATCTCAGCCAGGTAGGGGGCACGTTGGTAACCCCAGCACTCAGTAGGCTGAGGCAGGAGTATCTCTGTGAGTCTGAGGCCAGCCTGGGGTACACAGGGAGACCCTGCTCCATTCCCAGAAGGGAAAGTTAGACCAAACACCACTGACCAATTAAATAAAATCTATGGAATTTTATTATTTTTTTTTAATTGAGTTTATTGGTACATTTAGGGATACAGTACAGTTACATTCATTGTTGGGATCATGTACCTTTACATGGCAAGTCTTGATTCTCATTTTTTTCCCCTTACCTCTGCCCTCCCTTCTCCCCCTCCTCCCCTCCCCATCTACAAACACTTTATTTTCATCTTTTCATTCTCTCACATTTTTTTCTTTTCCCTTTTTGTTCTTCCCCTACGGAATTTTATTTAATGCATAAATTTTAATGGCTTCCTTTAAAGGAATTTGGGGAAAATCAATGATGAATCTGTTAAGGATGACTTATCAGAACACATCTTTATAACAATACTTCTCCTTAAATTCCCCTTCTTGTTTTTTAGGAATGGGCTTCATCTTTTCTTTCAGAGCAAAATGTACCATTCCTCCAGCACCGGCTTCTGGTGTTGGTGAGGCCGGGAGGCCCCACGAGGCTCTGGGTGGACTCAGTGGCTGCAGGTCTGGGGCTTCTGCGGCTGTGGGTCTCTTCTGCAGCCCGCCTTCTGGTCTGCTCCTTCTCCAGACGAGGAGCAACCAGCAGAGACTTTGATCTGAATGGTGCAAGACTGCATCTCCTGTCTTTGCTCTTCTGGTTACCAGAGCAGTGCCTGCTGCTGTGAAAAAACTCCTGGGGCGGTTGCAGGGGCTGAGGGCCGCGCCCTCGGGCAGCCGCCTGTGCCACAGGGAAGTGCAGGTGAGGCACAGACTCCAGTGTTTCCTGCCCTGAGGCTGCAAGAAAGGAGCAGCACACAATAAGTGGCTGGGAAGTTGTGTGTTTTGGGTCTTGAAAGTCCTGCAAAAGCCTGTTTGGTGAGGTCCTGGTCCCAGGCCTGGGATACTTGGGAGGTGACGGAATTGTTAAGTGCCGAGCTAAGGCGGAGGGAGGTTCAGGTTATCGGGGTGCACTCCTTCAGCGATTGTGGAACCGTGGTTTGCTCCTCCTTCCTCTCTCTTCATGCTCCTGCCCTCGGATTAGTGGTTTTCTTCTATCACACATTCAAGCCACGACTGCCCCACTGGCCCAGGCCAAGGGGGAACTCATCATGAAACCAGAAAATCTCTTCTCCCTATAAATCCATTATCTTAGGTCTTTGTTGCAGTAACAGAAAGCTCACCAGCATCAGACCAGGAAAAATAATTTGGTGTTGAAAATGAGCAAGGCTGTGGTGTAGATGTCAACAAGATAGCTGATCCCTAGTCCCAGGTCTGACTGAAATCTATCACAGGGAAGATCTCAGAGAATTTTCTGATGGGTATTAAGAGCCACTATGGAAAAAAGTGGCCTTAGATCTTAGAAAAATCTGCTTTTGAAGTGTGAGCATGTAGTTTCCAATGTATGGATCCATTCACCTTGGACTTCAGAAAGAACTGACCCCCACCAAGTGCACATGTTGAAGATGTCCTCCTCTTGCCACAGCAGCCCGTTTTGTGGTGTAAGAGTTTCATATAAGAAATCATTCTCTATGATTTTAAAAATAGGATTGGCTGCCATAAGAAGAAACATTCAAATTTCAGTGGACCCTATTCATTCTCTGATGTGTTCCCTTGTGTTTCACTTTGTGTCCTAAGAACAAAATATATAAGAACACAAAGAGGCAGTTGTTCTTTGCGAACTTCACTTCTCTATGATATTTCATGTAACGAGTAACTAATAACACAGATAAATGTCTGGATGTAGAGAAATGTAGGAACTGTGTCAAGTGGGGATCACGCAGAATTTCTGATTCCTGAAGGTCAGGCAGCTCAGGAGCTTGTCTGTGTGCTGTGATGTTACAGAAGTGATTTGTCAGAGCTATGACTAGCTTGGCAATGACAGGCGCTGACAGCTTAAATACTTGGCCATTTTTCTAGTAACCGGTACCTTAGGCGAAGTGAACATTGTCAGATTTACGCAGGACACAAGCATGCATAAGGATCTGCATCCAGCACAAATCCCCAACCTGAAGTGTGTGGAGGTCCAGAGGAAGTCTAGGAGGAATCTGGCGCACTTCCTGGAATGACAGTGCAGTGCAGTAACCTAGTCAAATACTCTGGTGTTGAGTAGATAAACATGTATGAGAACATAATTTTGAAGTTCTTTTAAAAGAAAACTCTAGATTTTGCCTGGCCAATTCCATCTGAACTCTGAAGCCATGTGCCATTATAATATCTGATAGGGACAATTTGAGGATCATGCCATTTCTCATGGTTTTTGTCTTAAATATAGTTTGCTTGATTTATTTTTGGCAACACTGTGCATTCATTTCTTTTACATTATTCCCCAACATTGTACCTACTTGAAAGTGTATAGCCATATGAGCACCATCTTCTTCACCTTAGGCATTGCGCAGGGAATTGAATTCAAGTACAGTGCAAAAGAAGCACATTGGTTGGCAGTATAAATGGAGTTTCTTTCCCAAATGAGTACCCAGCCATGAACCTTTCACACAACTCCTGTTTGTAGCTTCCAGTTCTCCACCTCAGGTTTCTACAGAGAAACCTGTCTTCAGTTCACTTCCCTCATCACATTCTAATATCCAAGCACTCTATTTTTAAACAAAAACGTGTAATGCAACATCATTAAAATTAATTTTTAAAAAATAGATAAGAGGAAAGTGGGTAGGGTCTGGGCTCGGGGTTGGAGATCAAGTTTGGGCTGCCTGGGCTGGTGCATGTGAGAAATCCTCACACAAGGAGTAACACAGGGCCCGGGAGAATGAGTGGGACTCTCAGCCCAATCAAGTCCAAAAGCAGCCTCTGACTAAGACCCTGAAAGCGTCCCTCTTTTGCAAAGATGCACAAATGAAAAGCCACAAGAACGTATCGCAAATCTAAAAAGTGAATAAGGATAATGGATGTGAATCATATGACAAACATCAGAGTTTAGGATATCGTATGTGTAGATATTTTGGAAAGGACACATGAGAGTAACATTGAACATGGAAATGCAATATCCAGGGATAAAAGACAACATGGAAACTTTGACATAAACAACAAAGCGGAGTGAAGACTCTGCTTAGTGAGTAATGGAGACCATAGGAAAGAGCATTTTGGACACCTGCAATTTTGAGATCAAACACTAGGAGATTGGGCTTGTCGGAAAATTGGTTTTGGGAATAATTGTCTGTCTGTTTATCTATATGATGCTTAAATAATCAATTAGACGAATAGGTGCCATGATTGTAAGTGAGACTGGAAAGAATGAAGTGATGTTTGAGACTTGAGTCTTCACTTCAAAATTACTTCTAAGTTAGTAGGAACAAAATATTCAAATACAATGGAGAAACAGTGTCTCTTGGGATGGTAAGAAGACATGGATGATATAGAACAACTGAATGCATAAAATGAGATCTTTATAAAGAGATGTAGAAGCAAGGCCTGATCCCCCAGAACTCTTGAAATGAATATAAAAAGGTAAATGCACAAGCACAAAGAAAATATCAACAGAAGTGAAAATAGAACATTTTTGAAAAATAAGAAAGAGGCTAGAAGCATGTTAACTAATTTTATACACCAAAGAAGGGTAATGGTTACATCTTTGTTGTGATATAAGAGAACTAAATTCTCAACTGAACAGTTTTTAATCCAGTTCTCAAGAGTTTTTGGCATTCGAGGCAACAATCAAATCTCAAAATAATGGGATATTTGCTGAGAATAGAGGAGATTGTGTATCCAGTCAAAAGCACAGCTGTTATTGACAACATCATAAAAGTCCCTCAAAACTGTGAAGTGGAGGCCGGGTGTGGTGGCACACACCTGTAATCCCAGCACTGGGGAGGATGAGGCAGGAGGATCACTGCGAGTTCAAGACCAGCCTGGCTGCATAGTGAGTTCCAGGTCAGTCTCAACTACAGAGTGAGACCCTGTCTCAAAAAACCTAAACAAGAAAAACAAACAAATAAACAAACAAAACACCGTGAAGTGGAGCTAGCACATGGCCCAGTAATCTCACCAGCAAGAATATACCCGAAGGAAATAAAACCACTAACTTGAAGGGTTCTTTGTACTCCATGTTTACTACAGCATTATTCAAAATAGGCTACAAATGACTGAAATTTCCACATATGGAAAAACGGGGAAAAAGAAACACTGTTTGTGACTACAGCTTCAAACTATTCAGCCCTGAAGGAAATCCTGTCAATTACAATGTGTAATTGAAAAATATAGTCCACGTTTACGTTCAAAAAATTCTGACAGTAAAAGACACGTTGCTGTTCTGCAGCCTCAAATGTCTCCCTCCCTTGCTTTGGATGCACTTTTCCCATTGCTCTGGCCATTTTCTGAACCAGCTCTGGAAGCCCTCTTTGGTGAGTGTCTTGAGTTGTGCTGTTGCCTTGATGTCTTGACTTGCTTCAAACTGTAGACATTTTGTGGTCATTTTGACTCTGGGAAAGAGTCACCTTGCAGAGTGCCAGACTTTGAGTAAGAGCTGAGGTCAGAGTGACAGGCTTTCGTGAGCCTGCCTTCTGGGGGGTGGTAGGGGCAGCAGCACTCACTGAGCTGTGTTTTTTGTCACACTTAAGAGGACATGAAAGACGACTTCCCCAGCCTCTTTAGAAAGTGCCTAGGATGATGGGATAAGTGTGCTCAAGCAAGAGAGAGTGTTCTGAGGGAGATTCATGGCAAATTTGTGCTTCCTATGGTAATAAAATTTTAATGTGAAAAGTTATTGTACATTTTAATCAAATCTGGTATGTAAGTTATTTTTGATAGCATCATGAAACCTAGATAACATGTATGAAATGAAATAAACAAAGAAAGAAAAATAATGGATGATCTCACTTCTATGTGGAAAGAAAATTGTAGAATGGTGTCTACCTGGAGTTATTTGGGGGAAAGAGGGAGTAGTAATGGTTATAAAACAAAAAGCTTTGGTGTTCAGGCGAGTAATTAGCAGAGCTGTAATACATAGCACATGGCCGTCATGAATTATAATGTATTATACACTCAATCTGCTAAGAGGAGCAATGGAAAATGCCTCACCTTCTATGTAAGGGGGCACCACCCACGCTGATTAAATAACACAAGGCCGAGAGACTTTGGGTTTTAGACTTTTGAGTGGATAGTCCTGTAAGTGACACCTGCTGTGGCTCTTAGCAGGGTGTGGATGGATTTTATATTTAAGGACATGGATTTTAGTGGCTGGAGTGGAGTGCTATGTTCTGAATGTTGCTGCCCCTGCGCATCACAGTTGCTATTTTGAAACCGTCACTTCCAAGATGATGGTATTGGAAGGCAGAGCTTTGGAAAATTATTGTGTCAAAAATGATCTGACTGTGAAAGGAAAGGGTGCTCTT
Source organism: Fukomys damarensis (assembly GCF_012274545.1). Classification (NCBI taxonomy): domain Eukaryota; kingdom Metazoa; phylum Chordata; class Mammalia; order Rodentia; family Bathyergidae; genus Fukomys; species Fukomys damarensis. Next base: position 29,672,122 of record NW_022900929.1, read on the forward strand.
CCACTTCAGGAATGAAGAGCTGCTCTGCCCCTGCTGCAGTGGGAGGGCCCGGGAAATGTGTACTCTCCATGCATGGAACAGCAGCTCTTTCCAGGCCCCAGTTCTGCTGGTGCCTTGATCTGTGATGTTCCAGACTCCAGAACTATGAGAAATAAGATTCTATTGGTAATCAGCTCGCAGTGCTTTCTCATAACAGCTGGAGGAGGTAACAGAATCCCAGGACCACAATTGTGCCACAAGCTAAAGGCATAACCAATGAGACTAAAACAGAAAAGGGCTTTAGGATTAATATTTTCATATGTTTACACACTCATCTTGGGCTGATTGCTTTTGCAAAAGGAAAAGCTTTCATTTTCTTGGGTGAGGCAACAGGGAAAGGGGGAGATGCCTCCTTACCTTGTTTCTGCAGGACAGTGGGGAGGGGATTTAGGATTTCACTATTCCCTGCTTCTGCCTGGTCTCATTTCGTATCCAGATTTTCTAATTTATAACCCAACCTCTCAACACAATTCTGCATGGAACCCAAGCCAATCTGTTAAGTGGAGAGGTTCAGTGAAGACCGGAGAGACTGGGGTAAGTGAACATGTAGTGAGAGGACTGGGAGTTTCTGGGCCTGAGCACCATAGGTGGACTTGGAGGAAGTCAGTGGAAGGAGGAATGGTGATAACCCATCAGTACCATGCTGCAGGTGGAGACTTGCCAAGGTAGAGCTGACGAAAATAAACAGTTTTTCTCCACTCCTTCAGGTTCATGAGTCCTCTGATTCCTTTCCCGCTCTGAAGTTTTCTGATTCTGTTCCTCATCTGTCCCTTAGTTCCGGGTCACCTCTTCTCTATTGTGTGGTCTCCATTCTAACTTGGATTGTTAAGTTTGGCTTTGTTGACACACGAGAGTGATTGCTGAACTGCTTGTCTACTTAATCCTTAAAATAACTAATTTAAACTTCTAGTTTTTGGATAAATCCTTTCTGCTATGCTACATGAATCCCAAACTATTGAATATTTTCCTGAATTCTCATGCTTTTTTAATGCATTTAATTTTTTTTTTTTTTTTTTTTTTTTTTTTTTTTTTTTTTTTTTTTTTTTGTACAGGGCATTGGACTTGTGCAGTTCAGGAACCACTGAACTAAATCCCCAGCTACTGTACTTAATTTTTACATTTATTTGTAGTTTCTTTAAAAACTTTTTTAAAGGCTAGTGCCATGTGCATCTGTAAAAATCTCAGCTATGGAAGATCCCGAGGCAGAAGGAGCACAGTTCAGGGGCAGCCTGGGAAAATTAGCAAAGAGTTATCTCAGTCAATTAATCAACCAATCAATGTGCTGAGGACATTGTTCGGATGTCCCATGCTTGCTGAGGACCCACAAAGTCTAGGATTCAATTCTCAGTAGTGAAAAGGAACTGTCTTGGGCTGTATATACAATATATAATATATCGAAGGGAGATAAGTAACAGATCGTCCTTTGAACAACATTCATTGTAATGCTAATAAAGTGGGCAACATTCCTATAAAACTGGAGGGATGTTTGACCTTGTTTTTGTGAAACTAACAAGCACTGTCCAGTTTGATGGAAAGGTTTGCAGTTCCTCCTGAGTTCTCAAGGTGTTCCTCTGGAATTCTTACCTAATTTTACTCTTCGTGTACTTCATCGTTGAAGTGAGTTTTTCCCCAAGGTTCCTACTGCCAAAAACAGGGACATGAAGGAGGGGTGATTAAGAGCCAAGGGTATTTTTCTTCCTGGGGGTTGGGAATTATAAAATTCTGGTAAAAGAAGTGATCCATTTTTTCTTTAAGTGTGTGATTACAACTTTATGCAGTATAAAAATTAGTGAATAGGCACCATCTATTGTTTCTAGTATTAGCAATATTGTATGTGTTCTTATAATAGAATCATGAGGCAAAACCATCTGATACATATTTGTGTCTGCTGTGCTGTGACTGCCAAAAGTATGTTAGCTGTGAATACACTTTACAGAATAACTGAAGCCCAAGTTTATGATTAAATAAGGAAAGTTACTTGTCTGTTTAACAATTACTATTACTAATTATCCCCTGTCTTCATGGGCACACACATGTCGGGGGGTAGGATGTAATCAGGAGCTGCAGTGTCTCCACCCAGGCTCAGTAGCACAAGTAGAGCTTGGAGCACTCGGGTTTCACCACTGTGCGCATGTGCGGCAGGGGCAGGGGCCGGGACCAGCCTTTCTGTGCCCGGTGCTCTGTCCCCACCTCTCTGACTGGGCAAGAGCACCGTGCAGGCAGCACTGAGCATGGCTCGTTTGAGCTGTGAACAGTGTGGCTGAAAATCACCTGGTGCTGTACATTACAGTTTTGTGGGGCCGTCCAGTCTTGTGTGGCTTCCAGCCACGGGTTGCACAGAGAGCTCTGAGCTACTTTGAGAAGAGATCATTCTCTGTGTCACAGGCACACCGCCCAGAGTGTGCCCTTGTAATCATTCTCTAGTAGACACTTGCACAGTGCTAATTCTGGCTACACTGCAAAGTGGGGGATTTCTAGCATTTTCATCTCACAAAACCTGAGTTTCTATACCCAGAGACCAGCACCTGACCATTTGTCCTGCCAGACTTTGTCCACCACCACCACTATTCTACTTGGTATTTTCACTCACCTCTTTGTTTTTCGTATTTTCGAGACTGTAGATCAGGCAGGCCCTGAAGTCACTACCTAACCCAAGCTAGCCTTGATCTCATGCAATACTCCTGCCTTGATCTCCTGAGTGCTGGGGCACAAGCCGGTGTCACAGTGCCCATTTTCTGTATTTTTTCCCACTCTTAAATTATCTCTTAAAAATAGAATCCTAGAACACTCATCTTGTCATGCATGGCTTATTAAAATTAGCATGTTGTCAAGTTTAATTTCTGTTGAGGCATGTGAAAAGATTCCCTCCTTTCTTGAAGTGGAATAATATTCTATTCTATGTATACAGCATATTCCCTTCATCTGTGCATCCATGATCAGACACTAGACTATGTCTACCTCCCAGCTGTTGTAAATAATGATGCAGTAAGCGCAGGTATATAAGGATATCTTTGAAATCCAGCTTTAATATTTAATAGTGGGAATTTAAGATGTACACTTAAAGAGTTGATCCTCCAGACAGACGTGCAACAGAGACTGGAGCTGGGGATATTGATGGGTTTCAGAGGCGGAAATCTGAGGGATTTGCGAACCAATGAAAAGTTTGGTCTTGATTTATTCCAAAAGAAACAAGACACACCACACAGCAGAAAGAGAATGGCCAATTTTACAGATGAAATGCTGGGCACAGCTTATTTTTCTTTGCTTCTTTAAATCTAAGATGGGTGACCCAAGATGCCTTGCCTAAAGAGTTTCACTGAACTCACCGAATCAATTTCTTCGTCTGAAGATTGGGTTTCTGCCCTTTTCCTTATCAACAAGCTACTTATGGATTTTGAGCTCTGAAGAGCCCGGAAGAAGCATAAATAAAGCTAGCGAGTGCAGGAATAGAAAACCCGGGGAAGCTCTGGCTGCACTCTGGAGTTGTAGTCCTCTTAAAAGTGAAGCTTTTAAATTATTTTTCTCCTTGTCTCTTTCCCCTCTGTCTATTCTCTGCACCACACCTCACCACTCCCCTCCCAGTCTTGGATCTCTTATTCCTAGAGGGTTCAGAGGGGGAAAGGTCCATTTATTATGCAGCACTGTGCCTGGAAGAAGCTCAGGTAAGGGAAGCCAACTTACTTTCTGTCTCACCTAGTGAATCCAACCGCGTTGCAGCAGTCTTGCAAAGGATTCCTGGAGTCACAGAAGGACATTCCGACCCAGGTACCAGGGGTAAGCCAGTGTCCAAGGACAGCCTGCAGCCCCTAGGTTGATGATGTCCCTCTACCTGTTCGGCGGTTTCTCTGCCTCTCTGGATAAATCCACAGCAAGCTCATACTATATAATATTCATACCATGGAAGGCGAGCTTTTCTAGAGAAAGTCTCTAAAGAAGGCAGGAATTGCTTCCCTGAAATTTCGGATCACCAAACTCAGATTCGTGCTCAGGGCTTCTCAGTCATCCTACTGCCTTCCTCTTCCAGCTCAAACTTCAGGGTCTTTGTCAGTGGTTTCCACTCAGCTTAAAACCGTGCCACCCCTTCTCTGAATTCCTAGCAGATATTCACGATTCTGTTCCAAAGGGAGGACCTGCTTCCTCTGTCTTTTCATTTCACCAACACCAAATGTAAACCTACGAGTATCTGACATCACCTGCTCTCTCTGTCTCTTCCAACAAATCAGTCCCCTCTCAGCAATCTTGGTTAAAAACATTATACTGTGCTCTGAGTAGTATCCTGTCCTTTCCAGGAGGAAGTTCACATTCTTTTCTCCATCTACATCTTCCTCTGAAAAAAAAAAAGGATTTTTAAATATCAAACCTACAAAAACTGATACCACCAAGTCAGGTTTGGGGATCATTTTTTTCTGATGTGTACACCTAACAATAGCAAATCACCATTTTAAAAGCTCTTTTTGTAAAAGTACACTATAATTCAGTGTGTAGTGGTGCCTGCCTGTTACCCCAGCATTTTGGGAGACTGAGGCAGGAAGAGGCAAAAGGATCACACGTTCAAGTATAGCCTGGGCAATTTAAATAGATTTTGCTTCTAAGTAAATAAACAAGATTCGGGGTAAATCTCAAAGTGAAGGTGCTAGGTTCAACCCCCAGATCTTACTGCCAAATCTAACCTTTGTTGTGGTTGTTTTTGATTCTTGATACTAAACACAGCATTTGGACGCATTTATTTGTAGGTTCACTGTAGACTATCTCACCCATCTTTAATTTTTTTCTTTTCAGTGACTCAGAGAAGATGGAAACCTTGTAGAAAGACCCACGGGGTGGTTTGCTTGTGGAATGCCATGTAGGTGAAGCAGTTTGGACATCTCATCCTGGGTCAAAGGTTCCTGCTGACTGCTAATGATTCAACTTGATCATGTGACTAAGGTAGCCACTGGGAGGAAGTTCCACTGTGAGGAAAATCATCAACTAATCTCTAGGGTGTTATTTTTACCCCACTCGATTTCTTGTTCTGCAACAGCGTTAACCCCAGTACCATGGCTACACATCAACTGCTCTTAATGAGACTTGGTATATGATTTTGAGTACGAAACTGTGATTTTTTCCATTTATTTATTTGTTTATTTTGGTAAGAAGTATTCTGTGGCCAAAAAAAAAAAAAAAAATCCCACGTCTCCCCCGCCCCTTTTCCCTTCTTGTCAAAGGCTTTATTTGAGACTCCTAATTCTTTGTTTCGTTTAATGCTTGCTTTCCTGTTATTGTCTGTATTCTGTTTGATGCTAACTCGCCCCAGATTTGGTTATAAAATTCCTTCAAGCCTGGTCTCTTGCCCCTTTGACTGCCTGCAGTTCATCTCTTGTAAAGGGCCACATAATTGAGGGTCCAAAATAGGCCACTAAAAGTACAGGAATCACCGTGAGTGATAAGACGAACATATTAACCAAGTGGTCCCGTGCCCCTCATCATAATAGTCAGTTTATCCATTTCTCCTTTCCTTTCTATCTCTTTCTGCCCCACAGGTTTACCCACTATTATTGCCACACATGCCTTCATGAACCCCTAGCTTCATGTCTTCAGGGGCTTCAACCCCATCATTATGAAACAGCCTCAGTTTGTGCTTCCTCCACAATGCCTTGCTTATAAATTAATACAGCTAATCCATTTCTCTTTGGCTTAGTGTGAGCATGGTGCATTTCCTCCATTCTTTCTCCACAGATTCTTCATATTTAATATGGGTGTCTTCTACAGACACATAGCTGGGTCTTACTGTTCTTCTCATGCTCACAGTCTCTGCTTCTTGGCTGAAGCACACAGACTTTTCACATTTCACAGACTGGGGATTAATTGGGTTACTGTAGGCCATGCTTGTAACCCCTCATTGGTTGCAGTTATGTGTTTTTGATTTTTTCTACCTCTTTAGTTTTATTTGAACATTTGGTATGATTTTGGATTTTCATATTTTAGCCAGAATACATTTTAAAAATGCTACCATTTTCTTTGTACTTTCAGCTGTGTGTTTTTATATGATCTGATTTTACTTTCAAATAAACCAGTACTGTTTCCATGTAGTGTAGGACTTTATCAAATATTCCAACTGTTTATTTTTTTTACATTAGTCATTCATTACACTTATCCATGTGATATAATCACCCAAAATATTATTATCATTATTAATTTAAACTTTATTTCCAGTGTATACATTCAGGATAAAAATAAGAGCGTATTTTTCTCCATTTAATTCTCCTTTAAGGTTTTATGGTTTTTTAAGTTATATGCCCAAATTTATTTTTTGATTGCTTTACATGTTCATAAAAACTTCTTTTCTTTTGTTATGTCTTACATCTTTAGTTGAAAACCAGGCAAAATATATCACAGAATGTCAAGTCAGGTTAAAAACTTTAAATAGAGAATTCTGTGCCATTGTCAGAGTGCGGGCTTGGGTCCAAAGGTTCTACTTTATGTAGTATTGTCACTTTTACTTATTGTCTGATCTTGAGCTTCTGCGACATTCTTAGATTCTGTATATGTGTTCACATTTGTACAATTTTAATTAATTACCCTTTTACTGGAACCTCTGGGGTGGCAGTGAGATGTGGCAGGAGGCGGTCATTCCATAATGTTATGGTCAAATTCAGGTGATGGAGGGGCTCTGAGGATGTGATCCCACCAGGTTTCTCCTCCTTGCCTTCCTTTCCCTCCTTGCCTCCTTCCCTTTGGCCCACACTCATTGCTTTAGTGAGCAGGAGCTCAGCATCTCGTTGTGTGTGCTCCCTTTTCATCCTGGTGAAAACTGTCCCAATCTTTCCACTCAGCTTCACTTTGCCCTCAAGCCTCAGTGTAAATCTCACTGCTTTGACCCGCAGATGTATCTTCTACCAAAGATTCCGGTCACAGGGGCTGCTCTGGCCTTCCCCAAAGCCCAGGGGCACAGATACAGTGAAGCTGAGTTCTTTGGGAGAGCATGACAAGGATGGCCCGTACTTCCATCTCCAACTGGAGTAGTTCTCATTTCTGTCAGCACTCTAGCCAGGACCAATTGTACAGTCTCCTAGATGCTTTCTTTAGGATTCTTTTCTTCTGATATCTCAGCGGGATAACTCCTAACATTCCATTTATAGCAATAAAGATGGCTTTTCTAGCCTGTTCCTCTAGCCTATGTCCATTACCCATTTCTAAAGGTGCTTTCTCATTGTCTGGTACCATTTTGCCAGTAATCTTACTCTGCAGAACCAATTTTCTGCGTTACTCCATTTTTTTTTTTTTGTAACTACAAAAAAAAAAAAAAATCGTAAAGATTGGTATTCTGTACAGAAAAGACCTTTATTTAGTTCCCAGTGTGGAGGTCCAAGAACATGGCAGCAGCACCCGCTGAACCCAGAAGGGGTCTTCTTGCCTCGCCACAGCATGGAGATGGCTTCCCGGTGGGAATGCATTGGACAGGATCCATGGCAAGGCTGGAAGAAAAGCACTAAGCTGAAGAAGCCAAACTGCCTCATCAGAACCCATTTTCATAGAAACCAGCTCTCTGTGAGACCAGCACCCATGACCCAACCTCACTCCATTGCACTGCATAGCCATTACCCTCAGTCTGTCCACTTGACTTGATAAGAAAGATACAGCAGCTTGACCAAGCACATTTCTGTTTGAGTCCATGGCTGAACAGCTTGGAGGCCAGCAACTGTGCATGGGAAAGCCACCGGAAGGAAGTGGCTGCATCCTTCCGGCTTGTATTCTGGTCAGGGGAAGGGAAGGGGAGGGGGTATGCTTATCTCAGAAGAGGTCTGCTTTCACCATCATTTTTGATGCAGAGCCACGCCCCCGATTCCAGGCCTTCAACTTTGGGCTGGGGCCACACCCTTCCTCCTTCACACTCTGCAGCTTCTACTTTGTCGGACTGCGTCGCTCTGGAATCACCTGCCATTCCAGGGTGCAGAGAGCCTTGGTGGACTCTCTCTACCTTTGATCCTGCAAGCCTACCTAATGAATATTCCTGTGCATCATTGCGCCTATATGCTGTATTGCTTCTACCCTTCTGGAAAACCCTGAAGAATACAACCCGATCCCTATAATTCCACCACCTCAAAGCTGCCATACGGAGGCCAGAGGAGTAAGGAGCCAAGCCAAACCATGGCAACGTGGCCTTGTAGGATTGCTCCAGCTTTCTCCTTTCTTTCACATTCCACTAGAAGAACTGTTATCCTCTATTTTTTTCCAGCAGCCTCTTCAAGTCAATATATGTAAATTTTAACATGCATGTAAAAATTCTCCTACCACCGCTTCTTACCAAGTTCTACAGCGGTACCTACCCCTGAAGTGTTTGTTCCAGCAGCAGCACCCTGCTTCTCATAACATACCCGTGTTCTTTTGCTAAGGTTGCAGCAGCAACAACGGGGCTCAATTACGGAAGAGGAATGTGTTTCCCACAGTCCTAGAAGGTATAAGTGGGAGAGGTGTCAGCAGGATCAGATGTGGCTTCCTGTGGGCCTCCCCTCTTGGCTGTTGGAACCCTGCCTCATCACAGCTTCTTCCTGCTGTCTTTGATGCCTCATTTCCTCTTACAGTACTGCCAGCCATCCAAGTAGACACACCCTGATAGACTTAGCTTAGCTACTTATGCAAATACTGCAGGTCCTGTGCTGTCAGAGCCTGTGGTGTCACGAATGAGAACTTCAACATACGGATGTTAGGAGGCCACAGCCTGTCCCATGACAGTGTACTGCAGGGATCACTCACACAGTCACTTACAGTCTACCAAGGCCCCGTTTTCCCAGAGTGCATTATTATCATTGCTCCTGACTCTATTCTAGGATCTTCGGATCTGCCCAGTTTCCCAGTGTCCAGAGCAGCACTGAGGGCAGTTCTGCACATGAAAGCAAGCGGCTGGAAAATGGTAATGAGCCACAAGCATGCTTAAGGCTTACATCTAAGAAATACCACAGCAAAGCTTACATACTGCCATGCTTCTCTCTCTCCTTCTGAATCTCGTTCAAGGGTGAATAAATTCTCCTATTGCATCTGATCTTCTCACTCTGAATACTTTGTTTCCTTTCTTTTTTACTAAGGCCATGGTATTCCAAGTAAAAGTGGATATTATATTATTGCTCTATGATTGATTGCAACAACTTTTAATTATATCTGAATATTTTATGCTATTTAGGGTCTTGAAGGTTCCTTATTCCTCCAAAATTATCTTTATAAGCAGCATTAAGAAAATTTCTTTAGAATATATTCTGTTAAAATACTATTTCTTAATAACCAAACATTGGATATTTAAACATTCACAACATCTGTGAGTTTTGCTTTGGACAAGTTCTCTAAACTCTGATCAAATGAGAAATCTCACAAAATTATAAATCCACAAACAAGGCCATTTTTGTTTCCATGGGAATATTGCATTGTAATTAGATTCACTGCTGTGGAATTATGATATCCAAACACATCTTAGGAGGTAGTTCTGTAATATGATATGAATATTAAAATCTTCCTAATTCATCATAAAAGATTAGTTTAAATCCTTCAAAAGTTTTGATGCTCATTTCTGTTTCTGATACACAATAATCATGTTTAACAGCATGAAAACAATAAATGATACAAAATTTTTAGTATTTTCAAAAGAAAAAACATTCATGGATTTATCTTTTAAGATATTATCTTTTAAAATATTAAAATACTGGCTATATTTTATTTCTGTTAAAACAGACTCTTACTGGTGATAGAATTTCATCTGAAAATAGCATTATTATGCATATTAGTTTAAAGGCATTTTCAAATCAGCAGCAAACACAATCACATTCATGTTCTACATCACTATCAGAGCATTTCTGCTGGGTTTATTTTATCTGAAGAATCTCACACCCTCTGGCTTCTCTTCTGCACTCTTTTCTATCCGTGTGTGTTGGTAGATGGTGACGTGCATGCTCCTGTGTGAAGCTGGACGTGGACATGAGGCATCTAAAGCTTTTCTTCATCCCCTCCCCTTCTCCCCTCCTTCCATCACTTGATCCCCTTACCGCTTTGGAATGATCAATCTCCCTACTTCCTATCGCCTGCATTTTATTTTACTCTTTATTTGTAGCTTGGGTCTTTCATATAAGAGAGACCGTGTGATACTTAAACTCGTGTGTCTGCCTTATTTCACATAACATCATTCTCCAAGGTGCACACAATTGCCTACAGAAGGCAAATGAAACAAGATAAAAATTGACTTGGAATAATTTCATTAGAGTGTTTTCTCATCTATAACAAGGAAGACTTGGAAAGTTGCAATGGTTTGCTGAGAACATAGTAAAAAATACAGAGAATTAAATAAAATCATGAGTTATCTACATACAAGGCCAGTAAGTACTTTGTATAATGAGTAGCATGTAACAGCCAGAACATGTTAAGTGCACACATGGGCTTTATACAAACTAACGCCAGAGCTATACGTATATAATATATATGAATATGTGTGTACTAGTTAAGTTAAATATAAATAAACATCAAGGAATCTAAGGTATAAATTTTCAATAACTTCAGCTTCCCTTATTCTTCTAGTATTGGCTTATAATTACAATTTTCTCTTAAACTTTCCCAACAAAGCAAACTGAATTTGATCATAATGCACATAGTCAAAATTATAATGTTTAGTTTTGTGAGAATGATAACAATATTTTTGGCAAACCATAAAAAGTATTAGTCTCCATGTAATTTGCTTCTGAATGGTAAAGAGCCAAGAGAGTCTAAGCGATATATTCACTGTGTTTCTTTTTGCATAGGAGCAGGCTCTGAAATTCAGTGTTCACATTGTTGGCACAAAATCGCTCATACAATAAAGTTATATTGTCCTAATCATACCATGATGAGTAGCCAAATATTTCATCTAGAAATAAAAACTCAGCTGTTGCCACAGAAGTGAAAGCACGTGAATTTTTAGTGCTGTAATTCGCAACTAGTCCGTTTGAATCACCATTAAAGGTCTGAGTCCGAGTCTTTCTGTACCGGTTTCAGGATTTCTCTGTGCAGCCTTCCAATGCATTCCTTTGCTGTTCTCTCTGATTTCAGCTTGGAGTACAGAAAGGTAAATCACGGTGGCTGCTTTCCCACAAAGTGATGAATGTTTCATCCACCAGCCCCCAAGCCTTCCCCCGTCTCCTGTTTCTTTCTTCTTTCTTCTTTTTCTTCTTTTGTCTCTTCTGTACTGTCATGGGCATTTTGGCCCTGAAAGAGCAAACAGAGCAGCTTGTCTTCCATAGTGATCAACTGCTTACTAATGTTTTATTTATTTGAAACACGTATTGTGGTGTTTATATTTATCAGAGTAGTTCTTGTGTCGTATGAAAGTTTGAATTAGAAATTTGTCTTATTTTATGGCTTTTTGATCAGTGGCGCCCTCCTCTCCTGAAGATAAGAAGAGGGTAGAGAATGCCAATGAATACTGTCCTTCTGGGTATGCAAATGCATATGCACCTCATAGTGCTGCCAGAGATCATAATCATAAAATTAGGGCCTTGTGTAGCCTTTGAGCAAAATGCTATGCAGCTCAGCAGGTCTTTTTGCATAATCACCTTGGACACAGTCTGCAGCAGTTACTGTTAACACTCTCACCAGCTAACACACTCAACAAAGGCAAAGCAGGTCCCATCCCAACACTTGGACTCCGTTTGTGGCTGTCACAATGCTTTTCTAAGCCTGTCTCATGGGGAATTTTTATTTGAAACATATCCTGAGATGATACTTATTTTTGTCATGTCATAATAATAATAATAATAATAATAATAATAATAATAATAATAATAATAAAAATAGTAACAGCAACAATACTAACCATTGCCAAACTCTATTTTCTATTTAAGCAAGAATTGTGCTAAGCATTTGCTCATTTGTTGGTGAAGGACTTTGTATAATCCCCATTGTAAGTCTATAAGACCCCAGATGCTGAGTGATGAAGGATTCACTCAGTCTTTCAGGGTAGAAAGTTTGACTCTCACCTTAAACTGTGGTTGTAGTTCAAGGTGGGTGGGCAGTGCATATAAATGAATGTGAATCTTCGCACACCAACAGTACAGTGTCTTCAACACGACTCCACTATCGCTGAAAAGATACTCAGACTTCAAGGAAATAAAACACGGATGTATTGGTTATTATTTTAAGTTTTTAACAAACCTAACATGCAAAAATACAGCATAAAATAAGCATGTGTACGTTGGGCCAATAGACACCACCAGTGTCTCCACTCATTCCTGGAAGCGCCCGTCGGTCTTCAGTGGCCACTGTTCCCGTCCTTCTCCTTCCCTGCGGAGTCTTTCTGTGTCTATGTCAACAAATCCACTTGGAGGCACTTTACAAAGTCATTGGAAACTTTCACAGCATTTCAAAATAAGCAAAATCCTTAGACTTCAACTGCTGTTTATGCAACACTATGTTTCAAGACAAACAGAGAATTCGCCAGACCTGGTGCTCCCTTTGGCTTCTGAATGCATGAGCCATACTACTGGAGTCCTGGTTTAATTTATCATTCTTCTCTGTGTTTAAGAAACAGTGTCTGGCACACCATGAGGACACTGGCTTCATCATATGCACCATTTTGGTATTGTTCCTAGAATTCTGTCACTGTTGACTTTGAATTTTCCTAATTTTCTGTAAACAGGCCAAACAAGTACTCTAAAAAGACAAGTCTAACAGAAAAAAAGCCCCAAGCCACCTCCCACAAAAAACCCCAAAAAATGAAAAAGCACTCTGAGTTAGGTTCAGTTGGAACACTTAGCTATAAAATATTAACTTTTATAGTTCTCATACACAGACACACTCTATGTGCCAAAATAGAGACATTTACAAAAAGCAATCTCTTCTTTAAAGAGAAGTCATTGCTCATTTTACTCCTTAACCAGTGATGAAAAAATATTTTGATTGAAAATTGCTTGATTCAACAAGGTTTTTGAGCCCCCACTGGGTGTTAATGTCTTAAACAAAATAGATAACTTGAGAATTATTTCTTATCTGAGCAGCACTTTGAAGCATCAGGAAAACAATCACTCTTTATGCATAATGTAGCTCCTACTCCTGTTGGACTGGATTGAAAATGCAAATGACAACTGGATTGTTGCTGGGACCTTACCAGTTATTGCAAGACTACTCCATTCTCAGCAGAGAGGCCACTGTGACCGTTTTCCCTTGGCCTGAAACCTTTGTACAGGACAGCACATATCCTTGGCCTGCACTATGTTAAGGAGGACCAGCTGGGCTCTCATTTTGCTGTAAGGAGAACTTACCCTGCACCCTAATGACATGCAATGTCCAGGTCAGCTACTTTGCCTTGATTTGAAACAGCGAGAAGCTGCCATTGTAGCAACTTCAACACTGCTTTACCGTCAATGCTGGCCATAGATAGTAGAAGGATGAGGTCGAGAATGAATGATTCCAGGTTAGATGAAGGGCATTGACTCCAAAATATAAACATTTTTGCAAGATTACACACCCGTCAGTCTAATCTTGGTTTTCCCTTCTCAATGCACTCACTCAAGGTAAAGGATCTTGAAGTCCAGGTAAATGATTTTCTAAGATCCTTTGTAGCTAGTGGAGTGTGCAGCTACTGTTTCACCCAGGGAGAGGTAGAGGAAGGGTTTCCGGGCAAGTTTCCTCTCCCACATCAAAAAGAGAGAGATGATAAGGAATTCTGTCTCCACTCTGTTGGCATCCACAAGCCCGCTCATGGAACAAGGTTCGGGAGCTCGGACTGGGAGGGCAAGGTGTGGAATCACAAGGCAGACTCTGGGGAGATTTCTGGAACGCTTCTGCTTCATTCAGGATATGCACAGGATTATATAGGGAACCGTGGGGGAGGAGCATGGGAGGAACGTTTAATGTTTGGTGATATCCTATTGGCCAGACATGGCGGAGTGATTTTTCTTGGGCAAGCCAAAGGAGTCACTGACTAGAGGCGGAGGTGTAGCCTATTGGACCCAGCATCTACACACTTGGAAGAGTTAGCTCAACCTTAGCAAGGTCTCCGAGTTAGCTCAGGAGACAGGAGTGTGGCACACCTGGCCCAGACAGGCTTGAACTTCTGCCACACCTCTCATTCTTCCCTATTTTGGAAACAGTCCCTTTAGAAATTTATTTCTGTGGTTATGGAAGCTCTTTGGATTCAGGAAACCAGACCAAAAGCCCACACACTGTGGGCTGAAGTGAAGGACACATGTTCCCTGAGTCCGGGCTCTGCTGTGTTCCCAACCAAATCTCAGTTTCCTTTTTCAAGGCCACTGTGTCCCAAAAAATACACATTCTTCTGCTATAAACTGAAAACATAGCTAAGCAGGAGAGACATACAGTAATGTGCAATGGCTGGTGCATTTCGTGAATACACCAGATGCCATTAACCTTGCTAAACACTTTGCCACACTGCCTCAACTAAGACTTGCAAAAGTACATGGGACTAGTTCTCCTTGGCCAGGTCCTGAGGCTCAGAGATGCAAATGACAGCTCAGCTCCCACAGCTAGGAAGTGAAATCCCTAGCCTTCCAAATCAGGCAGTCTGATCCAGAAAGCGTACTGGGGAGGGAAAAGAAGCATCTGAAGGTGAGAAGCATGGAGATATCACTGAGTTCCTTACAGTGAAAGAGTCACCTGGGGCTTTGCACATGCTGACACTCCAAGCAGCGTCCTTGGCCCTTGGGGAGCTCCCAGGGGGCTGTGAACTTCCCTTTGGCCTGTGTATCTGGGGAGGGAGGTCAGGGTGGGTTCCCAGAGCCCTCATGAGGGTTGAACAGGAAGCTGGCTGGGAAGTTGGACCCACATGCCCATGTGGTTTGAACTTAACTTTCTTTGATCGTCAATGATATCATTTGTTCAAATACTCCAGTCAGCAAATAACACATTGGTGGTTGGCTCTGCAAATGTTTTTATTTTTCAAACGGTGCCATAGATTGAGAAAAATTATTGAAATGGAATTTTATGATTTAGCTTCATTCATAAACACCTGTTAGTGATGTAGGAGAGCGCTGGAGTAGTGTCTGTGACTACTGACTGTAAGGGAGGGGTTTGCTACCCAGAAGTCAGTGCAGAATATGAAGACAGGAAGCCATGTTCACTGGTGAGCAGTTACTTTTACTTTGGTATCTTTGTTCTTCCCTCCTGTGTATGTTTCACAAAACCTTTATTAGTCATTTTTAAAGTGATGAAGAATTATAACTAAAAATTACATCACTAATTATAACTGATTTCCCTGAAAAAGGTGGCAAATCAAGAGAAATTTTAATTTAGTAGCTAATTTCAGGTTTTGATTGAAGTCTGCATTGATGCTTTGATACACAAAGAAAGTGAAATGATTAATCTTTATTTCCATTGTGCTGACGGAGGAAAATTAACAGAGATTTGAAAGTTATAAAAAAGGATGAAACGTAAAATACATTTGATTAAAATATTTTTTCTTAAGAGGAATTTGGGTGAATTTAGTAAAATGTGTGAGAGGACAGTCTACCTTATTATTTCTTCCTCTGAGAGACTGGTTAGGATTTGCCATAATCTCTCCTTTACATTTATTATGTTTCCTCTTCTCAAGATCCAGCTCTCAGAAAAAAAGCAGTGAGTGAGAGTTTCAGGTTTATTCAGAAAATAATATTTCTGAAAATGGTGTGTGATTTCTTGCCTCTCTTACATCCTGCACCTGGTACACTATTGGGCTAATGTTCTTTCTCTGTTCCTAACTCTATTTCTTCTTTCTCCATCCATGGGTTGAGACTGGGGCACTTGGTCACAAAGGAGAAAGTGAAGAAAGGAGTAGAAGTAAGAGGGGCTGCATGGCCGGAAAGAGCACGGGGAGGGAATCCCCTTGAGCTGTGGGTTATGACTGCATTCTACCTGGTGTCTCATGGAAGCATCACTGTGCAGTCGTGCGGCTCTTCCCTGTTCCCATCCCTCTGTGACAGGTCGTAGGCTTTCTTGATTCCCTACACAGTAAAGCAGGTGTCTCCCTGCACCAGCACCTGCTCCCCCACCTGCTGGCTTCCACTTGGGCCACTGCTACACAGTACAACTTCCAGCCAGCTCCAAGCCAGATGCCCCATTCTGAAACAGGCAGATATGTGTCCTTATGAAGCCGTTGTGGGCACTTGATAACAGCGACTTTTCCAGAGTTTTCCTTTTACACCTATATTTTTAAACTTTCCTATGAAATACAGATAGGTAGGATTTACATATATTTATTTTACGTATGCACACATCACGTGTTCACATGCACAATATGTTTTATACATATATATATATTTATATATTTAACATGTTTTATAAAACATACTGAATTTGTACAATTTCTACTTAAATTCCCCATTTCTTTCCAATAAGATCATTCAATGTCCAATATCCTACTAAAATATAACCTTTTCTGCATAATTTCCCACATGTATAAATCCTGTAAATGTTAGGATATGTTTGCCTATAAATGCAAAACATTTTAAAAGGCAAAGTATTTCGTATATTTTTAAAATTGTTCATTTAAAGGTATTTGTGGATATAAAGCTCTTCTATTGACAGAAATAAAAATGAACTGCTAGAAAAATAATAAAAATATGTATAGAGGTAATTCAGGCAACAGCAAACCTCCTGAAAAAATAAACAGGTCTACTAAATACCAGAGAAATGTAAGGAAAACCAATGATCACATTCCTGTAGTTCCAATAGCTTTACTTCTGGAATCATTAAATGGTGATATAAAGGTGTCACTCGCAAATTATTTTAAGATAAATTGAGAATATTAATTTCTATAGTATAATGATGAAGGAAGAATAAATAAAGTAACTATAAGATTTTTCTGACCAACAAAGCAAAAACAACTCAAAAATACATATACAAGTTGGAGTTACATTTTGAAGATTATTATTTGTACTTAGTTGTCATAATAAAACATCAAACATTAAAAGATATAGAAAAATATGTTTAGATCATTAGTTTTGAAGACTAGAAGTCTCAAAGAGTATTTTCTTTTTTATAGACAGTGTTTAGGGAACATTTTTGGTTACTGAATTTTTTTATATCCTATGCTAAAAGTTGTTTTACAATCCAATTTTGTTTAAGAGATGAGCAACCCTTCTCAATTCCTGTAATGTTCAGACTTCATTTCTCCTTCACCTATATAAGCTTCCTCTTCTCCTTTTCTGTCTGTTCAGAGATTTAGTTGCATTGATTGGTAATTTGAAGATCCTGTGTTGATAAGGATACACAGAAAGCCTTCTGAGAAAGTACATTTGGAGCAATGGTGCTTTCAGAATGAAAAGAGGAAACCTGCATATTACCAACTGAAACATGGGGCATCCCGTAATGCACCACGGAACTGTCCTATATGTGTGTGAAGGAAAGGATTCCCACTGGATTCTGTCCATGAAGGACTCAGGGGTGAGCCGCTCTCTTCCCTGGTTAAGGGAAAGGGAAAGTGAGAGCAGCCCTCAATGTATCCAATAATGGAAAGCAAGTAAGAGTGAAAAGGGGAGGCATTGTGAATGAGAGTGAGGAAGGGAAGGAAGAAGGGCCACCTTGCACCACACACCTTGCAAAGTGGCAGCCAGGAAGGCTGTAGCACCAGCTTTCTTTCTTTTCTTTTCTTTTTTTTTTTTTTTTTTTTTTTTTGTACTGGGGATTGAACTGGGGTCCTTGCACTTGAAAGGCAGGCCACCGAACTGCTGAGCTAAATCCCCGGCTCTGAAATTATTAACACCGTCACTTGACCAGTTAAAGGTTGAATTATACAGTAGTGAGGAAAACATATGGCCTGTATGGGGATCGAACCCATGACCTTGGCGTTATTAGCACCACGCTGTAAAGCACCTGCTCTTCTCCTGGGCTCTGTATGAACTGAGCTAGGTTGGGCCAACTTAGCCTGGTGCTTATATCTTCCTAGCATATGCATCAAACAGAAGCACAAGGGAGCAGTTATCTATCCCCAGGTACAAGCAAAAAGAGCCAAAGAACAAGGTCTTAAAAACAAGCCAGACTACAAACTTACTTAGCTTCATGTAATTAATATGTTTATTTTTCAGGAATTGTTTGGCAACAGATGAAACCACTGCTTTTAATCTTTGTAGAGAACCTAGCCTGGCTTGGCTCACCAGGTTTTGATGAAGC
Source organism: Fukomys damarensis (assembly GCF_012274545.1). Lineage (NCBI taxonomy): Eukaryota > Metazoa > Chordata > Mammalia > Rodentia > Bathyergidae > Fukomys > Fukomys damarensis. The sequence continues at coordinate 29,690,254 of NW_022900929.1, forward strand.
ACAGCTCCAGTCCCATCCTTCTCCTGTGTCCTGCTCAATGGACATTAAACTGATTTGATTTGGCCTAATTGGTGTTTTTGGCTGTCCTAAGCAATTCTTGTAAAATCAATCAGGGAACTTGGGTAGTTGATCCAATTTGGCTGTGAAGATGGAATAAGATAGGATGCAGGTTTTCTTCACTTGCATGTTTTCCTGAGGGAAATGTGTAAATCCTAAGGGTGCGTGTATGTGTGTGTGTGTGTGTGTGTGTGTGTGTGTGTGGTAGTGATAGAGAGAACTTCTGTAAATAGTCTGAGACCTACAAAATGTTAAGAAAATATAGAATAATGGCTGTCTTTTGCTTCTGTAATGTGCTTTGCTTTGCTTGTTTAACAGAATACCCAAGGTTTCACCATTAAAGCTTAAAGGCATATAGTCCCAGTTTAAAATTAACAGGTGCCAGGAGGATGAGACCAGATGTTGGAGCTAAGATAACAGTTCCTGAGCCATAAAACTTTCTATAAACCATATGACTATAAAGGCATTAAGATGAAAGGAATGTCACCAGTCTTGCTTTCCTAACCCTGATCCCCACTCTTGTGGGCTGGAATAAATAGCTAAAGATAAACATCCTGAAAGAAAATTTTACATTTGGGTTAATATTGAACTGTCTTGTGACCATAATTGGTGATGGAAACTGTGAGAACTAGAATGTCTTATTGTCTAAAATGAGGTCATGATTATAAAACTCCTATAAAAGCAGATTGTAACCCAGCCCAGGGTCAATCATCTGGCACAGCCTTTGGTGCAGGCTGACCTTTTGCTAGCAAAGTAAAACAATTTTTTTTTTTAATTTTACCCAGTTCTGCATCTCTGTGTGTCATTTACCAATTCCTTCCACAATATTTTGGCATGTTGGCCAGGAAGGTAAGGGTTGACATGCCCATGTTGGGCCTTGACCAGAGTCCCACTGGAGGGAGCAGACATCCACCTCCTTGAATGGGAAGAGGATTTCCTGGGTTCCCTATCTAGGATTCAGAGGCCAGCTCGCCAGTGTGGATTGCTTGAACCCAGAACAGAGACAGCAGAAGGAGAGCAGCTGAGTGAACAGGATCATCTGTCTAAATGGTGAGACTCCCTGGGTAACTCCTAATTTTTTTTGCTTTCACTTTCAACTCTGTTCAATTTAGGGCAAGACATAGAGTGGAGAACTGATCAACCTCCATTCTTTGCCACTGGTGAGTATTTCATTTGCCCCATCCTGGGTTGCAAAGTACAATTTGTTATTGTACTTTGTAAGGGGCCCCAGGGAGGGAATGAGTTATCTTCTTGTGTGACTGTGTGTGTGAAAAAGTGAATGGAACAAGCTATGAAAACAATAGGTAGTCTCATCTGCACCAAGACAAAGGGAGGGAGTGTTTACATTTAAAGATCCCTCCCTGAGTTGCAGAGCTTGTGTGTGGCCTGTTTCTGTAATTCTGTGGCCAGTGTCTAACATGAGCAAAATGGAACACTAACAGACAGGTTACCTTAGCTCAGACAGAGCTGAAAGTGGCTGAGAGGCCCCATGGCCAAACAAACAAGTGTATGGTCATTGCTTTGTGAACAGCATACACCCTTTGCCCTGCATCACTGGACAAAGGAATATCAAGTGGTCATGGGAAATGCAAATACTAAACCAAATGTCCTTGAATGTATGATTCAGAACTTTGATAAAGGTTTTGTGGGGGACTGTGGGGTAAAATTAAGACCAAAGATGCTCAGGAAGCTTTGTAAGTTACTGTGGCTTCAGCTAAGCCACTTTCGGCTCCCAGAGGGAATTCTAGAAAAAAAGAAAAGTTAGGCCAATTTGGAACAAGATTACCACCCAGAGGTGACCTAATGAATACGCATATATACACACCTGGTTAGAATTATGTAAAACTATGTCCCCATGACTCCAGATGTGTGCAATGAACAAGGCAGCCCCGCTGCTCATTGTTAAGACCCAACCAGACCCTGTGAAAGATGTAGAAGGCCTATTACATCGCCCTCCTCCTTATTGGGCAGGGGAAAAAGCCCAAACTCCTCCAGCTCCTGACAGTTTAGGGCAGCCTGCATCCCCTCCCCAATGTTACCCCCATAGCTCACAGAAGTAGTTCTGCAGAGCCAGGACCGAGCCTCCAAATGCCATTACGAGAATACCCAGGAGAAGGAGGCATCAGTTTTGTACACCAGCTTTTTAGCTCTACTGACCCAGTTAATTGGAAAAGAGAAACTCCCCCTCTCTAGAGGATCCAACAAAAATGTTTCAGTTATTTGAATCAATTTTTTTAACCCATCATCCCAATTGGGAAGACTGTAAAGAACTTTGTAGGGTGACATTGACTACTGAAGAGATTCAGAGTGTTATAAGAGAGATAAAAAGATAAATGACCCCCATATGCCACCTGGGACACAAACCCCTGATAAATGATATGAACAACAATTTCCTGTGAATGCCCACCCAAATTGGGACCCAAATACCCTGGTTGGGCAGAGTGATCTGGCAAACTATAGAGCCTCCCTTTTAGCAGGAATGAAAGCTGCTAGCAAAAAGCCCACCAAAATGATTAAGGTGATGGAAACCCCACAAGAACCAGAGGAAAGCCCAAAAAGTTTTATGAGAAACTCTATGAGGCATTTAGAATATATACACCTTTTGATCCAACTGTGGTAAAAAATCAACACCTAGTGAACAATGCTTTTGTAACTCAATCTGTTGCCAACATCAGAAAGAAAGTACAGAAGCAGGAAACTTGGGGGAAATATTAATATGACTCAGTTGTTGCAGCTGGCTAAAAAAATATATGTGAGTAGCCCAAATGACAGCACTGTGTTGTCAACCTGATGCCAAAACAAAGCCAGAGAAACTGCAACTGTGCTTTATCAGACATCAAGAGATTTTATAAGATAAATCAAATTAGAAATTTTAACTATTATATAAATGTATATTTGTTTCAATTTGAGTTGATGTTTAATTGGTGTGTTTAAAAAATTTCTTATATATTGCAAATTCTTGAATTGTGATTATAAGGTTGACTTGCTCGTTTCTGTACTTTGTTGATAAAAAACTCAAGGTTAGTACTGTTCCACTGGCAGTCACATTTTAAAATATAACAATTTGAGAACAGAAAAAAAAAGGGACACTTTAAACTTTTAACAGATGAAAACAAGTTTGTTATAAAAGGTTTATGGTAAGTGAGACAGAGGAAAAATATTTATAAAGCTATAAGTAGAACAGATATACTTTTGATATGAAAGGATTTTGTGTGTTTGTTTTATTAGAAGGATAAAGAGAGAGATACAAGACCAGAAGGCCTAGGTGTGTTGAAAAGATGTGCAGAAGTGATTTATCAAGGAAATATGTATGTTTGCTTGTTGGTCTCAAATTTGTTATAAGAGGTTTGCATTTACAGGTATAAAGAGACTTACATCAAGGAATATTACTTAAATATGTTATTGTAATATGTGTACATTGGTTGTCATCAAAGAGTGAAGTTCTAAATATGTTACGATGGTATGTTTACATTGGTCATCTTTAAAAAATTAAATTCTCTATGAAAAAAAACAAGGTTTTACTGAAAAGATGCTTTTGGTACCAAATTACATTAAAGGTCATAAGGTTTCAAACATATTATTATTATTCTTGTTTATTTTCTGATGTACTAAATGAATAAAAATTTTGCAGGGTACTAAGAGACTGTTAATGGTACTTAAAGAGAGAAGATAAAAAGTTTCATAGAAAAAGGCTCAACTTTGTGTGCAACAAGTCAAATATTTGGGATTCTAAATTACTAAGGGAATGTGGTACTTAGGGGAAAACAAAATAAAACAAAACAAAAAAATGTAATCATCACAATAGCAGAACCTAAAACATGAAAACAGTTGAGAGAATTCTAAGGAACTGCAGGTTTTTGCAGAATCTGGATTCCAGGGTTTTCAGATATAGTCAAGCCCCTATATGAAGCCTTAAATGGCCCAGAAGGTATGTGGTAAAAAACAAGAGTCAACATTTAAAAGGTTAAAACTAACCCTCTCTGCTGCCCTGCACTGGGAATACCAGATCTGACTCAACCTTTTACCTTGTAAGTGGCTGAAAGAAACCATACTGCCTTGGGGATGCTCACCCAAAATATAGGCCCATAGAACCAGTTAGTGGCATATCTATCTAAAATTTAGATCCAGTTGCAAAGGGATGGCCTCCTTGTCTGTGAGCTCTGACAGCTGCAGTTATGCTGATTAGGAAGATGACAAGCTAACCTTAGGACCGGAATTGACTATTCAGGCTCCCCATGCTATCTTAGAACTGCTGAACAACAGAGGACATCAGTGGCTCTCAAATAATAGAGTCACAGAATATCAGGTTCTCATCTGTGAGAACCCCCATCTTTAGTTTGTTCCAGTTAAAACCTTGAATCCTGCTACCATTTTGCCTTTGGAACCTGGCCCTCCTGACCAAGATTGTCTCAGCGTCACCAATGAGCTGTTCTCAAGTTGTCCAGATCTGTAAAAAACCCCAAGGCCTGATGCAGATATCCTCCTGTTCATGGATGGGAGCAGTTTATGGAAAATGGGGTACACTATGCTGGCTATGCAGTGATGACCCAGGACAAAATGGTCCAAGCAGGACCCCTCCCCACTGGATGGTCATCTCAGTGAGCAGAGCTTTGGGCACTATTACAGGCTCTCTGATGGGCAAAGGGAAAGAGGATAAATGTTTATACAGACTCCCGTTATGCCTTTGCTATCTTATATATTCATGACATAATATATAAAGAGCACGGTTTTCTCACAGTGGAGGGCAAAAAATTAAAAAATAAATAGGAGATAATGCAGTTATTAGAGACAGTGTAGGAACCAGATAATATATAGCAGAGATGCATTGCTCTGGGCACCAAAAAGGAAAAGATGCAATAGCAAAGGGCAATGCTAAGGCAGATACAGAAGCCAAGAAGGCAGCTAAATAGAAACTTCAGATGACTATGCTCACCTGTGAACAAAAGGAAAAATTGGAGATACAAAAACCCCTACAAACTACAGAATATTCAGATAAAGAGAACAAATGGGCTGGGAAAGAATGAATTGTTTGGATCCTAGTTGACAGTAAGACGATACCAGAGGCACTGTCGTACTATTGGATTAAAAGATATCACGATTTAACTCATGGGGGAAAAACAGCCCTCCAAACACTGTTAGAGAGAAATTTCTTCATACCTTGGATTTCTGCCTTGTGTGAACAAGTCTCAAAAAGATGTCAAACTTGTCAGAAAATAAATCCAACCTCATGGCCCAGAGCACTATCTGGAATACAACAGAAGGTCACAACCCCCTCTGGAGACATACAAATAGGCTTTACAGAGGTTACAACCCCTTGCAGAGGTTATAAATATTTGTTGGTATGTGTTTACACTTACTGGATGGCCTGGATCCTTCCCTGTAAGAACAAAGAAGGCTTCAGAAATATGCAAAGTTTGATTAAAAAAATAATTCCAAGATTTGTTCCGCCTCTCTCTATAGGCAGTGACAATAGACCAGCATTTGTAGCAGAGGTTGTACAAGATCTACCTACATTATTGCATATAAAGTGGTATTTACACACTGCATATCAGCCCCAGAACTCCAAAAAGGTAGAAAGGATAAATTATAATATTAAGAATGTACTAAATAAATGTTGTTTGACAGTACTAGGGCCACAGTTGACTTACTCCCTTTAGCTCTTCCTAAGATATTAAACACCCCAGGTTATACTGGATTCTCCATACAAGGTCTTATTTGGGAGACCACCATGTATTTTAAGTGACTGTACTGGAAATTTATCTCAGTTAGGCTCCTCCACTCTGGAATTACAATTGTTAGAATTGGGGAAAGAGCTGGCCTTGGTGGCACACATCTGCAATCCCAGCACTCAGGAAGCTAAGGCAGGAAGATCACTGTGAGTTCGAGACCAGCCTACATAGTGAGCTCCAGGTCAGTTTCAACTACATATTGAGACCCTGTTTCAAAAAACAAACAAACAAGAATTGGGCAAAGTATTCCAAAATATACAGAGCAAATAAGAAATAAGGAGGACCTCCTTATATTAACTCCTGCCCATTTGATAAAATAAGGGGACCAAATTTATGCTAATAATTGGAAAACAAAACCCTTACAGACCTTATGGGAAGAGCCATATGAGACACTTATGGTTACTCCCACAGTTGTCAAGGTGACTGAAGTCCAACCATGGATCCACCACTCCAGGGCGAAATGAAGTTACCCAGAGAACTGCACCAACTGTGACCCCAAAAGACAGTGCACTCGAAGTCCTGCTCCCATCACTCTGAAGGCAGACAGTCAACACATGACCGAAAAATGAAGAGTGCAACCAGGATATTATGGGCTCTTTTATTGTGTCAGATGGTTACTGGTTATTTTGTTTTTGAATTAAAAATCTATAAACCTAAAGATGATAGGTTTGATAAAAAATATGTAACCTTTAAAACTGTTAAATCAAAAACAGAGGGAGAGTCACTCACACATTTCTTTGATGCCTGCCTGCGAAAAAGTTATGGAAACCCTGGTATCATACTTGACAATGGGGGATATACACGCAAAAAGGCATATTGTCCAGATACAACTTGAATATGGTTAAATAGTTGTGATGTGACCAGAGATACTAGCAATTGTGGTAACTATGAAAAGGGACAATGTAACCCCTTAAATATATATAGCTAGACCCTGGGACATAAACTGGTTACAGGGAATAATTTTTCATGTTTATGTTGGATACCAGTTGACTGCTCAGACAGGAGGCACCTGCCTATTTTTAGAAAACAAATGTTATTATGCAAACAAATCTAGAATAATATAAGAATCACTAGATAAATTAAGGAATCATTAAGGGGCTTGGAAAGGAATTTGGTATTGAGGACCCAACATACAATTTTGGCTTCAACTTGTCAGGATGGAAAGCCTGGGTCAGCACTCTAGTAGGGAAAATAGTTTTTATACTACTGCTGCTCATGTTTGGTCCCTGTATAGTACAATGGATATCTAAACTCATACACCAGAGGGTAGCTGTTGCCCAACATTATCAAATGCTAATTATGTGAAATAATAAAAAATGGAATAAATTCAATGAGGGTTAAGGAATTATCCCCAAAGACAAAGGGAGGAGTGATAGAGAGAACTTCTGTAAATAGTCTGAAACCTACAAAGTGTTAAAGAAAATATAGAATAATGGCTGTCTTCTGCTTCTGTAATTTGCTTTGCTTTGCTTGTTTAATGAAATACCCAAGGTTTCACCATTAAAGCTTAAAGACACATAGTCCCAGTTTAAAACTAACAGGTACTGGAGGTGCTTAGCCATTTCCCAGGATGAGACCAGACATTGAAGCCAAGATAACAGTCACTATGTTCTACAACTTTCTGTAAATCATATGACTATAAAGGCATTAAGATGAAAGGAATGTCACAGTTTTGCTTTCCTAACCCTGACCCCTACTCTTGTGGACTGGAATAGCTAAAGAGAAACATCTTGAAAGAAAATGCTATGTTTGGGTTAATACTGGACTGTCTTGTGACCATGATTGGTGATGGAAACTTTGAGAAATAGAATCTTATCCTCTAAAGTGAGGTCATGATTGTAAAACTCCTATAAAAGGCAAATTGTAACCCAGCCCAGGGTCGAACATTTAGCACAGCCTTTGGCGCAGGCTGACCCTTTGCTAGCAAAGTAAACATTTTGTTGTTGTTGTTTTACCCATTTATGCATCTCTGTGTGCATTTACTAGCTCCTTCCACAACATTAGCAAAATAACACTTTTCTATCACAACTCATTCTCTAAATTGGCAGCACACTGGTTTATCTTTAACCTGGAATCACTAGCAAAAATGTAATTGAAGTGAAAGAAATGCAGGCATTTATTTCCAATATTTGGATAAAATAGCATTATTTCATTTTAAATACAGCTGTTTCAAAGAATTCTGGTGCCAAGGTGTCGGAATTCCAAATACCAAGCCATGATCATTGCTGGCAGAGCTTTGTTCCTGGAGCCTTGAAATGATGGGCCATGCTGTTATTGGAATCTTTTCCATCACAGTGTTTACATATTTGGTGTTTGTTAGTTATTTAAAAATAAACAATTACCATAGTGTTATTTAACTGAAAAATAATATTATGAATAAATTTCATATTAGAAGTCACTGTTTTACAGAAGTAGAAATTGTTTATTTAAACCTATGGATTTGTGCCTGGACTCTTACATTAGTTAACTGTGTGACCCTGTATGACTCGAAAGTCCTCCAAGCCTCAATTTCTTCATCTATAAAAGTAACAATAAAAATGTATCAGGAGATTTTAGAAAAATTAAGAGGGTCATATGTTCTGAATTACTTTTGTGTCCTATATTACACTGTTACAATCTCAATTAAGCTTTTCCTCCATGTGATCTCAGATTTCAGGATTAAAGAAGCTTTATACTTTTTGCAGATTTAATTTTCTACTCTGTCTTGGAAGTTTTCAATAAGTCCATGTTACATATAAAATATTTAATTTGAATCCAGACATCTTGCTGCTGTCCTGTGATCCCAGCTCAGGGGCAGACTGGAGCAGGAGCACTGAGTTCAAGGCCAGCTTGAGCAACACAGCAAGACTGTGCCTGCAGAGTGACAGTGGAGAGCACTAGCAGGTTTGTTATTGATTATTTAGATTTGGAACTCTGTTGAACTTACTCATCCATTTGATCGCTTTATCAGTTTGATATTGTTGGAAGTAAATTCCGTTGTTGATGGCCTACATTTCCATTTCTGTTTCAGGAAAATGAAGGTATGTTTAAAAGTATGCTGAATTATGGGCATTAGCACAAATATTGTTCACCGGTTACAATGAGTCAACATTATTAGTCTAGTTATTTGGAAGAGATAACTAATAAAAAGTGAGGTAAAAAATTGGAAAAAAAATGGAATCATCATAATAGGTTTCTGCCCATTCTCTTCTGGTGAATGTTCTTTCTAAAACTAAAAGCAAAGAGAATGTTGCAAGTTAAGTCAGCATGGTATACTTCCTTGGTGCAATGCTCAACTGCTGATTTTATTCATATTTCAATAGCTTTTGCCTGGCAGCCTTTCTCTGCTCTAGGATCTCAAGGGGCGCTCACTTCTGTCCCTTAGTAGGAGTCACTCCATGAGGGTCACTTGTGCTGTGAACCTGAACACCTTAAAGTACGATGGTCAGGGGTTTTGGTGAATGTTCCTGAATCTGGGTTTTTATGATGTTTTCTTATGATTGTTCTGGGGTTGTGGGCTTTGGGGAGTAAAACCACAGTGGCGATGCTCCTGTCTTGCTGCCTGCACCATAGAATGAGATCGTCATGATAACCACACGGAAAGGTGGTGCCTCCGCTGTACAATACAGGGTTCACTGTAACACACTTTCATCAGTGTTTTCTGATGGTTGCTTTTCATGATCCCCTAGACAGAGCCCATTGATTCTGGTAAAGAGTTTCATCTCCTATGTGCTTGCTAAAGAGATAAATAACAATTTTTAAAATCCAGGCATGGTGTTGCCTGCCTACAATCCCAGTGACTCAGAAGGTAGCGAAGGGGAAGGCAGGCTGCTGCAGAGCCGGGGGAAAGGATAGTAAAAATGACTGCAATGTGTCTGCGTGAAAATCCTTGGAAGACTCAGAGCAGCGTGGGGCCGCTAGACTGAGGGGAAGTGGGCTGGGAGACCACCGCTAGTAGGCAGAATGTTTTTATCGGGGGTAGCAAAAATGACGTGATTGTGGCTGTGAGTATATGACTCTGTCAATGTGGGGACGAGTTAATCTTATATTTTATGTTGGTAAAGTGTGTGGCATACAGAGTTTTGGTTTAATAAAGTTGATTTTTAGAAGTACTCTCTATGTACCAGTTCCACAAGATGAATTTAATCAGTATGCAGCCTAAACTAAGAAATAAAGAAACTAAAAACAACCAAAAAAATCCATAAAATCTATAGACATTCAGCTTTTCCATTTTATTATGCCAATTTTAATATTTCTGTGTGTACACTTATTTGAATTTTTAAATGAATTGCAAAATGTTTTAAAAATAAAATAATTACTGAGGAATTTTTTTTTTTAAATAGAAGCTGTGTGGATAAAGCCCAGCATGAAGGAATTGAGTTCAATCTCTAGAATCTAAAATATTTTTTTATGAAAGGCAAATGAAAGTTTCTAAGTAGGCATATCACATATTTTAAAGTACATTCCTTATATTTATTAACCCATGTCTGTAGCAGCATTATTTATAGTAGCTAAAAGATGGAAGCTGTCTGATTATAAATAGGTGGATGGATGAAAATTATTGAATAACCAAATTACAGTTCACAACTATTAAATTAAAAAAAAATAGTTTAAGTAGATTTAGTTTACAGGTTGACTCGGTTGTCATCAACGAAAGTGGAAGGTGACAATAAGAGTTTTACCTTATCTTAGCTTGAGTTATACCAAGTGAAATGAGCTCCTGCCTGTACATTCAGTCTATTTGGGAAGAACTTCCTTGAATTTCAATATTTAAGTTCACATTCACCTGTTAGAACACCCAGGGCACTGTCTCAGCAGGAACACTCCAGGGCATCTCCTGTGGAAGAAGCCTATGAAGTGGTTCCTGAGGTCCAGATGTGTTGCCACTTTGGAGCTTCCTATGGTCACTTTGTCCACATTCTTTCCAGAAAAGTATGCCCAGGATAATCTCCTCATCTCTGCTGGTTTCTTTCCACAAGTGAAGGCGGCTTCACTGAATCTTGTACTGAATATCCCCTGGGCTGTACCAGGGGATAATTAGTTCTATAAAGTAAACATTGGCAAAACTACTCGAGTCCAGTCCAAATCAAACAGAACAAAACTTATAATAAATGAGTCAGCAAGATTAAAATTGAAAGCAAATGACAATTTAAAAAATACATGTATATCAGTACAACTGTTCACAATTAATAATTTTAAAAGTCAATTATTTAATAATGAACAGTAATTCAGAATGCCAACTAAAAAAGGAAACCTTTAAGGTAACTATTGATTAAATATATCAAAGTTAGTCTAAGAGAACTAATAAATTCTTTAGTGAATTAGGAAAAAGGGAAAGATTTTTCATTAATTAGTGAGGAAAGATTTTAGAAGAGATGGGCCTTCATCTTTTAAAACAAGTAGTATGATTTGGTGAAAATATTTGAGAAAGCATTTTGACTGTTTCTTCAGATCTCTGTAGAATTTTATAACCTTTCACAAATGATTTAACCTTTAAGATTATCAAAGACATCTATAAAGAATTAAGACAAATTTTCCCATTGCAGCATTATTTGATAATGAACAAAACTTAAACACACTAGAAATACTTTAACTAAGGAGTTTTCAACATAAACACTCCTGGAGGATTAATATTTAATATAGACACAGATATATGAAAATATGCTGCTAAACCTAATGAAAGTAAGGCATGCTGATATGATATGCATACTTATGTTTATAAGTATTTGGAGGACTAGGGATTTTTATAAAATTAAGAGACATCTTTTCTTGTGATCATGCTACACTGTAATATTTTCCATTAAAAAGGCAGCAGCTAAGGACATTGGACATGGAAAATCCTCATGAAGACATTTTGCAGCAAGCACTGTAAAGCCATCTGTAGTCTTTCCCCAGGCTCTTGCTAGCTTCAGCTCTTTCAAAGATGCTGATGTCTTCCACCCCTAAGCACCACTGCTTGGCCCCCTCTTGCTCTATGGATACCATGTAAAGGTCAATGTTTCTCACCTTTATGGTATCTCATATAAGGTGCTTAACTCTGAGAGAAGAGAATGATTTTCACCTCATATTTTCTCTCGTTTGGTACCTCAGAAACCAAGCTTCCTCATTCTCTGCCAGAAATATGAAAGTTGTAAAGGTGGAAGTCACAGAATAATTTTGAATAAAGTAATAGTGGGATTGTTCCCACTAAAATAATAGTAGACTGGTAGAGAAAAGGTTCTCATAAGGTTCTCTCAGAATGATACACAGTAGAAAAGAAAACCTGGAGGACAACATGACCAACAGTCTTCACAACTGCCAGTGCAGCTGTGGGAGAGTGTCCTTAACATCTTACTTCATTTATTTGCTAATTAACCGAGGACCTCCATGCAGCAATCCCTGGGTCCACTTGTGGGAGCATAACGGTGAGTAAAACAGTTCTGCCTTTCACTCTTAGAGATCTAAAAATGTTTTGATGAGGATTTGTATATCAGGAAGACAGCAGAAAAGCAAGCCCTGGTTCCTTACCCCTGGGAGCATAACAACTTTACTGCAACACATGGATGCCTTATGTTTGTGAGAAATTCAGAAACTCAGAGAGAAGACCCTGTGTCACAGATGGCTGTGGAGACAGGTTCCCTGGAATCAGGGGAACTCGGCAGCACACACTCTGACTGCACCCACTGCAGGAGCAGTGCCCAGGGCTCCTTGTTTCTCCTTTAAATGGAAAGCATTAGACAATGTGTGTACAGTTTGTAGTTGGCTGAGGGTTTCCAAGGCACCAGCTTCTAGCTTGTCTATCTTGGGGCACTGCTGGGACCGGAGAGTGACTGTTGAGAACAGAGCCCCAGAGCCGAGTGCCTCAGTGAGTGAGGAAAGGATCTCAGTTTCTATCTCCCCCAGGAGAAGAGGGGGAAATGACTGGAATGAATGTCCAAGGCTGTTTATCTCTGGGTTTCCTGATATGCTAGACTCTGTCACCCATCTCAGAGTACTGGGGTTCCTCAAGAAGCCTGGGCCATGGAGATCCTGTATGAGTCACAGCCCTCCACCCAGCTCATTGCAGAACATGTAGGTAAAAAGAAAAAAACACAGACTACAGAGTGTCTTTGGAGGGGAAGGTTGGGCCATGTTCCCACAAAGCGGTCTTTCCAGGGTCTCTCAGGGGTTTTCTCTGTTTTTACCATCTCTGAGCCCTGGAAGGACCCCATGTCTCCTTACGTGTGTGGACTGCTGTGGACAGAGGTGGTGGCTTGAGGTGCACAAATGCTGAAAAGATCCTCAGAGTGGACACTGGGCCAACTAGTGAGGAGCTCTTCTCTGTAAGGCCCACTGCTGCAGACCCAGAGATGATTGCCTCATCTTGGGTATGCAGGCCAACATCCAGAATCAAGAAAAATAAAGAAGCAGAGAAATCAGTCTCAAGAGAAATCTTCTAAAGATTTCCTATGAAATGGAGATATGTGATTAGCCTTACAGAGAATTCAGGATAGTTCTCAACCCAGGTGATCAATGAGGTTAAAAAATATTTAAAAAATGGAATCTAAAAAGGAATAAAAAATATTAAAAAGGAACAAGTGGAAAACACAGGACTGAAGAATACAATGGAAAACTGAATTTTCAGGAAAGGAGCTGTACAAGAAACTAAATCAAGGTGAACAAAGGGCTGAGTAAAACAGATGGTGAGTTATTGGAAATTAACAAAGAAAAAGAATGAAGAAAACTGAAGGAAGCTTAAAGGAGTGATAGGACATTATCAAGCAAACCAGTGCATTCATTATTGGAGCCACGAGGTGGGGAGGGGGGGGGAGAGAGAGAGAGAGAGAGAGAGAGAGAGAGAGAGAGTTTCACAGGGCTCACTTAAAGAAGTAATGAACAAAAAATTTCCAAACCTGGGGAAGGCAATGGACATCAAAATCCTTGAAGACTATTCATCTCCAAAAGATAAACCCAAAGAGATACATTCTGAAATATTTAAGCTGATTGTCAGAGTCAAAAACAAGCATGCTGGAAGCAGAAAGCAAAGAGTGACTTGTCACATACAAAGGACCTCCTATAGCACATCATCATGTTGGGCAGCAGAAAATGGGCCACACAGAGATGAACAGGGTGACACATTCAATGTGAAAAACAAAACAAAACAACCATTAACCAAGAATACCACAACCTGCAAAGTCATCCTTCCAAAATGAAAGAAATAAATTTCCAGGTGAACAAAAGATAGGACAGCTGCCCAGTAAATCTGCATTAAAAAAAAAACCCTAAAAGTAGGAAAATTTAGAATACATTTGAGAGCATAAAATATTATAATGGAGGTGAGTAAAGGACTTTTTCAATTCTTGTGTAAGTGTGGAAAAACAAGTGTTTTAAACCAAACAACTGTAAAAAGTATTAATGTGTGTACAATATAAAAGATATAAGCCATGACTTCAAGAATACAGGGAGAGCACTGGGGTGTCAAGGAACACAGCTTTTGCATGTGCTTAAAGTTACCAGTTTACAACCCACTGCAACTTGCTTAATGTAAACCACAGAAACTACAAAGAAAACACCCATATATGATACACAAAAGTCAAGGAGGAAGGAGTTGAAGTGTTGTAATATAAAAAGTCAACAAAATGACTGGGGATTTAGCTCAGTGGTTCCACTGCCTGCCTTGCAAGCACAAGGATCTGAGTTCAATCTGCAGTACAAAAAAAAAAAAAAAGTCAATAAAACTTAAAGAAGGACAGCAGGACAGAAAAAGAAGGACAAGATAATGACCTATGAAGCCATTAATAACATGGAGAGTGTGACGGATTCCTCATCAGTAAATACTTTAAATATTTTGGATTAAACTCTTCAGTCAAAAGAAATAGTGACCAAAAGGATAGAAAAAAGAGATCCATGTCTGCACTATTTAGAACACTCAGATGAGCATACACACAAATGCTGAAAGGAAAAAGATGGGAAAAAGCACAACACACACATGGTAAGCAAAAGGTTATTATTACATTGGACAAAATAAAATCAAAATTAATAACTCTGGAAAACAAAGATAAGCACTACAGGAAGTGTGATCACAATGTACAATGAAACTTGTCATAGTAAAAGACACACTGTCATTCATCTCTCTCAGCATATGCCCCATGGTTCTTCCCCGTTGTTGTCCATAGCAGTTCTGATGTCCCCTTGGGGTGACCACTGCTGCTGAGCGACACTCAACAGAGGCAGCTGGTGAAACATGATGCTGTGTCCTCGTCCACCTCAGCCACCAGATCTGGCTCCCTGAGGAAATGACCAAGATGGGTATATTTTGAGTCCATTTGGCTCATCCAGGCTTCCACCACCACTCAACAATGACCCTCAAAAGCAGGCTTCACATGTTAGGGGACAAGAGAGGCTTGCACATGTATAAGGATATTAAAACCATATCAAGTACCTTTTCAACCACAAATTTAACCAGAAATTAATAGCAGAAAATGAACTGAAAATTCTCAAATATATGGAAATTGAGCAACAATTTCATAAGCAGTCAGCAAACCAAAGGAATAATCAAGAGAGAAATTAGAAAATATTGAGATGAGTGAGAATGGAAATGCAACATACTAAAACTTATTAAGTTCATCACAAGCAGCAATAAGAGAAAGTTAAGAGCAGTAAGTGTCCACATTTAAAAAGACACCAAACAACTTAACTCTACTCTTTGAGGAAGTAGAAAATTAAAAGAAATTGGACAGAAAGTTAGCTGAATATAAGAAATAATAAAAATCAGAGTAGAAGCAGAGACTGGAAAAACAAGGACAAAATCAGTACAACTAAGAATTGGATTTTTAAAAATAAAGTTGACTAATATTATCTAGACTTATTTAACTTTCCTAGAATAAAATTAAAAGAAAGGAGACTCAAAATAAAAAATGAAAAAAGAGACATTACAAAAGATGTTACAGAAATAAAAAAGAATAATAGGAGAATGCCATGGAAATTCTGCAACAGATTCCACAGTGTAGGAAGATGGACAAATTCCTAAAAATACAAAATGCACAAGACTAAATCATGAAGATATAGAATTTGTGAACAGACTTTTACTTGATACTGAAGACAAAATTTTTGAAAATAAACTACATTGCAATATCTTCGATGAACACAGAAATACAAAAATTCTCAAGAAAATACCAGCAAACCAATTGCACCACAGGTTAAAAGAATGATCAGTCCTGATCTAGTGAAAATTAACTCTTGGCTGTAAGATTAGTATAATCTATGAAGATCAAATAATGTAATACAACACCTCATGGAATAAAAGATTAAGATTAAGATTATACAAGTATCTATAGATTTTTTAAAAAGAATTACATAAAATTTAATATCCTTTTATAATAAAAACATTCAAAAACCTAGGAACAGAATGGATTGAGTTTAAAATCATCACATCTTATAAGGAAAATCCACAAGCATCAACATGCCCAATGCTGAAATCTGAAAGCTTGCCCAGTAAGACCAGAAAAATGTTCAAATGGGGATCTCCAAACTCCTGTGCAACAGAATAGTGTAGATAAGTCAAAGAAACAAATATCATCCAAATTAGAAGAAAATAATTTTTGTAGATAACATGATCATATGTGCAGAAAACTAATGTCTAGTACATTACCCTCTATTATTATCAAACCATGTAGTGAAGTTACAAAACTGAGTTCAACTTAATAAAACAATATAAAATTCTTCTAGAAAAGAATACAAAAACCAGACCTCCCAAATTTGAAGAGCCAATCCAAAAATGGGCATCTGAAATGTACAGACATGTTTCAGACCAAAAAGCAAAAGCAGCAAATAAATGTGAAAAAATGTTCAGCATCACTGGTCATTGGAGATATGCAGATTAAAACAACACTGAGATTCCATCTCACCCCATTAAGAACAGCTGCTGTCAAGATATCAACCAATAACAAATGCTGGTGAGGTTTTGGGGAGAAGGGAACCCTGCTCCACTGTTGGTAGGAGTGCAGAATGGTGCAACCACTGTGGAAATCAATATGAAGACACCTCACAAAACTAGGATTAGAGGCCCGATCCGACCCAGATATTCCCCTGCTTGGTATCATTCCAAACTAATTAAAAGAATCATACCACAGTAATATATGCTCACCCATGTTTATAGCAACACAGTTTGTCATAGCTAGAACTTGGGTACAGCCCAATTGCTCTTCAAATGGAAACTAGATAAAAAAGATTTTTTTAAAAATAAAATGGAATACTACTAAGCCATAAAGAATGAAAAGCCAGAGACATTTATAGCTAAGTGGATGCACAATGAGGTCATACTCTTAAGTGAAATAAATAGGACACATGTGTAAATACTGAATAGTTTCTTTTGTGTGAAAAACTAAAAGTGTAAATAAGGATCAAAATATATAATATATGATGTGAAGTAGGAAGAAAAGGACCAAAGGGGAAGGGGAAGTGGAAAAGGTAGGGGAAAGGAAAGCAGGAAAAGGAAAAAAATAAGAGAAAAGGAAAACACAGAAACAAAATTTTTGTAAATAAGGAGGTATGGAAGGGGTGAAGAGAGGGTAGGAGAATGGGGAAAAAATAAGAACCAAGATCTGTTGTGTAAAGGTATAATATCCCAATGATGAATGTAACTGTACTGTATACCTAAAACATACCAATAAGTTTAACGAATTAAAAAAAAAAAGTTATCCTGAAAAGTGAGGCAGGTAGTGCCCAGGAGACAGCTTACGAAGCAGATATAATAGTAGGTAGGGTCACAGTGGGTCATTGTTAGGGTTTCAGCATAGAAGTGAGGAGTGGGGTTTTCGTGAGCCAGGCTTTCAACATGGCCAGGCTTAGAGACACTGGTATAGGGACACCTGTGAGGGTCTGAAATGATCCCGCAGACCAGTGATTCTCAGATTGAGCTTACAGGCATTTGTGCTCCTCCCTGATTATGTCCCAGAATTTGTGAACAAATATACTTGAGAAATGATGCATACTCTCCTATCACCTTGTGTGCTAAAATGTCTGTGATTTCAAAATAAAAATAAAAATCCTGCAGTAATAAAAACAGTAACATCCACCAAAAATTCAGTTTCTTTTCTCTACAGTAAGAATAATTTTAAGTGAAATTTAGAAAACAATCTCATTTTTGAAGTTACACTGAAAAGAAAAAAAAACACACTTATAACTATGCTAGCAAAAAAGTGAAACAGTTTCTCCCTGATAACTTCAAAAGCTCAAAGAAAGAAATTAAAAATAACACAAATAAGGCAAAAGAGAGCCTATGTTTATTCATTGGAAGACAGTATGGTTGAAATGTCCAAAACGTCTGAACTATTCCTTAGTCAAAGTAACATTTATCAAAAGCTTAACTGCAGTTCTATATTACCAAAATAGAAAAAAAAAATTCCTCCAATTCACATGGAGCCAGCAAGAACCACAAACAGCTGGAATAATTTTGAGAAAGGGCAAGGCGGGGGGCAATATGCTTCCTGGCTTCTAAACATATTACAAAGATGTTGTAACTCAAGCAGCATGGCTGTACTGACAGACGCAGAAGTGTGGACCACTGGATCAGAATAGAAACTATAGAAATAATGCTACGTGCATGCTTTTTGCCAATGATGTGCAAACACACAGCAGAAAAGGCAATCTCTTCACAAAATTAGGTTGGAAAAGCTACATCGTCAAGCTAGAACAAAGTTTGGCTCTTGTCTTACACTATGTGCAAAACTTAAATAAAAATGGCTTCAAGGCACAAAAACCTGAAACTGTAGCATTTCTAGCAGAAAATATTGGAAAATCCCCCATGAAGATGATCTAGTTGGTAACTTCTTCCATATAAAACCCAAAACACATTACTCCAAAAGCCAATGTACTGAAGCAGAGCTGCATAAAATTAAAAAGATTCTGTACAGTGAAAGAAAGGATGAATAAGCCAGAGGTGGTGGTGGGCACCCAAAGCTAGCCATAGCATTCTGGGAGGCTGAGGCAGGGGGATTGCAAGCTCAAACCCCTAACTTAACAATCAGCAAGACCCTGTTTATAAATAAGAAAATAAAAGAGCTGCAGATGTAGCTCACAGGAAAGGCCTTGTGTTAAGTCCCCAGAGTGAAGGGAAAAAATAATTCACAGGCTGAAAAGGCAACCTAGAAAATGTGAGCAAATATTTACAAACCATGTGTTTGAAGAGTTTTCATCAAATACATGGAGCTACTTCAGGGCAATAGCTCGATAGCTCTGTACCTGTAGACAGTGAGTGCCTCAGTAAGCTTTTGGCAAAGGATTTGAGTAGGTATTTCTCTAATGAAGAAACACAAACAGTGAACAGGTACGGGAAACGATGTTCACCATCCAGAGTGCTAGGAGAAGTGCAAGTGCAAATCAGAGTAAGGTATCATCTAACAGTGGAACTAACCAGGTAGGAGATATATGGAGAGAGGGGAGGGGGGGGAGGGAGAGAGAGAGAGAGAGAGAGAGAGAGAGAACTCATATGCTCATATGCAGTAGGGGTTGGCCTTGAACTCACAGCGATTCTCCTGGCTTAGTCTCACAAGAAGAAAAGGACGTGATGGAAAAGAAAGGAGATAAAAATACGTGACATACGTGACAGTCCACACCTGACAATGTCTGATCCCATACAGGAGTAAAAAGAAATGGTAAAGAAGCACCTGGCAGAGCAGGTTAGGTGGGTGAGAGCTCTGGATGAGTGCACAGTGACTGACACTGGGGACCTTGGTGGGCCTGTAGGGGACACCGCTTCTCCAACGTGCCTGTGGGTGGAGAATGAGGGCGGGCAGAGTCGGTTCGCCCCCTGCACAGAGCAGATCCCAGGGGGTGAAGTTTCAGGGGTGAAGCACTAACCCTAGGCAGCTCCACAGTGATGCTTGCATCACTTCTATTTTACCCAAGTTCTGTAATATAAAATGTTTTGCTAAACAAAATGTCTTTTAAAGACACATTTAACTTAAAAGTTAAAGGCCAGTGACTCCCAGTTGCAGGGTGTGTTTGAGCGCAGTTATGAGTAGCATTTGTCTCTCGAAGAGTGCAGAACAGGCTTCACCCATGCGGGATCTCCAGTTCTGAGGCAGAAGAAAGGAGAGGGAGGTGTCAGGGCAGAGGGAGGGGAAGCACCCGCAGAGCCTGCTGAATAAGCACACACACTCCTGGAGAGAGGACAAGAGAGCAGGTCCTGGAGGAGGCTCTGAATGTCCGGCTGTCAGCAAGGCTACTCCCACCCTGCCATGCTCTTGCCTACCATGTCCAGTAAGTGGCTGGTGAGTTTGAGGAACACAGTCTGGTAGTGACCCAGTCATGGTTCAGTTTCAGTTGACCACTGCAGAGGCAGAGTAAGGAAAACCTTGGAATGACAGAAGAACCTTTGGAGATGATCCACTGCTTTTGGGGTGAAGTGTGGAGAAGCACAGGCACTCTTGAAGGAGATACAGGAGCCCCTGTCATCTGTGAAGAGAGGCATGAACCTGAGGTCACTGTTTTAAGTTTGATCAGTACGGCACAGAAAGCAAATTCCACCAGGTCCCACTTCTGGGAGGAATCTAAAAAGGTGAAATGTATACTGAGGCTGGATAGAACAAATAATGATGGGTAGAAAGGAGACAAAGAAACTCGGTTTTTATCTCTTCCTTATTACCTGAAGACTCTGAGTCTGGTTCCTGCTAGCTTTGCACACAGGTGTGCCAAGTGCTTACAAGAGTGTGTGTCGCAGGGCTCCTTCATCCTACCTCTGCCCATTCTCTCTTGTCCCCTTCAAGTCTGAGGACATCAAGATAAGAGTAGGTAATGCAGACTTCGGGGTCACAGGGAAAGCTCATGGCTAGCATCTTCAACGTCTGGTTCCAGACACCAACAGTCTCTGCATCTGCAGTGGTCTCAGGTTCTGGGGGAAGCAGAGCCTCCTGAAATACCCATGAAGGTCTGGCCTCCTCAGGCAGGAGTAAGTGTCCCACGATGGGAGTTGTGTTGCTCTTCCCAGCTAAGACACGCATCCCACAGAGCCTCCCAGAACTGAGGCCATGAGAAACCAGACCCTGGTGCACCCCAGCTAATCCCAAAGCTGGCTTGTTCTCCTGTGAGCCGGTGTCTGAACACTGTCATTGGAGGGAACTGTTCCAGGTACTTAGTGCCTCCTTTCCCTCACTCCTTTATCTCTGGCTCTATCTGACAAATCTGCCTGTGCCTTGCTCCAGTGTACCCTGAAATTCTCTTCCTACAATGAGTTCAGAATCCACCCAGCAGAACAGGTTGGTGTCTCCTCTCCTCTTCCATAGACCTCCTTGGACCCCGTGTGGTGACAGTAGAGTGGAGAGTGGAACTGAAGTGGGATATGAGCCTCACAGGGACAAGAAGCAGCAGCCTCAGGCCTTCACTCCTGACCTGCTCCTCACATGGGGGAAGACACCCTCCCCGTGACTCTCCCCTGCAAAATGTCTAGCCCTCACTCTTCCTCCAAGGCCAGGTGCACTGTAACAGTTGGTGTCAGTTTGAGGAAGAAGTCTCCTAACAGGAAGAAGTCTCAAAAATAACACACTCGTGATTGAAAGAAAAAGTGCCACTGCCCTCTCAACCACCACACACACTTCAGTCCTCCGCTTCCTAGGCACTCTGACCTTCTCCCTCCAGGCTGCTCCCCTTCAGCTCTCCTCCTCTTCACACTAAAGTCCCTTCCCATTTCTCTTCCATTTCCGTGCTGCTGATTCAATTTACTGCCATTACCAGCAAACCACGTTGAACTTGCGTCCTGTCTCCAAAGGATGCTTGCCAGGGCCAGGTGTGGGCAGGCCAATGCGGTTGGAGTGACATTGATTAAAGGCTAGATCGGGAGAGTGGGGTTCAGAGATCTAGTGTACAGCCTGGGGATGTCATTAAATAACAGTGTACTGTACACTGAAAATTACAAATAGAATGAAAACTGACATACCTGAGTTAATGTATATATTGAGATGTGTTATGTGCAAGTAGCAACTCCCCAGGATGAACAGTCACCATGTGCAGCAAACGTGTGCTAATAAAAACTTTAAAAATCTTGAACGAGCCATTCCACAATATATCTGTGTTGTGAAATTTAATTTTATAAAGGGTATTGTACAAAATTTTAATTTATCAATTGGAAAAAAACATAGGGGTGTAGCCCACCCATTTCTTTCCTAGCTGACGGGTTAAGGGCAGGCAAGTGAGAGTTTGCAGGTAAGAATTACTACTTGGCTTGTGGTAAAATGAATTGAAAGCACTGGGGGAGAGTTTTTATTAGTAACATATTTGCAGTACACAATGAACACATCCAGAACGGGGAATGCGTAGGCTTGTATATCACACAGTGACCTTTCTCCCCACCTTCTGCGAATCCCCCACCCCTCTCTCCAGATGTTCCCACAGGTGTGGAGCTTGGTTAGAGGAGAGGGGAAAAATGAGGAGCTTTGACTTTGCTCCTGGTGACTTTGAAGAACATTTCAGATTTTCAAATTTTTAAGGGGAGAATTTAGGTAAACATGTCCATGGAGGAGCCTAGCTCTCAGAGGTGAGCTGAGAGCCCCAGGTAATGTCTCTGAGTCATTTGACTACCCGTAACAGCCAGAACTTCTGCTGTCCAGGAGGCCAGCCAGAGACACAGTCAGGAGAGCTGCCCGGAGGAACCTGCTACAGAGTAAGAACCCAGAGGATAAAACCTGGGGACAGAAGGGCCATGTGAACCCGGGGAAGAGAAGTGAGAGGAGACGGAGCCACAGTGAGTGTAACATGAGAATTCCCAAGGCCTAGGTTTCTGTGAGGACAGAAACTTGGGTTTAGTCACACTGAGACTGCAATGCAGAGTCAATAATAAGACCTCATTGTCAAATATTAACTGAGGTCCAGCAAGTTGCCCTGTTTTTATCAGCTTTGAAGGTTTTTCTCTCTTCTCTCTCCCTTCCTCTCCCTTTTTCCTTCTTCAATGTACAGTAGACTGGTATCTGTGTGAGTATTCACTACGCTGTGTTTCCATGCAGCCTTACACATTGAAACTTACACATTGAAATAAATAACTGAGTTTGTGAAGGAAGACCTAGAATCTGAAATTCTCCTTCAGGAGAACAATCCCCTTCTCCTCAGCAGGACATCACAGAGTGAAGTGGACACCGATCCACATGCTCCTGACAGTGTTGCCATGTGAATCAGCACTACTGTGTATGCCACCTACTCTCAGTTGGTGCAGTACACAGCTCCAGGAGGGCCCAGCAGATCCCTGAAACAGGAGCTCGGTGGCTTGGTGGAGAAGTAGTGCCCAATGCTCAACCTCAAAACCACAGGGAGACAAAGAATGGGGAGGTGATGAGATTGATACTTTCAAAAGCCATTCAGGTGTGGGGCCAGGGATTAGCTCAGTGGCTCCTGCACCTGCCTTGCAAGTACAAGGACAGGAGTTTGATCCCCAGTACCAAAAAAAAAAAAAAAAAA
>NW_022900929.1:29713578-29737050 GCF_012274545.1 Fukomys damarensis
AAGAAAAAAAAAAAAAAAAAAAAAAAGTTAGATGGGGGTGGTGGCACATGCCTGTTAATCCCAGCACTCGGGAGGCTGAGGCAGGAGGATCACTGAGTTTGAGACCAGCCTGAGCTGCATAGTGAGTTCCAGGTAGGTCTCAACTACATAGTGAGACCCTGTCTCAAAAAAACAAGCAAACAAAAAAAGCCACGCAGGTGTGAAGTTGTGTTTCATCCCCAGGAGAATGAAAGTGGCAGCATGTGGCAAAGGAGAGAGAGGATTCGTAAGGCCCCTGTGCGAATGTTTGTTATCCAGGGGAAATAAGGGTGATAATAATAGAAAGCAGGAGCTCTGATCACAGCATCATGAAAATTTCCTCTGGAAAATCATGTTTACCTTGGCAATCAGTAGTAATTTCAGGAAATAATTAGTGAGCACATCAGATGGGTAAATCACATAAAGGGTGGAGTGGAATCTGTGTATGAGATAAAAACACCAACGAAAGAAATAAAAAGTAGGCCCGGGGATTCTGCTCAGTGGTTCTGCCACCTGCCTCACAAGCGCAGGGACCCAAGTTTGATCCCAAGTAACAAAAAATGAAAGTGATGGAGACTGAACTACAGGGGTGTGCACCTGAGTGTGGGAGCTCTTGTATGTGTTCCTGCTTGTATATATGCATGTGTATGTGTCTGAGAGCCTGCCTATGTATGGATGTACATGTGTGTGTCATGAGGGCATCCACTCATCCCGCATTGCAGCACTCTGCTGCAGCTTTCTCCAGGAAGCCGGCTGTGCCCTTCTCCCCAGGGGCAGGGGAGCCGCCAGCTCTGGTTGGGCCCTTTTCTGGCCCCATGGCAGTGGGAAGTCTGTGGTTCCCCGCAACATTAGTGTGGCTCTGGGCAGACTGGAGTCCAGAGCTTGGGCTCTGCCCCCGACCCAGAGCTGGCAGCAGGGCTGGGTGCTTGCTGCAGCCTAGAGAGCAGCCTCCTCTCCCAATTCATTGTGGGCTGCAGGGGTGTAAGCAAGTTAGGGCTCTGGGGTTTCCTTTCTCTAGAGCAGTTCTGCTCTGCTTCCCCTTAGGGCAGAGATGAGGCTCTGTGTTCTGCAGCCCTAGTGTTGCTGGGTACATTTCCTCAGTTCCAATCTCGGATCCGTGAGGCAGAAAGAAAATGCAGGGAGACCAGCAAACACAGTGCCTATAGGGACTTGAGGTGCTTAGCTTGTCTGTCTTCTCCCCTCCACCTTTTAGAGGTAGTTCTCCTCCCTCTTCCTCCTCCCCTTTCCTCCCTCTCTTTCTCCCTTCCCAAAGTACATCTTGTTTTACCCATGTAGTGTAATTGAAATGAAAAAATAATTTGCACATCATAGGATAAACCTTAACATGTGTAGTCAGTGACACCTCACATCTGTGTATAAAAACAATGCCGGCATGTCAGTGTGGAGAGGGGAGCATATCCCACAGGGGCGCATACCAGCTGCTTGAGCAGGCGATCATTAGAAGGGGAACTCACATGGCGAATAAGCAGGTGGATGTCACATCAGTCATGGATTCCCAAAATCAGACCCTGAGCACCGCTGCACACTGTCAGAGCAATGCACGTTAGACAGTGATAATCCTGAACGAAGGCCCAGACTTAGCGAAGAACAGAGCTCCACGCACTGCTGGAGGAAGAAAGGATGGTCGCAGCCTCTCTCGAGAATAGTGGGGTGCCTTGTGCTGATCCACTGAGCCCAGCACGCATCTCTGAAAACAGGAGAGTCCAGGGTGGATCAGTAAAATAAGGAAGCTGCTCCGCTTCTACTCATGTAGCCGAAGGAGCCAGAAATGACTTCATGCTCACCAAGCTGTCCTTTTCCCTATTCTTTCTTGATCCTCCTTACTCAGGCTGCTGCTCTGCTGTGCCTAGCTCATCTCCCTTCTCTTTGTACCCTAGAGGCCGTCCTGACTTGTGAACTGTGGATAAGAAAACAATGGGATTCACAAAATTCTCTTCTGGTTGCATTTTTGAAATATCAAAAAGTTTTACTCTTTGTCAGAGCAGTTTTAGCAAAAATGTCTTGCTATACATAAGAAGAAAAGCTCCATAGTCTATGTACTGTAGTAGAAATTATTATGTACTGTAGTACAAATAATTGCTACCATTAACATCTGCAGCACAAATAAGGCAGGTGACTCATTCACCTAAGTCTCTATTTCTCCTTCTACCAGTTGAGAACACATCATTTTCTTGTGGAATAAACAACTTTAATTTCTTGCAGCTGGATGTAAGGCTGGGAAACAATTGCTGAATCTGATCTGTTCAGAATCTCTCCACAGTCTTGTGGATTAGATGTGAGATCTTCTCTTTTTAAGGGAATCGTCTTGACAGCAACTGTGCCCTCAATGGCCCAAACTTCAATTACAACTGAAGATCTGTTATGTTTAGATCTGATGTGACCCTCCCCCCAAAGCCCTGCAAGCTTGGAAGGTGAATGGATCACAGGGTGTGGTACTTGCACAGGGGTTCATCTACTGGTGAGGTTGGCATCACTTGAGTTGCTGGTGGCTGGGGTCTTGTGGAAAAAGGGGCCACTTGGGGTGTGACCAGGAAGAGTATCTACCCATTCCTGGCTCCTTTCTCACTCTGCTTGCTGTTCACCATGATATGAGCATCTCTCCTGCTCCAGACCTTACCACGCCCTCCCTGCCTTGTAGCAGCTGACCATGGACTGAAACAGTGAGTCAAAATAAGCCTCTCCTCCTTTCAGTTGTGGGTATCATGAATTTGTCCCAGAAATGAGAAAGTAACTATGAAAAGATTCTTAAACAAACAATTTTCAGGTAAAACTCCTATCATATTAGTTGGTAACATATCACACTGTTTCATTGCCAACAAAATTAACACAAATCTACTAAGTGATATTTTGCAATTTGTGTCATTTGTTTATAGGTCCTGTTGGTCAACTTTTCTATTTTTGTTGTTTAATTATAAAATACTACATATCTGCAGACAAGTGTAAGGATCAAAAATGAATTACTTAAATATTTAGCAAAAAAGCAAGCAGTTTTGTACAGTTGAGCTAAGTAAAAGTACAAAATGTTACAGTACCACAGCACTCCTCTGCAGCCACCCATAGCCAACTCACAAAGGTAACCAACACCTGGTGTCTGTGATAATAATTCCTCTCTAGCCTTTCTTAATGGTTCTTCTGTAGCGACTGTACATATGGAGCATGGTGGCCAAGGGCCATCCAGCTGAAAAGCAGACTTGTGAGATACGATGGTGCTATCTTATCTCTCCATTCACTCGAAAGGGCACTGGGCAAATTCTTGCTCTTTCCTGAAATCAAAATGACCTTGAAAAATAAATACCTTGCATCCATTCAAGACCATGAGGAAGCCAGGACAGTGCAACTAAAAACGCTAATGAGAGAAGATTTCCAGAGCTGCTTCAGAAAATGCCAAGAATTATGGCATAAATGTATTCAAAGCAAGGGGGAGTATTTAAAGGAGGATTAAGGGTAATGTTTCTTTTACTGTAATAATTTTTTAGAAATGTGAATATTTAGTGTATTCTTTGATCATAAGTCTTAAGCTTACATTCTCTCCAGAAGTGTATGATAATCAAATTTCTTAAGCATGGGGTTGCCATGTCATCTATTCCAGACATTCTAGAAAGTGTACATTAATTGCTCAATGTGATTTGCTGCAGGCTTTTCCTGATTACAGCTGAGAATGAATAGTTGTCAAACAGTCGTTGACCCCTGCAGTACAATTTTGTATGTGAATTTTTTGGTAAGAACTGCATTGTCTTTCTATTGAGATTTTTTTTTTCTTCCATTATTGATTTGTGGAACTTTTTTTTAATCCCTTTGTCTCTTTTATGAGTTATCATTATTTTCTCCAGGTGATGGCTTCCCTTTTTGCTTCCTCTTAGACAGAAGAAATTGTTAAAGAATTAGTCAGTCTTTGGAGATAGAGTTTTTGCATCTTTTACAACAGATTTTAACTTTTACCAAGTGATCTTCTCATAGTTCCTTTCAGATACCAGATACTTTGTAAGTCTTTTTTTCAGATATAAACTGTCAGTGTCACTGGAATTAGTATGTATCTGGTGTAAGAATGAGTACATATTTTTATTTCATGTTTGCTGTATTGTTGTCCAGCAACGTCTATTTGAAATAGTTTCCTGGCCCACTGATCTGATTAGCAAAGCCATTCTTGTGATAAATCTAATATCTCTCAATAGGAATGTCTCCCTGTGTTAATCTCCCATTTCTGCAATAACAAATGAGCCAGGAATCTGGTGATATAAATCAACACCTTCTAATTGTCTGGCTTTAAGGACATGTGTGATTAGAGGACAGCTACACAATCCAGGAAGACCCATCCATCCTCAGCTCCATCACATTAATTGCACCACCTGTAAGGCATAGTTTGCTATGAAAAATAACAGGAGCACAGGTTGTGGAGTTTGGGACTTTGCTCTGTGTGCAGGAACAGGACTGGTAGTGATACCATTATTATGATTTGCTATTATGTTTATGCCTTCCCCAAATATTCCATTTCTTGAGAGCTTCCCTGTAAGATCGTGATTACTTCCTTGAATGTTTTGTAGAATGTACTTAGGGTTTCTTTTTTAATGAAGTTTTCTATGATTTGTAAACTTCCCTGAAAAACATATGAAATAGCCTTCATTAAGTTTTCAGATAGTTTTCATGTTACTTTAACAAAGTTTTAATTTCTTACTCCATTTCAACTAATTTTTTATCTGTTTGCAGGTGTGTTTTCATAATCACTTAAGTAGCTGAGAAACCTACAGTAATATCCCTTTGTTCTTTCTTAATGGATGCCAAAGTCTGTCATGTTTTATCTTCTCCATGTAGTGCTTTTTTTGATAGACAGATTACTAAATTGACAATAATTTTAGGAATTTTAAATTCCTTTGTCTTCGTACTTGCAATATTTTTAATGAAAAGTCAGCAGGCACTCTAACTGCTACTCTTTTCAAGGTAATTTCTTTCATATTTGCTTTCTTTAGTGTTTTCCAATTATTATTGGTTATCACAAGTTCTTTTTTAAAAATAAGTAAAAATTTACATGTGAATAATTAAAAATGTTTAGCTTTAATTTCCCTGTCAATTTTTGTGTCTGTAATCTTCTTTTATATCTCTTGCTCTTCTTGGTCTTCTCTTCTTTTCTATCCCTGTGGTTTGTTCTCAATATTTTTTCTGTTCTGTCTTGTAGGTCATAGTTTCTCCTTTCAGCTTTAATCTGATTCTTCTGTCTGCTAACTTCTCATTTACTCACCTTCCAGTTATCAACATAAAATCTCAGTTTTTCTCTCTTCACTTCATGAGGAGGATTCATATTTACACCAAAGCTCCCTTCTGACACTCTCAGAATACAGAATGTTTAAGCTTGGTGTGGTTTTTGCTGCCCTTACACCTGATGTTTTTTAGATAAGCTTATACTTGCACAGCAGATTTTAGGAATAAGCTAGTCTGTAGTATGTTACTTTTCTTCCAGGTACTTGGTGACGGGAAGGGGAAGCAAAATGAATTATGACATTTTAGGTGTGTACAATTATTTTTGTGGTGATCTTGACCTCAGTTCAGCCATCAGAGTAACAAGAGCTCACTCCAGTCCCCAGGCAGCTGTTTCACTGTGGATCGCCCTGATCCCACAGCGCCAGCTTTCTACCCCCTGGTGGAGAGTACACTTGTTGCCACTTAGTCTCCCTCTTCCCTGATAAGATCCCAGGTGTGACTCATCCTGTCCCTCGTCTTTCTCTCATGCTCAGCCCTGGGCTGCTGTCCCCATTCTGGGCAGATCAGTCTTCACTATCTTATTGCCACTTTACTAACTCAAAAGACATTTTCAAAACATTGTTTAACTTTAAAAAATTGTTCTCATTAGAAACTTTGATCCAAATAAGCGACATTTTCCTGCCATGATCAAAAGCTGTGTTTTCTTCCAGATCGATTATTCTTTGGTTGATATATTCCTATCCCTATCCTCATGCAAAATATTTATGTGCCACAAAACCTGTATTTTCTTCATGTTAAAATTTAAGTTTTTGCTTTGTCTAACACACATATACAGAAATTTATTATTATTTTTTTATTCTGCCTCCATGGCTGGGTTAATAAAAGGCCTTACATGAGCCCATTCAGCCAGGAAACTCTGATACAGACTTATGTAAAGCACTCAGCATAGCATGCATGATCAAAATGTTATATTTAAGACAACTGTAGAATTTTAGTCCTGTCTTCTAAAACTTTAAATCAAGGAGTTAATGTAATACAATTATCCCACATTTTAAATAGTAGAGTTTTTCAGTTTTATTTCTTTTTTTAACTGAAGTGTATAAAAGCAGAATAAAGAAAACCCAATAGTAGTTGAGAAGTCCCTTCAGAAAGCAGAAACCCTGACCTGCAGAGCCTGAGATAATGTCAAGCAGTTATCTGGCTTCTTCTGTTCTGTGGTCTGATTTTATAGCAATTACAAATAATCTTCACAATAATCTGAATGTTTTTCAGCAAGTAATTCTTGAGAATATGCTATGAACCAGGTGTTACTTTATGAGAGGAATATCGCTATAAGCAAGGCAACTTTCTGAGTTTACATTCCTGTAGAAAATATTCACCAAAACCAACAGATAAGAGAGAGGGGAGGGGAAAACAAAATGAATTATGACATGTTATGTGTGTACAAGTTATGTGTGTAAATGTTTTGCACACACACTGACTCTCCGTGATGGATGCAATCACTATGTTCTGCAAACATGTACTAATAAAAGATAAAGAAAATATTAGCAATCAATCAATGCAGAGTATAAAAAGGCACAAAATTTATGCTGTGGCATTAATTTAAGAAAGGAAGCGAATATCTAATTTTTCAGGCAAGGAGTCCCGAATTTCTGTGATCCTGCTGAGTTTGAGCATGTACCAGAAGGATAAAAGTAAATGAACTCAGCAATGTAAGACCGAGGCAGCTTCAGAGGAGAATGGATAAAAATAAAGGATGTGAGAAGGTGTTCAGAGGAGAACTCGGCTCAGCAACAGCAAGTCTGGCGCTGTCATGATCCCCTCCGTGTCTGAACTGCATTTCAAGTGCCCTGAGAAGTCGCTGCAGTTCTTAGGCAGGGACATTCTGCAGTGGGTCCTGTTTCTACAAGGATCACTTGGCTTCCACGTGGCGATGGCCTTGGAAGAGGAAGAGTATGGCAGAAAGAAGCCCCAGCCCACAGCTCTGTTCAGACCTCCTCCGCAAACAAGGCTTCCAGCCTTTATTTCCTCACAGCTGCTGCCCCTGGGGCCCGGTTACGCCCGCTGGAGCAGAGTCTCCTCTCTGCTGCAGTCATGACTCTCCCCTCCCCGACTGC
Organism: Fukomys damarensis; assembly: GCF_012274545.1. Lineage (NCBI taxonomy): Eukaryota > Metazoa > Chordata > Mammalia > Rodentia > Bathyergidae > Fukomys > Fukomys damarensis. The sequence continues at coordinate 29,720,928 of NW_022900929.1, forward strand.
AGCTTCCAGCCTCACATCACATCTGCTCATATCTTCCTAATGGCAGGTGCAGTGGAAATGTTCTCATTCTCCTTTATGCTCCCTCACTCTACTTCTGCATTTACTTATATTTCTAGTGCAAGGATTTACAAGAAGAGAGGTAGTATTTATGAAGATTTCTTAGGCATAAATCGGAGGAGCTGTCAAGTACAAATCAGCTCCCAACCCTTTCGCGTATGGAGTGAAACACACTTATCTACAAACGCCGTTGGTCCAGCAGGTGTTCTACACAGTGTAACACAGAGCACAGCACAGACAAGAGATGTAGCAAAAGCACCAACCCAAATAGGGATTTAAGAATTCCTGTTATAGCAGAAAGAATTGGAGTAGGGAGTTAGAACTAAGGTGATGGAAAAAGTCACTCATTTACCAGTTTTGCAGCAAAATTATTTGAGCAAAAGCACCCTAAATTGAAGTGTTCTGTGAGCAGGCGCAGCTTAGACCAGAGAAAGGGAAGCACCCAAGGGTTCTGAGGCGTCAGACCTGGGTCCAGCCATCCTGTGAAGTAGGGGTCATCAATTTAGTTGCTCTGATTATAATTCATAAAGGTAACATGGGCTCTTTGAGGGTGAGAATAAAATTTAAATGTAACAGGAGTCAGTAGCAGTCAGTGTGCCATATAAACCCCTTCATAATGCACTCACTCCTTCCAGAAAGAGGCACTGCCATGTAGCCCTGCCGTCTTCTCTGCCCACTGAAACTTGGACGCCTGATATCACACGAACTCCATTCACCTCCAGAAAACCGAGCTGGACTCCTCTGCTTCAGTCCAAGGACCTGCACAGTGCTGTGCTTATGCGCACTCTGTAATGCAGATTCTTTCCCTTCACATCACTTTGATCTTGAATTCAGCTCACTAGAAATATAACAGAAGCCACCTGGGTAATTTAAAATTTCCAGAATCTACATAAAAAATAAGAAACAGATGAGGTTAATGTTGCTTCCATAAATGGATTAATCATGATTTTTTCCAAAAATACATTTACAGTACAAACAGAACATGTCACCTTTTCCAGCCAATTTGCTGAGATCTGCTGTGCAATCTCTGCACACCCCAGGGAGAACTGTCTATACTCCAGGTCCCCAGTAACTATGGGCAGCTCAGTGTTCTCCTGTCAAGGTGAGCAGACAGTATGGAGGTGTCCTGAAGTAAACTGCGTGACGAAGACTCCTTCATCCTGAGGAGAGCAGGGGCAGCAAGAAAGTTGGCCAGGAGGCCCCGGAGTGGCACCCCCAGAGCACCCCAGGTAGCCCCTTCTGGATGAAGCAGATCAGGAGAACTGGGTGCTCTGGTAGCCAGGGAGCCCCGAGACCAGCCCAAGATCAGCGCACAGACTGAACTCTGGTACAGTCACCTAATGAGACACACGTCGGACACAGCCATGTGAGATGGTTTTCCACATCGCTGAGTCACCCGCTAAATCGAAACCACAGTGAGGTGTGACTGCACAGCCAGAAACACGGCTGTAATCAGGAAGACAAAAGGTAAATATTGCTGAGGATTTGGAGAAAAAGGGAAGCCTTTGTGCATTGTTGGTGAAAAACACTCTAGGAGTTTCACAGAACAATCAGAACTGTTTTATAACATAGTTATTCTATTTTTTGGATGCAGATCCTAAGGAAATAAAATTTGGATCTTAAAAAGATACCTGTAATCCCACATTCATTTGAGCACCATTCACAGTAGGCAAGATAGGGAAATAACCTAAGATGCATGGGTACGAAAATATAGGTGTGTGAGTGTGTGAGTGTGTGTGTGTGTGTAAATTTGTGTGTGTGTACACGTTCATGTTCTTCAGTCCTAAAACCAAAGGAAATTGTAACTTGGATAACCTTGCAAGGTGTTATGCTAAATGAAATAAAAGAAAACTCAAAATTCCTCATAGGAAACCTAGAGAGCCTGGGCTGACCAGGAGAGCACACAGGCCGCTCCCCGAAATTCCACACTGACACATCACCTAGGGAGATGTGGAGGCCAAGAGCTGTGGGCTGCTTAGAACCACACTTGACTCAGGCCATTGTAAGCCTCGCAGAACCCTCCTGTGGCTTCACACTAAGCATGGAACACGGATAACACACTTTCTTTTCAGTGTTGCCTGGAACTGCTCCCTTGCTGTGCCCACTGTGATCCTATGGTCAATGTTTGTCACTTGAGCCATTGTGTCATTAGTGAGGCCAGGACCACATCCTGTCTGACAAATTCCTCAGGCTCTGGGAAGCACTGGCACCACCCTTACCTCAACAGGCAGGTGCCATCTGCTCTCTGTATACAGCGATCAGAAGAGGAATTCCCTGTCAGTGTTTGTAGGGGATTGTTAGATCTTTGGCCGTTACATCCCAAAAGCTTTTTGAAGTGATATTTAAATTCAATATTTAACAGGCAATCATTTAAACATGCTTCCTGTTATCTTTTTTGGGGGTGAGTTGAACTCAGAGCCTTCACACTGAGCTACATCTCTGGGCTTGTTTCATTTATTTATTTTTTGAGGCACGGTGTCTCTAAGTTTCCCAGGTTGGGCTGGAAATTAGGATTGTCCTGCCTCAGCCTCTTAAGCTGCTATGCTTTGGATTCTCTGACAGATAGATAGGTGCGGCTTCCAGAGAAGAAACAAGAAAGCCTCAAGGATAAAGCCCATCACACACACACAGGCCCCAGAGATGGAGGCACTGGGGCAGGCAGAGTCCTCGGCCCGGGAAGGGAAGGCTCAGTGCTAGGCCAGAGTGGAGCTTCCTGGACACTTACAGCCTAGCAGAGGGGACTGTTTGGCATTGGCCAGACTGAACAACTCCCTCAGGCTTTGTGCTGTGGGGATGACCCAGGGTAAGCTGGCACCCAGCTTTGGAGGATGAAGCAGGATGTTGTCTCCTGGACATACGGATGAGTGGCGATTTGCATATCCAAGGCTCAGGTTGACCCTTTGTGTCTAAGAATCTGCTGGGCCCAAGAGAGGCCAACGCTGCCCAGCTAAAAGATATTGGAATGTGCCCACTTTCAAATGTGTATTTGCAATACAATGGATCCTGTATGCTATTGTGCTCTGCTCTCCAGAGTTCACTCCAAGAAAATCACCAAAATTCACTCTTAGGAAGAAATGTATAAGACCAAACTTCCAGTCTAATTAGAGCACAAGTAAATTCAGCCTGACCTCACAGTGCCTTGATAATTCTTCTTGCAAATATGAATTTTATTTTATGTCAGCATCAATAATTTAGTGTATTAGAATAAAAGATTGAGCAATGAGTGTAATATGTCAAGATATATTTTAAAAATATGCATTATTCTTCTTTGTAATAAGAGAAATGTGGTGCGAGCTGAGTAATGAGACAGAAAGAGACCCCCAATAGTAGCTGGGAAGCAGAGCTCCTGCCCTTGGCCCAGCTCCTACGTTGTGGATCTCCACCTGTACGGATTCAGAGTCTTCTCCTGTGACCACAGGAAACACTTGTGGTCTGAGCAGATTTGAGTATTTTGTTCTTAAACAGAAAAACTCCTTGCTTTAGGGGAGATTTGGGAAAACAAAAAAATGCATCAGCTGGGTGTGGAGACCTCAGAAGAACGCGTGGACAAGGCAGAGGTCATGAGGCGGGGAGTCCGGGACCCACGGGAGGGGCCACGAGCCCAGAGTCTTTGCTGAACCAGGACAAGACAATGGATCTGTACCAACTTGGCTGGCAGCGTGACATTGGAAGCCCTCTCGTTGTAATGTACATTTTGTTGTTGTTATTTCATTATTTTGCCCCAGACCTGGGATTGGATTCCAAGGTTTTGGACTGAGCTTTATCCTCAGCCCCCTTTAAGTTTAATTTTTATTTCCAGACAGAGTCTTGCTAAGTCACTAAATTTTCCACAAAGGGTTGAAATTGCAATCCTCCTGCCTCAGCCTGCCAGAATGCTAACATTACAGGTGTACCGTGGAACTACACCCAGCCAGATCACTGGGCTTTTAACGTGCCAGCCACAATGGACACTGATCTTGACTGAAACCCACAGCACACATCCTAAAATCCTAATGTAGGCAGATGTGGGGGGGAAAGGACTCTTGTCTGAGATCTTCCGCATGTGGGAGGACTTATTTCTCTCTTTCACTTTGCTCAGCTGGATTGTTTGTATTAATGCACATACTTTGAGAAGAGAGGGAATTACCAAATAATAGAAAAGATAATTTCCTAGCAATCTACAGATAACAGCATTAACATATTACTATTTTTAATGTGTAAAAATCAGACATTAAGGGACTCTCCAACTTTCAGGTCCCAAGTTTGGAGCAGCACAGAATCTGTGGACATTTCAACTCCAGGACAGCAGGGGGCTCTGTCGGCCTCGGAGCCCTAAGGAGCAGGAAACCAGCTCTTCCTACTTGCTGTTCAGCCATCCCCCCCCCCGCACCCCCCTCCTGGTGAGGTGTGGTCTGCAGGGATTCCTGCCCCTCTCTTGATGGCACTCAGAAACTCAGTGTAATAAAAAGAGTGCTCTCACCCCAAATGTTTCCTGTTTCTAGGGGGACACCAAATACCTGGATAGATCTCTTAGGTTTCATGGTCTGCAGCCAGGGTTGGCCGACTTTCTGTGTAAAGGTCCTGATAATGAATACTCTAGGCTTTATGATCACATAAAATCTCTGTCAAACACTCATCTGTGTTTGCCTGTGTGCTTACAACCCTTTAAAATGGTGAAAGTGATTCTCACATTGAGTCTGTGAATAACTCAGGCCAATGCTTGAAATCTGCTGTGTGCCCTTCATAGGTATAGAGCACAGTCCACAGTTCCTCAAAAGGTGGGCACCTCTGCCAGTTCCCCAGCATCTACCCACACCCTAGCTTCGTGCTGTGATTGCCCTGCAGTGGATGACTGCAGGTGGTGAGTAGGGCTTGGCAGTGCTGCAGCAAAGGTGGAGAGAAACAGACTATCCTTCCAATGGAAGTAAGGAAAGAAAAAAACAAACTTGAGTGGCATTCATGTCATTTAAATGAATTACCAAACACATTTTTAGAGATGGAAAAACTGCCAATCAGGAGAGAGACACCCATGGAGAGTGAGGAGACAGTGTGTGCGACTCCATGGAGGATGGAGAAGCCTACCAGTGGGAGGCTGCCCCTGCCTCAGTTGGCCCAAGTGTCCCTGGTCTTTCATAATCTGCATTTCTCATCAGGCTTAATTCAGCTCAAATTTGCTCATTTGAATTGAGTCCTGTGTCCCTACTTGGGTAATAAAATTTATCCTAGGGATACTTCTGTACCTAGTGAACTCTAACCTAGTTAGATCCATACCTAAACTGTAGCTCAGCTGAGTTTATCTTTGTCACCAAGCAACTGAGCCCCAGTCAGTCATACCATCTGCATCAAGGCGCCCAATAAGGTCAAACTTGAATGCACCAGTCAGGCAACTTTTGTACAACATATTCTATCTGTTCCTGTTGTAAACACCTCTAAGTTCTGGGTTAAACATCTGCATTCTGGTAAATCTTTGGGGGGCAATGTTGCCCAGTTTTAGAAACTTTTTATTTTCCTTAAACTGTGCTAAATTTACTTCATTGCACACATTATTTTTTAAGGAAAAGTTTTTATTGCCTTAGATGCTGTCAGCTTCCATTGGCCATGCACAATCTGTACTTCTCACCAGTCTTATATGGCTAATGTGTAACTTTTTTTCATTATAAACAGCCCCAAACCTTTAGGTATTTGGCTGTAAAACAATGATCTACTTTAACACTATAGGAAAAACTAAGCCGAACTTACCAATGCAGAAAGTATGTTGTTATACACCATGGAATTTCCGAAGTAAATTGCAGAAAAGTTTTTGCTTTATGACATTTCTAACACATACATTCCTTTTTTTTTTTTTTTTTTTATATAACTAGGATCAAATTCAGGACCTTGTGCTTACAAGGTAGGCAGTGGCACTGCTGAGCTAAATTCCTGTCGCACATTCCCTTTTGAATCTAAATGTGCAGATATAATATCATGTCCTTGATCTTACTGCTGATGGAATGATGGAGATTCCACCACTGAGTGATGAATGGAAAAGACAGTGAATGAGTATGAGGTGCCAGGGTCAGGGCCATAGCCTCAGAGGGCAGGAGAGGCCTGTGTGGGGAGCAGTATGCCGAAAGCTTGAGCAACTCACTGACAAGGTTGTAACTCGGGTGTGAATCCCAGCCAGAATGGTTGAGGGTGCAAAGAGGGAAGCTTCTGCCTGCAGGCTCGGTGAGGAGATGGCTCCTCCTGCCAGTGGCCGGGTCTTTGGATACCGGTATTACTGCATCTCTCGCGGCACAGATGCTCTTTACAGGAAGGCACTTCTCCGGCACAGCTATCAAAGGCACCAAATGTGAGGGCAGTGGTGGGAACACTGGGTACTTTACTCTCCCTGTGATCCCCGAGGCAGTTCCCACAAAGTGATGCTTAAAACAGGCTTCCACTCCTTCCTTTGTGTTCAGGGAGAACCTGCTCTGGGTCAGACTTGAGGTAGGTACTGATAGTCCAAGGAAAAGGGTGATCAACTTGCAGTAAAGGAATGGCTATTTTCTGGCTTTTCCCAGTGAAGGAAATGACCTTCTGCACCCTAGACCTTCAGATGCAAGCTCCCTGGTCACAGTACAGAACCTTATGTGGACGGTGAGATTTCTACTTGAACCTCGTGTAAATGATTACACATAGACATCATACTTCATCCAGAAGGCTCCAGTTAATTAATCCCACATTTGCCATATAAGTATCGGTGTGATCATATGACTACTATACAGGAATATTTAAAGATTAAGGTGTGAGATGCTGAGAAGAATATGAGACCCATAGCAAATACTAAATGTCAATCACATGCATTAGATATCACTCTTTGGCTTTTAAAATCCAATGTACTGATTAAAAAAAGGCAGGGTAAGTATAAGGACCACTTCTAAAGCGACAGATCTTTTCTTAAGATCAAAATTTTTTTCTAAATTTTTAAAGCAATATTGCCAAAAAGGAAGAATACATTTGAGCACTAACATTACATTTTTGAATCTCCTGTACTTTTGCATACACTTGACCATCACTCTACTATCCTGTGAACAGCAAAAAAAAAAAAAAAAAAAAAAAAAAAAAAAAAAAACACAGACAATAAAAAAAAAAAAAAAAAAAAAAAAATAATAATAATAATACTAGCACATAGAATCATTAGCTCCAAAATATACTTTACTTTTAAAATATACCTCTTAGGCAGTGGACAATTCTTGCATTGAAACTAGAACCTCACTCTTCTGAAAGGGCAGTAGAGATCTTCTTTTTAAAGCATGCAAATCAGGAAGTGGTCCTTTGTCCTAAATGGTGTGATTTTGTAGTTGGGGGCAGCACGCATTTCTCCTACAGACCTTCCAGGAGAGTTGAAGCCTGGAGAAGAGGCAGATAGTCTTTGGGTTCTGTTGCTGAAATGAGTTCCTAAGACTGGGTCCTTTATAGAAAAGTCTATTTGGCATTTAAGTCCAGGGTCAATGAGCTGTATCTCGGGTCTGCGTTGTGCTGCCGAAAGGGTTTTCTCATGAGTGGCTTTGTAACGCACCCAGAAAAACTGCACTGACCCTTCCCAAGGCTCCATCCAGCCCAACACAGGAGCCAGAAGACTTCCCAGCCATTGCTTCCCTGCCTGGCTCTGCTCTTGATTTTTCTAATTTTCTTATCTCGTTTTAATGATCATACATGGGATATTCCACAGCTTCATAATTTATTCCATCTCAATGCTTGCATATTCATTATTTTGGATAAACTCTGGGGAGGACAAATTCTAATGTCTCAAAGCAGAAATAACAACTAGAGGCCATGTAATTAAGTTTTAGTACATGAAATGTATTTGACTAGTGTAATGCCAAGTGATAATACCTTTAAGAAATAAAATGCTGAAGCCTTATGATCATTATTTGGTGCAGGAACATAGGCATTCAGGGATTGCTCTGGACTCCAGGAAGAAAAGACCTGTGGGGCACCTCGGACCCTAAGGGCCAATTTTTCCTCTGTTTGGTTAGCACCCTTTTCCTGATCACATTCCCAGAGCTGGGTGGGTGCTGGTGCCGATACAGACAGGTGCTGCTTCTACTCTGGTGATGCTGCTGGTGACATGGGGAGATGAACACTGAGCAGTCGAGGCACCTGTCTTGGGTTCCTGGAGGAGGGGTCTGTGTGTATAAGAGAGCGCTGAAAAGAAGGAGCTAAAGCGCCCTCTGCTCGCTGAGAGCTTGGAGGGGGAGAAGGCAGCCAAGCCCATGGAGTGAGCAGTGCAGGCCAGGAAGAGAGAAGAGGGCGGGAGAGGGCCCCTCGCAGGAGGACCTGAGAAGGCTGCTCTGGTAGGAGTGGACTCCTAGGTGCAGGTCTTCATCCAGCACTGCATCCAACATTCCCAGAGCACCCCTGCTTCCCATTGCTGATCCCGACCTGAAGAACGCACTGCCTGTCGCTCAGGATGGCCACTGTGTGACTGTAAATTATGTGATGATGGAATTCATTCAGGACCTGACCTGACCTGGGAAGTGGACATTGTCCCTGCGGTGCTTTGTAGAAGCTCACATAAACTGGGCATGGTGACACGTGGCTATAATCTCAGCATTCTGGGAGGCTGAGGCAGAAAGACTGCAAGTCTGAGTGAATACTGAATAATTTAGCTATTTAGGGAGATCTTGCATAAGGTATAAAATAAATAAATGAAGGACTGAGGATGTAGCTAAGTACAAAGGCACCGAGTTTAACCCCTAGTACCACACACACACACACACAAAAGAAATTCACTTATGTAATTTTTATATAATTTGGTCCTTCATAGTTTTTCTAATTCCTCTTTTCAGTAAAGTAGAACTGGATAAATGAAGCAAAATATGAATGCATTTCAAGTTTTATAGTAGCCATATTAGAAGAAAGAAGAAAACCTATTTGAAGTAAATTTCAAGCCAGTTTTCATCTAATATATAAAATACCCTCTCTCTTTTTTTTTTTTTTTGTACCAGGGAATCAAACTTGGGGCCCTGTGCTTGTGAAGCAGGCAGCAGCACCACTGAGCTAAATCCCTGGCTCCTATCATTTTAACATGTGATCAATATAAGACCATCATGAGATATTGTAAAGTGTTTGTTTCTAGTCTTAAAATCGTATGTTCCTTTTTGAGTTGGTCCTATTTCAAATGTTGGATGCCAGCATGTAGTTTATTCTCACGTTATAACGTGCGGGTTCTCAGATCCATACTTTTGGTCAGTTGAGTCCTTACAAAATTTCCAACCTGGTGCTATTAATCAGCTTCTTCCTTCCTGGGGGCTTTAGCAATGGAATGTTGTAGGTTAAAGAGTAACCTGTTTCTAGTTACATAACTCAGAAGTGAAGGATCAGAGCAGACAGGAAGAGCTCATTTCATCATCTCCAGAAAAGGGACTGCCCTTGGTTTAGATTATGAACCTCACAGAGCCACACAATTAAGCCCAGCTTATCTGATCCAAGACCCAACTTGGAAGGGAAAAGAAACTTTAGTATAATTGTAAAATGATATTTATGTATGACAGTTTTACTTTTGGGATGAAAATGTGAACAAAGTATTTTATTTTCAATTTTATCACTTTCAAATGTCAAGAATTTGTATTAACAAATTTTATCATCACTTTGATAAAGGTCAACTTTCAGGTGCTATTGCTACATTATCCCACTGTGTTTTCTTCTTCAAGTACATTTGCTCCCCTTAACCTCAGGAGAGAGGATGCAAAATAGGAAAGGAGGCTTCATTAACAGCTGTCTTTATTTACAGAACTTTACACTGGAAAATTACTTTCAGAGCCTTAAGAGGACAAAATCTAATTTCCTACAGAAGAATATCATAAACTGTATTTTTCTCACAACTTTTACTGAATGTGGTCTTTCTTGTTAAAAAATCTAGAGTTGCACATGCAATGGACAGTAAGGATATTTTTAGTAAATGTGCAATTCTAAGTCTCACAGGGTGCTTTTTGCTGTATTTAGAAGACAGTTGGGATTGTGTGGGTGCACAGTTCTGCAGTGAAAAGGCTTCAGTGTGGACTTGAGTTCTCTTTTTTCCCTGCAGCCAATCCCTGCCTCAGTGGTCTTGGTTTTGAGTGATATCACTTCCTTGTTAATCCAGAAAGTTGTGTGGCAGTGTGCCAGGACTGAGTTCCTGGAAAATACTTTCTTATTTCCTAATCTTCTTAGGCCCACTTTCCCTTTCTCTCCTTCTGGAAATACCAAATTTTAATGTAACAAAATAATATGATGTCAGATTTACCATTTTAAGGATATTTAAATGTGCCATTAGGAGGCATTAATTTTGTTTACAAGGTTATGCAACGTAGAACACTATCCACTTAGCAAATTTTTCAACATTTCAAACAGAACCTCTATAGTCATAACAGAAATGAAAATGAAAACCACAGCCTGATGCCACCTCTTACCTACTTAGATGTTTGATTCCTTTGAAAACAAAACCAGAAAATGGCATGTGTCTTGGAGGCTATGGCGGACTGGGAACCAGGTACCTTACTGGTAAGAATGCAATGGTTGACACCCACTGTGAAAAGCATGTTAGCTCTTCTTCTCAATGTTAAGCACAGAATTAGCTTAGGATCCAGCAGTTCCACTTCCACGTGTATATTCAAAGGAATTCAAGCAAAGATATTCAGATTCATGCCTGCCCTGTGCCTTGGTGCTCCCAGAGGGCCAGGGGCCTCTCAGAGCCACTTCTTCCTCTCCCCTCCTGCAGAAAGCTGTCTTTAGTCCTAGAGCTACAGCTTTCCAATTTGCCCAGGGCTGAATGTCTTCTTAGAGGAAAAGTGCTTGATTCTAAATCTTGCAAGCTTTGGGACAACCAGGAGGAGTCCTTCCTCTTCTTTGGTCCACTTGGGTCATTTTTGGTTGTAACTGATTATCAGTTAATTTCTCACTCACCACAGTGCTTTACCCAGGTTACACCCCATTGTCAGGAATAAAATCTGGAGAGGAAATGCATGTAAATGCCACTCCTCTGGCCTGGAACATAACTCCAGAGTCTGGAGTCTGACTGGGCTGGGCATGCAGATTATCAAGCCAGAATCATCCCAAGAACTTGGGGTACAAACCCACAAGCCATCTGCATAAGGAGGATATTCCTGTCTTAATAACTTGAGGTGCAAACCTGTAAATGCATCTGCTTCATGAGGGACTCACCTGCAGATAGATCCAGTGCTGTTCCCATGCACAAACTTAGTCCCTCTTCTACTCTTCAACAAGTGTTTATTTCATTTCTTCTCTTCATAAACAACCTCCCCAGTTCTCAATCTCCTCCAGCATGTGATGCAGCAAGGACTGGGAAAGTCCCAGGTGAGGGTCTTGAGGGTGCTGTCATCTTCTCTGTGGTTTCTCCTGGGGCCTTCCCCTTGTGATTCCCAGAAGTGGGAACCAGGACCACACCATGGTGGTCCCCCTGACGATCTTCCGGGTCACTAGCGGTGGAATGCTGTACCATGGGGTACTTCTGCTTCACAGTACCGAGTTCCTCTGCCACCCAAGAGTGTTGAGGTTGCCCTGCCCTGAACTCATGCTTGAGGTCAATCCCTACTGGTTCTCTCCTCTGAGGACAGAGTACAGCAGCTAGCAAGCTAACAAAGAAGTAGGGCAAAGAGGCTCTGAGGGTTGCACGTAGCGGTGGCTGCCCAAGTCTGCCTTTGGGGTCACTGCTTCAATGCAGCATTTATTGAGTATTGACTTATCAATGCTTCTGATGATGCCCTGTGGAGCATCTGTACCTAAGTCCTAGCCAGGGGCTGCAGATAGTCTGGGGATGGCAGATCCAAGCCCTTTAGTTCTAAGGAAACCTGGATGGGAAACAGGAAAACACGTTCAACACCACGGTGTCGGTGCCATTGCATGAGAGATTAGAGATGAAGTATAAGGCTGCTCTCCGTTCTGCTTTTGTATATAGAGTGCCTCATGGAGTTAGACAAAACACTTGTGGGTAACACAACATGTATAGAGATGTTTAATGAACTGTAACTTGAACATTAAGTGGAAAAGTATGCATAGGTATTTAATCATGTATTTGAAATAATAGAATAAAATCTGGTATAGAGCTAAAGGCACTGGGTGGGCCTTGAGAGTTTATCATTTTCTTTCTCTGTTCTTCATTGTTTGGTCATTTTAGAGAATTAATAAATCAACCAATAATAACTGGCCTCATTGAAGTACAATTTTGCATACATCTCAAACAAAAACATGTAATTGATAAGAATTCTTAATTTAGCCTTTGCTTTTAACACTTGATATGTAAACTTTTCATGCATTTGTTGTTCTTACATAATTTACTTCAAAATGGATACCATTTCAGAAAAAATAACTTGTTACAAGATGCTATTTGCTTAGTCATGTGAGCACCTTTTCCTGATTTAGAGCAAAACATTCCCACCCCATTGAACTCCAAGTGTCTCTATTCATTGCTTGGCTTGTGGGCCTGGCCAGGCAACCTGGACTCTGTGGTCAGCTCCTCAGCCCATCACCGCTTGTCTCACACTGGCAGTCTGGGCCTGGACGGCTGGCTAAGTGTGTGAGGGGCCATGTGTCAAGTGGGACTAGAGAGCAGCAGAGGCCAGCCTGGTCTCAGCAGCTTCTGTGGACCTGGAGAGGTACCATCCCAGTTCAAGCCATGCAGCATCTCCAGAAAGGGACAGCTCCTTCTCAGACTCCAGAGGAGGAAGCGGGCAGCGGCTGGTGTGTGTGTTTGTGGTGGGAACATTTTCAGGATACCTTCTGGAAGGACATCAGGAGCCCTCAGGAAGCCACCAGCATGAGAGGAGACCACTGCAGACTGCGGCAGAATCAGCTTCCTCTGCCTTCCGTGAGGCCAGGACAGGGACAGGGAAGGACTGGCCTGAGCGGAGGCTGGAGTGGAGTCCGGGCCCAGGGTACCTGGCCTCCCCTGATCCCTCAGCCTCTGGTCAGGCTAGGCACTGCGCCCACCTGCAGGGCTTCCGGTAGGGGAAGAAGTTCTTTCCCTCAAACCTAGTGCAGTCCTGAATATTTCCCAAGAGCAGCAGCCTGAAGAGTCCTCGGAGACTCCAGATGTATCTGAGTGTTAAGAAAGTTGTGATTCTGGCAGGGCTGATGCTTCCTGACCCAGAAGAGGCCCAGTATGAACGGGTGGGACTGTTCAGCACCTCTGGCTTCTCTCTGTGACTACAGGCCCAGTGCGGCCTGTTCTGTATTTGAAAAGCTTCACTTTATCTTCAATCTGCAGGCATTCCTCACCATATGCGGGAGCTTGAAAAATGATCATTTTCAAAAGACACAGAGCTTTCCACATGGACTGCCAGCTGAGTTTAGGGATAGCCTTGTGGGTTTGTTGGGAAATCCAGATTTCCACACCCAAAGGTCAGAGAGCAAACTGTCCCGTGAACTCTTTACATGTAATCTATGATCTCTAATGTTAAGTCTAAAATATGTTTTAAAAGATAAACTTTGCTCAAGCGAATGCTGATTACCTCTCTCTTTGGTAATTTTTTTTCTTTTTTAACTAAATTCTGTATGCTTGTCATATTCTGCAGTTAATTTACCTGGTTAAAAATTGTGCAAATCTTTGTTCCTTTTGTGAGATGGAGAAAAGGCTGTGGTCTTCTTCTTCTTCTCTCTGCCAGTGTTAGCCAAAGGTTGGTTTTCCTCTTTTAGAAACTGAAAGTGATATTTTGGTAACATATCCTGAGCAATATTGCACTGAAGTTAGAATTACTCAAGATTAGCTTTTTTTTTTTCTTTCTGAGGTAGATGTATGATAATATCTGAATGCTGGTGGGTAGACATTGAAATGAAAACTCAGTAAAATGTGGGAGTGAAAAGACACTGAGTATTCCTGAAGATCAGAGCCTTCATTTAGCACATGAAGAATCAGGGTACAGAATATTGTGTGATTTATCCAGACAGGATTTCATTTCATCGTATCACATGATGCCAGCCTTAGACGAGTCTCCCTCTGCCTGTGCATAGTCTCTGTGTGACCTCAATGGCTGTGGCCATATTATATTTAATTAGAAATTGGGGGAGAGAGAAGGATAGAAGGATGGGGGAGATAGAAGATAGAAGGATGGGGAAGACTAGAAAAAGAGGAGAGTGCTATCTGTTAAAGGGTTTGACATTTTAAAAATGACTGAATTGCTAGTAATAGAAGATAAATCCAGAAACTCAAGAAAGAAAAGCTACATTACATATATATCCTGTTTCATTTTAACAATCCACTATACTAGGGAAGTAGAAAAGTTTAGGCAATAATTAAGGGCTGGATGAATGCTAGATACCGTGTATATGATCCTTCATTTCAGTTTGATTTAACAAACCATCAACATTTAAGATATTTAATTATGTATCTCTAAACATGTTGGATGTAAGACCACTGTATACAATGTCCTCTGGGAGATCACTCTGTCCTCAAAGTCCTCTTTCTTGCAGCTGTACTTTCTGCTGCTAACTGGATCTTCAAACCCTGGATTCTGCATTGCTGTGATCAATTTCACTTTGTGATCTTAGTCAAGCTCCTGTTCTTCCCGTTAGTCTTGTACTGTTCCACAAAGGCTGCTGTCTCCATGCCTTCGAAGCTGGTCATCTTGCAGCATTTAATGTGTTGTACATGAACTCATCATTTATCAAAAGGGAAGGAAAGAGACCCAGTTCTCTGGCTTCTCCTGCAGCCTCAGAGACACCTGAGGATTTGCTCCTTGTTCTAAAACCTGCTGGCAACAGTAACTCACAGAACCATGAGGACCACTCTTTGTCTACATTCAAGGTAAGTGAGACTCTAAGGAGGACCTGGCAGCTCGCTGTGGAGCTGATTAACCAGGATAGAGGAAGTAGAGCAGAAATTAAGCTCCCACAGTGGGTCCTCATGGGTCTTTTCTCTACTGGAAACCCTGCAGGGCTGGGTGACCAAGGAGCACAAGGCTAACGGTGCCTGGAGTCTGAGCTCTTTCTCCTTCACCAGGCCCAGGGGTTCACCCACACTTGTGAGTCATCACTTATGAACCACACATTCTCCCAGCATGGGATCCTGCAGACACCAGAAACAGTTCGAGAGCCTCAGATTTTTGCTGTGCGATTGCTAAGTGCATTTTGTTTCTTCCTATCTCAGATCTGCATGTAAATCTTGCTCAGCTCATAGCTGTGCAAATCCTGTGTCTGAGGAGTCAGCTGGAGGTTAAAGTACTGACCAGGTCGAGCAGTGAGCAGTATGGGATACATTCCAAGCCCACATGGCAAGCACATGTGGATCTTGGCCTAGGTCACATCACTAACTACTGCCATCTTTCAGATTTTTAAAGACATATTGAGGGCCTCTCATTTCCATGACTTCACTTTGAATAACTTAGTTCCTCATTTTTCTCTTCTCCATGTGCACACCTGGATCTTCCCTTTACTCAGAGGTGCTCTGCTGCCAGTCGTTACTCACAGAGCACAACCCAGCCCAGCCCTGTCCAGCCCATCAGGCAGAGACCTCTTCCTTTGTGAAATCCCTCACGCTTTTACTACCAAAATCTTTCACCACTTTGTGTCACTGAGTTCATCTCGTCAGCTACTCTTGCAAAAGCTTTCAAAGTGCTCACGCTACGTGAAAGTAGCCATTTCCCTTTGCTTTTCTTCTGCCAGACATTAGAGTGGGCAGAGTCACACTGGTGTGGATCTAATTGTTTATTTGAGAACAGGTATTTGAGGCATGGAGTTTAGAGTAAAGAACTATCGGCAACTCAAAACTCCTCCTTCAGCTCCCTTCCTGTCCCCCAAAAGGCCCCTTTCCTCTCCTAATCACACAGGTAGACTTTTATATGAAAATATTGAAATTTACATAAAAGGAATCACAGACAAGATAGTCTATTACGTATGATCTCTTGTGCTCAATATTATGACTTGTGATTGAAATGTATAGCGGAAATTTAAATTAAAAATATGTGTTGTATTAAAATACCAATTTCCATGAATGCCCCTCAGAATCCTCCTCCTCCATCATTCTTGGCACTTTCTGAGGCAGCTCTGAAAGCCTCTGTCCTGAGTGTCTTCATGATGTGTAATTAAAAATAAAAAATATGGGTTGTTTGGTTTTTTTTTTTTTTTTTTT
>NW_022900929.1:29737172-29787464 GCF_012274545.1 Fukomys damarensis
TTTTTTTTTTTTTTTTGGTACCAGGGATTGAACTCGGGTCCTTGTGCTTGCGAGGCAGGCCACCAAACCGCTGAGCTAAATCCCCGGCCCCCCAAAAATAAAAAAAAATACGATGTATTATGCTTTCCAGTCTCTTCTTGTGGGAAGTGAATGTTGTAAAAAGATGAAAGTGTGCCTCATCCAGCTTTTTCACAAGATCTGGCTCTCTGTGATTAGTCTGGTAATTCTCTTCTTGTGGATTTGACTTCTTTCCAGATTTCCGGTGTCATGAACAGTGCTGCCATGGGTGTTTTGCACCACATGTTTTAGTAAATTCTCTGTGCACAGTGTCGTTGGCTTCATTCCAAGAGAGAACTAAGGGCCATAGTTTCCAGCATGCTCTGAGTTAGTAGGTACAGCCACTGACTCCTGCAGGCATGTTTGTGTTGTTTAAAGCTGTCTCTGAAGATGCTACTCTTCTGTTTGTCAATGATGAGGTTATGAGAGAGGTTACAATAATATGTACTTATCAAAATGTGAATGATAAAAACAAGGGCATGCCTTTGGGCTAGTTGTTCCATGAAGATTCACTTTTACTGTAAAATCAACAGAACTTCTTGTGTGCCTTTCTTTTTGTAAACATTTTCTCAGTTGATTGAAGTACAGAAGTGCATTCACTAACAGGGCAAAAATGCTTTAGTAATTAACAGAGTGAAAGCTGTTAATGTACATTCCAGGTAATCCTTAGGTTTTTCAAATGGTTAATTAGGAAAACAGATTGGAGTCCAAACCCATATGGAGAGTGTGCAAAGTGACACAGGGGATGAGGTGTTCACACTGGACTAATGTGAATCTGAGATCGTATCCCCCACCGAGATGCACTAATCCCACCTAGGAAACAAGAAAACACAAAGCTCAGAAGAGAAAGGAGACATCCAGTCTACTCAGGGACCACATCTGTGCCAGGCGCCATAGGGTTAACTCTGGCTCAGATTCAGACAATGACGTGTCCAGGAAGTTTTGGCTACCAAACACGTTTTGCATATTTACCAAATGGAGTGCTGTGCACACACTCGAGTGAAGACATGGTCCATCACTCCTGTCTCTCCTGGTTGTAGAGAGAGAGCATGATTATTCATTCCCAAGCTGCTAACACTTCTCTTTTCATTACAATAGCTACATAACTTATGGAAAAATATTATAATATCTTCAAACTAAATACTAAACAATATTTATAAAATATAATAATGCAAGGTAGGGAATTGGGAATTAAATTCGTCACTATTGCAGTGGTGCCTTGGTTCATGAGCTTATTTCATTCCACAATTCTGGGAAAGACAGCAGAAGTCCTATTCATCACCCAATGGGGAGTTCAAGAAAAGAAGCAAAATTTCGCCAAAAGCTTCTGTTTGAGAACTAATTTGTTGATAAACAAAACTGTTCATGACCTGAGGTCTTACACTATAACATTTGTGGAACAGTTAGATATGAATAAAAATAACACAAAACAAACTTTAAGAAAGGTGTGTAAACATTGGTGTTCAATTCTATTCTGACTGCATAGTTTTAGAAAAAAGGTTTTATTTTTCAATAATGTTAAAGTTCAGTGCACACTTTTCTATTTCAAAACTTCTACAAAAACTTTATATCCATCAGTAGAGGCCAAAGTAAATTATCCTTTACTCAAACTTGAGGACTATAAAAAGAAAAAAAAAGAACCTGTTAGAATAAATAGTCAATTTTTTTTCTTGTTCAGATCTCAAAAACAATAAATTTTGCATTACTTTAAATTATAATTTTTCATAATTTTAAATTAATGAAAACTTGCCAAAATACTTTAGAGATTTTCCCATTTTTGATTAGTAAAGACAGGGTATTTTTAAATTTTACGTAAATTATGAATCTCAGAGAAAAATTTCCTCTTGAATAACATGCAACAGAAAACACCTAGGATTTGAGCTATGATTCTCACAAGACAGGGTGTGGTCAGGTTTTAAGTGGGTCATTAAAAGAAAATCAGGACTCAGTGGTGAATTTAATGGTATTTTTCCTCTAAAATATGACAATTCATTAAATATTTGCATAGGAAAAGGGCAAAGTAGCCAACAATTTTTATGACTTCATTGACCAAGCATTGATTGTACTTTTTTTGGTGTTAGGCTTTTTGGTGTTAGGCAATGTTGTAACTCTGTGGATAAAGATGAATAAACAGCAGATAAAACACAAAAATAGAACCCTTGCTGCACATGATTTCATTCCAGGTGAGACATTACATGCTACCCGTAATTAAGTGAATCAGTTATATGTTTAAATGACACTAGTGTCATAGTTAAAAGTGATAGAGCGGGTTTCTAGGGAAAATCAAACAGATTTACAAATTTGAATAGCGTGGTTGAAATGGAAGTCTCTGGGATGTTTAGATGAACTCATCAGTGTGTGGAAGGCTTTTCAAGGAAGGACAAAGTTATTTACACCTGTTCTGAAGTAAGATCAATAGATGGCGAAGAGAACCAGGGCTCTGGGCATACTGAGGAGTGTGGAAAGAGGAAAGAAAGAAAAGGCACAATGAGAAAAGTAGCAAGGCAAGATCACTACACACTTTATTTTGTCATAGAAGAACACAGTCTGTGGACTGAATATTTCACAAAGCAAGACCACTTCGATTGGCCAAATTGTGAATTCTGAGTTTCCATTCCTCTGTGGAAGCAGTGAGAACACTGCAGAATTTATCAAAATCAACTATTTTCATAACTCTAAGAAAAATTCAAAGCTAAGTAAGTGACTATAAGAACTTGCATTCACGTTACACAATAGAGAACTGGAAGCATCCCCGCCCAGTATGTGCACATCCTTGAACATGTTAGGGTTATTCCTGCATGGGGACATTTTAAATGCCCACCAACTAAATGATAAACAAAATACTGCATGGCTATACAATGAATTATTTTTCCAACAGTGAAACAGAAGGGAGTCTCAAGATATGCTACAGAGTGAAAGCATCTTGAAAACATTATGCTAACCAGAAGAACCAATTCACAACATTCTAAGGATTCTTGCTGTCATGATGTGCAGAACAGGCAAATCCACAGAGCGAGTAGGTTGGTCATTACCAGAGACAGGCAAAAGCAAGGGGGCGGGCAATGGATAATGGATTCCAGGTTTCTTTCTTGGGTTACAAATGCTTTTGGTAGTAGATGTTGGTGATGATTCCATACATTTCTAAATATAGCCAAGACCATTTTACAATTTCTGTTTTCTTTTTTTTGGTGATTCTGAGTATTGAACTAGGGTCTTTACATTGAACTACATCCCTAGCCACTTTTAAATTTTTTATTCAGAGACAAAGTTCTGTTTGCAGTCCAGGCTGTGCTGGAACTCCTGATACTTCAGCCTCAGCTTCCTGGAGGGCTAGCATTTCAGGGATGAGCTGCCATGTCCAGCTTATTGTGCAAATTAAAAGGATAAGATGTGAATTATATCTCAAGTTTTAGAAAGGGGAAAATATAATCAAACAATAAAAATGCATTTTCAAGTTCTGTTTCATAGGTATATATATCAAAATTCTAAATTATAATGTGTGATCAAATTATTCTCAAAGGTCTGTAAGCAGCAAGTAATAACAGCACCAGTATCAAATTATAAGTAATGTTAAATTTGCTTTTGGAAATATTCAGCAAGCATCTTTGAGAAATAAGTACAGTTCAGTTCTTGCGATTGATTTAAAGAAATTCTGTCAATTTCATCAGCCAAGGCTTCAAATCTGGAAGGAGTTGAAGAAGAGATGAACCCTTACTTCCTGAAGTTTCAGAAAGAGTGGACAGGAAGCTTAATAACTTAGTGGCTGTCTGACCAGCAGCAGTAATACCTATAGGCTGAACCAGCCAAAAACTCTTTCTCTTCTAAAATCGTTAGCTGAAGATAAAAGTCAGCTTATTATCCTGGGTGCAATAGGAGAGCTGACAGTACTGATAAATGATTGCTGTGAGAAACAATTAGAAAAAGTTCTACTTCTCAACAATGTAGTAAGGCCAACATAGTAATAACAATTAGCTTTGGATAAAATCTCTGATTCATTTCGTAGAGCAGAATCTTTTATTACCTTCCTTTTTATAACTGTCAACTTCAAAGGATACTGATTTTCATATTTTATTCTTCAATGTTTGGCCAGGAATAAGTGTTGGGTGGTCTTGTATCCAGATTATAAGCGTTTCCTGCTTATCTTCCATCTGCTTTTGCAGAGTGGTATTTCTAAGCCACGCACTAACTCATTTCTGTGTAGTGTGAAACATACCATCACAGAAAGGATCACACTGAAGAGTGGTCAGCTCTCTTCAATTTAGGCTCCTTTCATTGTGAACAAAAATTTGATGGAGATGTTTATGTAGAGTCCATCTTTAGTGACAGTAACTAAGATCAAAGAGGAAGAACACATAAATTTTTCTTAGTGATTTTAGTTTCATTGAGCCAAAGCTTTCATATGTGCATACATACGCTGGCACATTATGGAACAGAAGAAAATGAAATGGCATGCTGCAGTGAGCAGATAGCATCATAGGAAATCTACTTTGGAGAAGATACTCACATAATAAATTCATGTGACTTACAGCACAAAGCAAATACAATGCCCCACCTGGATTTGGGATTAATTTGTCCAAGTGCCATAACAAACACAAGGGATTGCCCCTCTTATCCAAGATTTTTCTTTTAATATTCTTTCCATTACCTATGGTTGACAGTGGTCTAAAGAAAAATGAGGACAGAAAGTTAGCTAGAGAGGGGGAGGGGGAGGGAAGGAAGGACAGAGGGAGGGAGGGAGAGGGAGGGAGACGTATAGAGACCACATGCACAAAATATATATGGTATATTATTATAATTGTTATATTATTCTTATTAATCCCTTACTGTACATGATTTATAAATTAAATTTTATCCTAGGTATTTATCAGAAAAAAGTGTTGTTCAGAATTCTCTCTAGTTTGAGGCAGGCCTTGGAAGTCTTAGTCTGAAGCCTCTGAAGATATGGGGACACTGTTCATTTTCACTAATTTTTCTCCTCTTTACAATTGCACACAGTGTAGCTCATAAACACACCAAGACGTCATTCCTCTTCAAATTTTGTGTTGCTTCCAATTAGTCATTTCATATTTGACAGTTGCTGTGAGGGAAGTGAATAGCAGTAGCTCATTCTTGAACCCTAATATAATATTCTCACCATCTGGTCGAATAATTGTATTAATTAATAAATGGTTCAGATTGCCAGAATTCGTCAAGTTCACTGCTTCTGAGATGAAATGTTCATTACATTATGAGTGTCCCTTAGAGAAATATAAGTGAGAAGAAGCTGGTGCAGCATGCCCTGTTCAGCACTGACTACAAAATCCACTTTGGTTTGCATATTTTTCACATGATGAATGATATAAGGACTGAAATTTATTTATGGAGGCTTATTGAGTTTCTTGGATGATTAACTCAGTCAATCTGCAGCTCCACCATTCAGAGCAGCATTGCAGAGCTGATATGCATCTGCAAGCTGACTATCACTCTGAGAAATATAATTATCACCGAGAGGAAAACCTGCCACGAGAAACTGCAGCCTCTACTTTCACTCTTTAAGGTGATTTCTCCATACTCCAGATGCCCTTGATGATCTTTGAAAATAAAACAAAAGAAAAGGAGGAGGCCATTGTTAGCAGTGTAGAATTGGATCCTGTTTATGTGTCTTTCTTTCCCTTGCCCTTTCCACTTGTAGAATACCTAATATATATTTAATCTTATAATTTATTTTTCAGGCACAAAAAGATCTAAACTCTACAATACCATGGTTAAAAGTGGGGTATTTTGGATGTGAGTGAATTTAAATTTGTCAACGTGGAAAATACTTCGGAGTTTGGATATTATCACTTATAAGTAAAATAATATCTTAATCATTATATGGTAAAGTGTATTGGTCTATATTTGATTATGACCTTGAAATATTCATGTTGGTCATTAAATATCCTTCCACAGTGGTAACCAGAGACTGAGGAGGTGAGGATGGAGGAGCAGAGAGCAGAGGTTTACCAACAAGGACCCAGTTATTGAATAGGTTGAATAATTTTTGCTGGTTTGTGGCACAGCACAGCAGATATAATTAACAGTAGTGCAATATGTACTTCAAAGTAGAGAAGCAATTTGGGTGTGTTCATGATAAAAGAGTGATAAAATATTAAGATGGCAATTACCATGATTTGATCACTGCCCAATGACTTGAGTCAAAATATCCTATTGTAACTCATACATGTGAATGAATATCAAGTACAGCCAGTTTTACAAAGGTGCATTTCAGTTACAAGTATTAATATTTTAAATTGAATTCCTTCTCATATATCGGTGAATCAGTTGATCCTTAAAGAGGATATAGATTTTTAATTTAACATTTTTTTCTGAGTAAGAAAATAATTTCCAAGTAAGACATAGAATATCAGCTTTTTCTAGTCATCACTGAGACAATGATACGAACAATGTTTCTACTGGTGTTTTCCCCAAAGCTTACATTTTATCAGTTTTTCTTTTCCCCTTGAGCCATACTCTTTATGCAATCATGCCATAGAGGATTGTTAAGCATGATGTTGTTGACCCAGTTTCCTTGGGTCATTTCTCCTGCCCCTGGGATCCCGGCTCCTATGTGACCCACAGAACCAGTGCCAGGGTGGCTATGCAGAGTGAGCCCTCCCCAGCACCCCCACCCTGAATGAACTTCTGCATTCCTGTCCCACTCATGAGTGGCCCAGGGAGGATGAGATTCCCTGCCTAACTTCTGCATGTAAATTATGAAAATTAAACTGAAAGCAAAAAGCCACATCACTCTGCCCTAGAAAGCGGCCATCACCCTGAATATGTTCAGGCTTGACTGGAGCTGTTTTCAGATCCAACAGGGGACAGCACCTCCTAATCTCACATTGCAATTTCCGTTCTCTTGCTGCCTTTCCCAACTGCTTACTGAGCACAGGTCCTCTGTCTTGGGACTTTTAAGAAACCTTTCAGTGCAGTAAGTTCAAGTGACATACAACTCACTGTGTTAAAGTGGCTCTTACATGGCAGGTAGCACATTTACAGGTGCAGCTAGCACCTCTACCTCTTTCCGAAACATTTTCATCACCCAGAAAAGACTTCTTGTGTTGACGAAGCTAAGGCACCCTCACCTTCCTTCTCTCATCACCTGACAACTAACCATCTATTTTCTGTATCAAGGATTTATGTCTCCGGGATGTTTTGTTTATATGAAATCACACCACGTATCGGGTTGTGTCTGAATTTTTCAGCTCCATGATGCTCTTGCCTTCCTCCATGTTGGAGTGTTCACCCATCCTTTTCATTGCTGAGCAGTGTTCAGTTGTATTCATAAAGATAATTGTCTCATCTGTTCATTTGCTGATGGACATATGTGTTGTTTTCACCTATGGGACATTTTTGCTGTTTCTCCCATAACGAGTGGCACATGAGGATTTGTTTGACACTCTGCTTCCCATTCTCAGGTGTGGGATGACTGTGCTGGGTGGCAGTTCTCTGTCCCACTCTCTGAAGAACAGCCATTTGCTTCCCACAGAAACGGAGCCATTTTACAGTGTAACCAATGAGAATAAGATACAGATTCCAGTCCTCATGTTTTCAATGCTGTAGGACTTCAGCTAATTGTTATTTTTCACTGTAGCCATCCTAGTAGAAATAAAGTGGCATCTCTGCTTGTTCTTTATTTCATTTCTAGAATGAGTAGTGATACTGGGAATCTTTTCATACACTTGTTGGTGATTTGTGTATCTTCTATCTTCTGTGGAGATATAGTTTAGTATTTTAAAAAGCAACTGAAGGCTGCTGAAACCAATTTTGTGTTAATCTAGGCTTATCTGTGTTATGATTAAGTGTAAACCCAAATATCTGTACTTTGACCCTACAATGTATTAATTAATTAAAACTCTCACTTACAGTGTCCTGGGACATGAATAATGCATTTGTGAAGCTGATCTGTGGGAATAAGGAAAAAATAGACCAAATAATTAGGTAATATTTTAAAGTATATAGATTCTATTGGGGTGATTATTGCAGGATATATCACACAAATATAGCACACAGGTAATAAAAAATTCTAGGAAAAAATACATGAATTCTGGGTATATTTATTTATTTATTTTTATAATGGGAAAAGCTGGTAATTATAGTACCCCCAAAAGGACAAAAAGCTTATGGCAAATTAGCCCCTAGGTGGTTCAGGTCAAGGGTGAACCTGAGGGTATCTATGTATCCTATAGGGATTTTCATTGTAGTTTTGGTCTTTGGCTTTCTATTTATAATTCCTGATACATGAAATTTAAGGTTTCCATATTAAATTAAGAGAAAGGCTGTGGATCAACAATGTGAGCAAAAGGAAGCAATGAAAGAAACTTTGACAACTATGAATTGTCAGCGTGTGAAACTGACCGGAGGCAAGTAGACATTTTTTTTAAAGCTCACTGTGTTTTGTTTTAGCAAATTGAACTTTCAAAGAAAGAAATCATGAGCCTTGAACAAAGTGTTTATACTCTTTAGGAGTTTGGCAATGACCTTGGGGCCTACAATATAGAATCAGAAAGTGAGTGATGAAAGTTTTAGTGTCCTTGGAGAAGATATATGTGTTCATGTCCTTTTCAGATGCAGGTGAGACAGACAATAGAAACAGAGAGGCAGCCCAGAAGTGGAACAATAGAAAATTAAGGCTAGTGAAATGTCCTGAGAAGAAGGAATATGGTACAATTTACCATTGTCTTTGCTTACAAGATGTAGTAGACCTTGAGTGACTTTTCTAGGGGAATTTCAGAATTCCTTGTCTTTTGTTTTTCTACTATTGCTTATTATGTGCTGGGCATGAAGTAAGAGATTTCAGAAAACTCCCCTTTTTCTGTCTGGTCTCCTGGCCCAAAGTACCCACATTTGAATTAAAGGAATTTCCTTCTGAGCACTCCAAGTCTTTAATTTTGAGCCAAATACATAGATTATATTAAACTTTGTAAAGCCTTTTTCTGGATACTTGTCTCTCTGATGACTTAAATGAATGTCAACAAATTATCTGCTATTCTTCTCTTCAGAAGGTGGAGGTAAATTCTCTCCTCTCCACAAATGGCTAGACTTTGAGATTTGCCTCACACAAGTAGAGTTTGATGGGCATGACAGATGCTGTTTCATTTCCTGGACTTGGTCACAACAGGCATGGTTTCTTCCTAGCTCCCGCTTCCTCTGGGAGAATCTACCCTGATGCCACGAGGCACTGTCAGAGCCTTGTGAGCAGAGAGGAAGTCTCCCTGTGAGCGCCATGTTGGAAACAGGGGTTTTGCTCCCCTTGAGCTTCCCCACAGCAGGTGCTGGAAGCAGACCCTGGCATGTTCCCATTGGGAGACCCTGAATCAGCCACCCCAGACTCCTGGTTTCTCAGCACTAGAAAATTAACACAGGTTGCTTCTGCTCTGTTTAGGGAGCAAGGAATGAAAATATTTACCGTCAAGATAAAGATGTACCCGTCACTGACACTCCCTCCACTCTGCCTGGGGCTGAAAAGTCTTACATACTCATTCCAGTTCCCTCTGGTGCGTGTAATCATTATGTACTACAACCATGTACCATATATAAAAGTTAAAAAAATAACCTCTCTTCAGTGAGGTAAATGAATGCCTAGTGCAGTTCAGTCAGGTTTTGTCAGAAGGAACCAGGTGATTCCAAATGGAAGAATAAAAGAGCGAGCATGAGCTTCCCTTCTGTGTGTGCTCATCCTGGAGGCCACATGTAGCAGGAGAGGGGATTAGGCCAGATTGCTGAGTGACTACTCGGAAAAGCTGCTGGACCCGGCCTGGTCTCTGAGTGAGACTCCTTTCCCGGTCTCCTTTATTTGTGCCTCTGAGAGTTCTGCCTTTTTTATCACATGGATCCTTCTGAGCTTTATGCCACAATACAGTTGTTTCACTCAGGTCGGAAAGGGGCCTTGTCACACTGGAGTCCCTCGCTGAATACAGCAGTGATAAGAGAAACGCAGTGCTCAAGGGGAGGATATAAAACCAGGGACCATGCCGCCACTGCCTCGCATGTGGAAATTCTGTCCCTGAGCTGTTTTTATGTAAGTCAGCTTGAAAGTCAACCCCTAAGCAAGGGATACTACTGGATTTATTTTAAGGGGGAGGACCCTGTGGTGGGACTTCTCTCCTCATTGTCCTGGGTTCACAGATGACTCAGTTCTCTTAGAAACTGTTCAGAAAGACAGGATTTATGATCAGACCAAGACAACCAAAAAGGAAACCCTTTATGCACGCTTTCTCTTAAGCTTCTTCCCACAAGTCACCCCTAGCTTCTGCTCCAGGCAGGGCCTGCAGCAGATCCCAGGACCTGAGGTAAACCTGTGAGGAACCCTCCTGATAGCCTGGCCTGGGGGGTCAGACACTGAGGTGCTGGGCACCACTCCGCCCTGTGCTGAGGATACGGGGCCTGCCTACAGTTGGTGTTCAAGGGATCCATCCCTAGGATGGGGTCTTTCCCAAGAACAGTGAGGAGCAGTTATCATGGTCCACTTGAAGGCAAAAATATTACTTCTAAACCCCTGAAGAGTAAAATCCCACTCCTAGCATTCACTCCCTAGGTACTTTTCTGATGGTAATTTGATGTTGAGTGTACCTTAAGCACCTGTGTGACACCTCCTGCTAGCTCTGAGCAGTGGGACAGGCTTGTGGAGGAGACCACTAGGCAGCGGCCATGACCTTGGTGACCACTGGGCTGTCTGCTAGGGAGAAAGCCCGAGCACAGCCTGCCTTCTTTCCTCCTAATTGCCGTTCCTTCACATCGATTTCTTTTGCTTCCATTTATCAGAGATAATGTGGGTATTTGTGTTTCTATATATTACTTATTTTACTTAAAATGATGCCCACATTGCCATCCATTTCTCTGCAAATGGCAAGATACCATCTTTTCTTATGACTGAATGACTTTCCATTTTGTGCATGTACCAATGTTCTGCACACATTGCACATGTGATACAATAGCATGATGTGCCCTAGAATGTCTATATGTATTGTGTGTTAGCTAAAATTATAAGCTTAAAAATAAAGATGTCACACATATATTTTCCTTGGGCAATTCCAACCTACTTGGAATTTCATGCATATATTTATTATGGAATATTGATATTTCAGATATAGTCTCCAAATTGGGGTAGAAATTTGCCAATACTAGTCACTAAATAAGTTTTCGTGATTGATTCAAATGTCTTGTTGTGAAAGGAATAAAAAAGAATGAAGGAATGGGGGAAGAAAAAAGAAGGGAAGGAATGAAGGAGAAAGAGAAAGAAAAAAGGACTGAAGAAAAGAAAGAAAGAAAGAGAACCCATAGTTCCACCTTCTTTTTAATTTTTACTTTAATGTAAGTTTAAATTGATTAAAATATAACAACACTTTTCTATTAAAAAGCAAGACTTTATAACAAAATAATTAGACAGTGCCACAGGTTAATGTGCCATACGTCTGGGAGACTCTGGTGATGACACCTGGCCCCTCCGTCCAGGTCTCCAGGCCCCTGCAGGAGAAGTGGAGGCAGGCAGGGCCCAGCGGGTCTCACCTCTGTGCTGTGGGTGCTGCTCTGTGGGGCAGACATCTGCGCTCATGAGCAGCCTGGCCCCACCCGGAGCTGCCCTCCCATCTCTCTTGGGGGAGAAAGAGCTGATCACTCCTGATGAATGAGGGGCAAGCCGAGCACCACACCTGCCGTCAGCTGCTGTACATACCCTCTGCAGCCCCATGAGGAGTGAGCCAGTCCTGGGAGCAGCTGGTCCTCTCCTGGTGTGATTCTCCCCCGATGATGGCCTGACCAGAAGGCGGGAGAAGCCCTGCAATGGTCCCAGGAGGCCTGGGAGGTGTCAGGGCTATACCAACATGCTCAGTGGTGCTCAGGCTTTCTGGGCTTTGTACTGAGGACAAGATTGGAAATATGACTATCTTTGGTTTGCTTATTTTCAAAATCAACTTTGTTTTTTATTGGTATTTTTCTCCACTGGGAGCAGAGTAATGGTTTTATTCCAAAGGGCCCAGCAGTACCGTTGCAGATTTTACAGAAAACTAAGAAGGTGCACGAGAAAAGAAAAATAAAAAGCAGGACTTCCCAGGTGACTAGTTTACCTAAGTCCAGGGAAATTGAGCCAATTTCCTGGTGAGGGAATTGTTTCAGTGAAATAGAAATTAAAGCTAAAGCAACATTTACAGAAGGAAAGATGGTAGGAGAAGACTCCATTCTCATACCTGGAAGGGTGCACATTAATGCAGTCGTGTGGACCCTGCCACTCACGGAGGTGGATGGGCTGTGTCTGGTTGACCTCTGCTAAGTCCCTGTGACACAGCTCTGGCCCCTTCATGAGTGAGGCTCTGTTCTGTCCCCAGGAAAGGATCCTCTGTGTGTGTGTGGGGGGATCCACCTTCCCTGGATCCGGGTCATCACAGGCTCCAGACAGTGGCCGAATGTCCCTGTCCACCTCTCATCTCAGGGTCCTCAGTCTTCAGTGGTGACATCCTGTAAATCAAGGGCTGATCAACGCTGTCCAGCCAGGTCCTACACTGATGAGAGAGCTGAGTGATTAACACAGCCCTGCGCAGAGCTGAGGAGAGCTGATCCAGGCGAGCACAGCCAAGCTTTGCGCTCTGTTCTCAGTCCCCTGTTGGGCAGCCGTAGCCCAAGTGAAGCCCTGGTTCATAGCAACAGTTGTTCTTCAATCCTGACTGTCCCAGGAGAAAGCACAAATCCTGATTTTAAAGAGCAGCAGATCAGGCAAGGCTCAGGTTTGGTCTGTCCCCATCTTCCCGGGGTCCCCGTTTATGTCAGGACTGGTCCAGGTGTAGCCAGGCCCCTGCACTTGGCCCTGCAGGGCAGTAGCCACAGATGCTCTTTCAGTGACTTCTTTTAACACGTGAAGAGGCCATGGCATGGAGTGGAAATGTGTTCAACATTTGCTATCCAGCTTTTCTCTTGTGGTTGTGCTAAAAATGATGAACATATTAAAAATAATATTTGTGGCGTATTCTTGTTCACAAACTTCACCCAGAGGTGGCTCTCTAACCTGCATATCAAATAATGAGACTTGTTCTGTGGATTTTCTCAGAGCACTCTGATGTGTGATAAGGTGTGAGATAAAATTAAGAGCAAGGGGAAGTGGAGAATAGAGCCTGAGCTTCTGTGTTGGAAATGATTTGAAAACATAAATGCAAGCCAAAGTCGAAGATGCAGAGAAAATGTGTCTGTGATATTTAAAACAAGGGAGAAACAAATAAAAACTCCCCAAGATAATACACTGCACAGATTGAGAAGGGAAACATGTATAATAAAAACAAAGCCCCACGATAAAAGAACAAAATGTTTACCTTGCATCTCTTTGAATAATTTTGCCACCTCATTTTAATGGTTTCCATTACAAACTCAGCCACTGTCTCTGGAAAAGCAAGGCTTAGAGCTCTCACAGGAGCTGTTAACCAGTCTGAGCCACTCATGTCACTCTTCCAAAACCCCAAACCAGGACAATGTATGCCGTCTGCCAGGGAAGAGCGGAAAGCCGTCTGTAAGGCAAGTTTGTGCTTGTTACAAATGATGGCAATTAGAGTTGAGCAAGCAGCACATGCTGTCTTCAGCTCTGAGCTCTCCATGCATGAGGATGAGAAATCCATTGGAGAACAAAGGACACCTTCCAGCTCTCGCTGTGCCATTGTCTCCTGCAACAATCCGGACAAGGACCCACACTTAGCCTTGGCTAAAGAAGTATTTCATGTTAGGAGAAACCATCAACAAACAGCAGGAGGACAACAGCCTTTTCCATTTCTTCTCTGACTGCCCTGTAAATCTCCCAGTGCTGTGTTCACACACAGCTCCTGAGGGACCCTTGTCCTCACACTCTCCATTGTTCTATGCAGAAAGCATACGATTTCTGTATTCGGTTTTGTGTAATGAGCTCAGAATGGATGGCTGCCATTAGTCGTAGGTTCTCTGTGAAGCTCTTAATCTTGCTGATGATATTTCTAGTTAGATTCCGAGAAATGCTCTTGATTGCACTTGGATATTTATGGAGAAGGAGAAGCGATTGACCCCACGTCCTTGAGAGAGGTAATTGAACTGAAGACATTTGTCTCCATGGGAGGGATTCATTCATCAAAGGGGTGATTCAAATGCAGAGGCAGGATATTCTGTTTCTGCCCAGGAAATTGTTCTGAATAAGAGGATGGGTTGTGAAGGAATCTGTCCAAAATTCTGTTCTTGCTTCAGGTCCCACCGACCTGCTCTAAGCCCCTCTAATTCATTAACTAGCCTGCTCCACCAATGGCTCTCCACTCTGGTGGATTTGGGCTCAGGTAAGGTGGCTTTCTCTTTTATAGTGCCCTGGTGCCTTCTGTAGCATCCATCATTTCCATCTCCGTGAAAACTGTTCCCTGAGTTTTAGCTGATGCACCATCTATCCTTTGTATTTTGAGCATCATATGTGCACCATGTCATGAACAGAAATCCTACAGCTGGATGTTCTTCCTGTTCTCATGAGGAACAGGGTCTCGGAGTGGGAATAGTCCCTGGATAAGAACTCTGGAAGAACCATCTCCTAGAATGACCCATGTCTCTTTCACTTAACATCCTTAGACTGAAGGATGTTTGCTTTCTATTCCTTTTAAACCTTTCAGCATTCTAGAAGTTTTCCATTTTTATCCATTTGATCACTATAACTTATTCAAGTTCAGGTGGAGGTTTTCTTACTGTCCTTAAATTTTAGTTTTCTCTCTCATAGTTTCAGAAACCAGACATTCAGAGAACCACATGATCTCAGAAAGACTGTTTCCTAACTAAGCTGGGATTCTTCAAATCCACTTGTGCCCTGTGTTGTGGCAAATTTGGAGGTTCACGAGGATGCCATCTCCTCACTTCAGAAGAACTTCACTTTTGAAGTGATGTTGACTGGGGATGACATCGTGAGTGTGAATCATGGATCTGTAATAGAGCAAATACCTCTGTAGTAGTGCAAATAACCAGGGCAACTTTACTGCCATACAATTCAATTTCCTCCCCTTTAAAACTTTTTATCTTTTTGCATTTGGTCTCATGTCAAAAGATTTTATTAGCAAAAGGCCTCTATGATCAAAATATATTTCCTTGATTTAAAATAATAGAGTACACATTATAAAACATTCAAATACAAAATTATAAAACAAGAATACTAATGTCCTTATAGATTTATTTACTGTCTACTTATTAATTTTACACTGACATTATTTTTTATTCATTTAGTTTATTGGAACATTTTAGTTATACTATATGATGACAGTATCTTTGAGAATTTGTACATTTACTATTTAAATCACTATGATACACTCTAAATCGATTAAAGCAAAAAACACCCACGTACACACATATATTTCAATGGAGGTAAGATTAACATGTGTAAAAATATTCACAAGTGTAAAAAATCTTTTTTTAACTTTTTTAGACAGTATATTTTTTCACAGCAGTTTCAGTTATTTATCGCAAATGAGTGGAAAACACAGATTCCTCAAACACCTCTTGCTGGGACACTGTGGTATCAACACTGTCTCCATGGTGATACATTTGCTACACCTGTAACCGACACAGACACATCTCTACCTAAGGACACTGTGCAGCAGGGCTCCCTAGGCTTTGCACAAATACCCTCCTCGCTCTGGAAACATCTAAATCCCAGATGCGTCTACATCCCACTGCATGGTCCGCTGTGCTCTGCCCGCAGAACACTGCGGCAGTTGTTTTTTATTACCCTTGTGTTTTTGCCTTCCTCAGAGTTGGAGTAGGGTCGTATGGATTGGAATCAGATGGCACCTCTTCCCTTCCTTAGTCCTGTGCATTTAAAGTTCCTCCATGGTTCTTTTTTTCATGGTCTGAGATTTTTTTTCTTTGCAGCGCTGAATAGTAGCCATTGTCTGAAGGCCTGTGGCTTATTTATTCACTCACCTGCAATAGGGCAATTACAGTGCTCCAAAGACCTCTCAATTATGAAGAAAGGTGCCACAAACACCCATGTGCACACACATATTTTGAAGTCACTGGGATAGAAGCACAACCTTACAGCAGTGCCACTACCCTGGGTTTCAGCTCTGCTCGGCACTGGGTAGTGATGTCTCATTATTTTGATTTCTATTTTCCCAGAGACATACAACACGGGACATGTTTCCATGTTCTTCTTCGTGTGCTTAATTCCAACTGTTTAACTGACATTAAATAGATCAACCAAACCTAGCTATTCCATTTCTGGCTGAAGAGAGACTGAAGGAAGTGGAGAGGAGCCTGTGCATCTGTGTGTACTGCGTGGGTGTTCACAATAGGCAGACGTGGATTTGTCCTAAATATCCATCACCATGGATGAAGGGAGTGTGGCACACACCCTCAATGAAATATTATTTATCTATAAAAAGAGTGAAATTTGTAGCAAAATGAATGGAGCTGGAGAACACTGCTAAATGAAATCAGCCAGAGTAAGAAAGTTTATTGTTGTCCTTCTATGGAAGCCCAAATACAGTCAGTCTGAATGGACATTAGTGATGAGCTGGGGACGGGGTGATGCTGATCACCAACAGAGGAATATGCTGTATTCATCCACAGCAAGGTGCAGTGATTATAGGTCCAGAAACTTGTCACATATTTTATGAAGAGCTAGAAGACAAGAGCTCAGAGTTTTGAAACATAGGAAAATGACTAAAAGAGAAAGAGATGGTATTTACTCTGCTTTGGCACTGCATATTGTATACGTGTACTGGAATAACATACTGTGCTCCATTGATATTTACAGTTACTACCTGTTCATAAAAATAAGTGAATGAGTAAGTAGAGTTTTCAAAAAGAATTCAACAGAGACTTTATACATTTCATAGAGAGTAAGTCAATATGGATCATGGAAGAAATATCAAAGGTGACACTGTAAATCTCCTAAACACAAGGGAAAAATCGAGATGACATCACAGATACATATATGAAAGAAAGAATCCATATGTTTTACCTAAGATTGAACACCTGTGTTAGGAGGATGAAAAGGCAGCCCCAGATTTCAAGAAATAGCTGCAAAAGCAGAGCTCATACCTGACTATTAATCCAAAATAGACAAGGCAATCTTTAAACTCAAAAATAAGGAAATGAATAACCTGATTATAAGTGGCCCAAGGCCATAAAAATGCCTTAAATAAAAATATCCATTTTAAACTGAAAGACACTTTAACACTCAGTATATTCACAATATTTGCCACCCCCTGTTCTGCCTTATTTCACCAGACTTTCCTCATCCCTAGTAGAGACCTCTGCCTTGTGAGCAGCTGCTCCCCCTTCCCTAGCTCTTCCTCTGGACACCGCACACATGTCCCTTCTTTCTTTACTATTCACCCGTGTGGGATACTGAATCATAAACGGTGCTTCCTTTTGTGTACAGCTCCTTTGATTCGTACACGCGCAGCACGTTTGGCAGAATAATGTTCCGCTTCCTGTGCATATCACAATTTGATGTTCCTTCACCCACTTATGAAGATTTGCTCTGCTGTCACCTTTGCCGCCGAAGTAGCTGTTCCTTGAACACGGATGTACAGGTGCTTAAATATCATCTCAAATCTTCCTGGTCTTCTTAGTTTACCTAGCCGCAAACCAGAAAGAACCAAGATATATCATGAAAAGATATAAATTTGCAATGCTGAATGTCATTGTATTGCATACCTAAAATGTACCAATGAAATTAATTAAAAAATAAAATAAAATAAAATCCCATTCAGGAAAAATATTCTTTTGACTCATAAATAATAATATATATCAGGAATAAGGCATAATTAAAGATGGTGTCATAAAAGAAATTTATTAAATTCCATTCGTTATCATATAGTAAGAGGCACAGGGGTGAGGCTTTTGTGTTGCATTTCTAAATATTATAACTGATCCATGTGTATTTGGTAGAGTTCATTTCACTAAGGAAAATCCATTTCTAGGATCCATTATTTCAACCAACAAGTAGTTAAATTTCCTCAGGAAAACTCATTTTAGCCTAGCTTTATCAAATTAGAAAAGTCTGGGGACTAATGCAGATACCAATAGTGGAAATTCTTTCGTAGGCCCCTAGCGAGTGGTTCTTTTTGATATTATCTGTGAATGATCAATTAATAATAGGTTATTTCCTGAACTCTGATGTTACTTTTTTTTGGGGGGTGTACTGGGTATCGAACTCAGGCCCTCACGCTTACAAAGCAGGTGGCAGAACCACTGCGCTAAATCCCAGACCCCTGAACTCTGATGTTAAAGCTCACCCAGTTGGTGAATGCAGGGTCCTGATCCTGACAAGCAAGTCATGTAACTTGTAAGATGTGTCACAGGACTTCTTGGTGAGATGGGTAGGTAGCTGTGCTTTGGCTTTATAGTTGAGGATAAAGGCTCACAAGCTTGACTTGCCCAAATTTACAGAAAGAACAAATAGAAGAGTCAAGAATTCTGACTGCTCATTTAGCTGGATCCTAATTCTTGTGTTGCTACAAAGGAAATGATAAAGTCTCCTAAACAATAAGTCACTACAAGAAAATTCCTAAAATGTTTATTATCATGAAGGCATGTGCTTGCAATTGAAAGAAATAAAATTTTGAATGAAAGATAAGAGTTTCTTTCCCTTTTTAACCCTATGTAGTACTTTGGCTACTCACTTAAATGTTTAGATTTGTATTTTCTAGCCGATTATGTGCCTGGGCTTTCAGGTAGATTGTACATGAAATTTTAGAAAAATATTGCTAGCACAGAGTAGGTATTCAGAAAGTTTTTATCATTATCTCCTTGACAGTGGGGCACACACCCATTTTTCCTGTGTCTCCAAACACTTAGTGTGATACTGTGTTGAGGAATGTCTGATTATAATTTCAGCAAATCAGGGCATCAGAAACCATGAACTAAGGGTAGGGGTGCCAGACAAGTTTCATATTTAATGTTTCTCCACTCTTGAAAGTGACTCTTCTGCAAGAAATTAAATGTGTGACTGATGACAGCATGTTGGGAACAGTGATCTATACACGTGAGATTCCTGTCAGCAACCTCTCCAGCCAAGGCTAAAAGCTTTTAACCCTAAACAAGCTAGTGCAGGGATCTGAAACCCAAGGCCAGTGTGAGTGTCACTCCCCTGTATATCTGCTCAGCATTAGTCCCGCTTAAATAGGAATGCTAGCGCCCTCCCAGATGCATGCAGTGATGTCCATACATGCAGAGCCCTGGCCCCAGGAAGAACGCATTAAAATTACTTAGAGCTATGGCTCTCAGTGGCTCTGAAATACTTCATTCAAATAATACATACCCACTAAGCTACTGCAAATGAATACATCATCACTGAGAAAGCTACTGATTTTCATTTTAAAAAATTAAAAATCCACCCTGACACCGACAGCTTCCATGTGTTCTTCCCACCTGACCCAGCATGGTGGATCACTCACTCTTTTTGACCAGAGCCTCAGTGCTGCGGTTAATCTTCCAGAATAGGAAATGCAAGGTTAGGTACTTTTCCTTGTCTCCGTGAGTTTGGATTCCTCTAAGAGACTGTGACAGAGTCTGACAGACTGGGCTGTTTATTGACAGGAGACATCTATCTACTCACCGTTGGAGAGAGTGCGAGGTCCCAGGTACAGGGCCAGCAAATGTGGTGTCTGATTGTGGACACTGTCCAGCTTCCACACTGGTCATCTTCTTGCTGTGGGGGTATTGGGGTCAAGGAGCTCTCTGAGATCCTTTTGAATGGGCACAAATCCAACTGATGGGAAATTAATTTTCTGATCTATCCATCCTTCAAAGGCCTGCACATACTGCACACTGCTGAATGTGCCTAGCACGTGGATTTGGAAGTGTACAAATATTTCCCCTGCAGGACTCCACCATAATTGGCACGATGCTCAATTAGGCCCAAGTAAATCACAAGCTTTGTTTTTCTCCAAAAGCATCTACTATTTCGGGATCCTTCTGTCTGATACATCTGCCCCCTGCTAAAGCAAGAAAATAAGTTGACCCTCTGTTATTTGCCCCTAGAACCTCCTCTAAGTTGGAAGCTGCATCTTTATTGACTGTGTCCAGAATTGTGCTTTCATGTGTACTCGATACAGGAATCTGTTCTCCTGTTGTTTTCATTTCTTCCACTTTTCAGAAATTTCTCTAATGCACCAACACCAGCAAACTATTTAACTTGTAATTATAGTAGGAACAGTGAGTGCGTCTCAGAACTTCTTACTGGCAATTCAGTTTTTAATATAGCACAGACACTGTTTCCTTTTGGAAACCACTCTGGATACAAATGTTTTCAAAAGCACCCCTCTCTCCTGTTTCTGATGAGTAAACTCCATATTAACTTTTTCTTAATAAACAAGAATTAGCCTTCCAATTTCTCACTATTTTTCTTTAAATCGCTTATTTGCCAACTTCATCATTTGCATTTCCCCCTCTTATGTGGGTATCTGTCTTCTCTCATTTTTATCACACATTCATTGCTTTTGTAAATTAATTATTTTAGGTTCTTTGAGATCAGTGTGTCATATAAGAAAGTTATGCAGTATAATTTTTTGCATTCATTATTCTGTATTATTTCTAACAAATTAATTTAATAAGCATTTGACTCTACAGAGTTTTCTCTTTACGACTCAAGATGTCTCTATTCACTTTCCAGTAATCTGTCATGAGATAGCACATAATACACTGGTCTGCAGAGGAGAGTGTTAGGAGCCGTGCCTTTAGTATTCTCAAAGGACACAGCAAATTTAGGGAAACTGGACTCAGAATAGCTATAAAACACATTAGGAGTTACTTTTGTAGTCTTCCTCTCTAGAATATCACCATAAACAGCTACAGACCTTGAGGTGGATTTGTGGTCACTGCCCCGGGAGATGGCAACATGGCCACTCAAGTTTGAGTCCAGCATGGATAATGAAATGATTTAGCAATATCCTCTCTTTAAAAAAAAAAGGAAGGGCTGAGGTTGTCACTCCACGCAAGGGTCACTGGGTTTCTTTTCCATCACAATAACAACAATAACAAAAAGACACTGTGACTGTGCTTTACACAATAATTGCTTATGAGACAATAAATAGAAACATAAAAAAGACTGAAGAGTACTGAAGAGATTTCCTAAGTTGTGGGTAATTGGTTCATACAAAACAGAATTCTGGTGAAGCAGAATAAATAGAATAAATGCTAATCAACATAAAAACTATAAATACTATGATAATAATGTCCAAAAACAGTTCTGTATGTAATGTTTATTTCAATAGGAAAACACAATAATATGCTGTATAAAAGAAGTATCTTTATAAACATGTAATGAATACATTTTTCTCACCTGAATAAAAAATGACTATCAAAATTAAAAACATTAATTTAAAGTTTAGCTATGATATGAATAAATATGAAAATAAAATTGTGAAACAAACAGTACATTACTCAGTTTTACATGGCTCTTCTTGCAAAAAAAGAATTTCTTACAAATAAATAAGAAGGAACAAAAATAATCCAATAAAATAGGCAAGATGCTTAAACACATACTACTGATGGAACCATGTGATTCAGTAAAGAGACTGTCCATGGGACAGGGGAACTCAGGAGGAGGCTAAACCAAACACAGCAGCAGAGCCAAAGGGACTGAGTCAGGCTCAGACCAGATATGTCACCAGGACTTGAGTTTATTCAGATGAATTCTCCCTGGAAAAATAATCCCACATGTTGTTTTCTTTCTTTTTAATCATGTTTTAGATTCTTGTCCTGTCACAAAAGCATTCATATGATAAAGTATAATTGTATTTCTCAAAAGTCAAAAAAAGAAAGAAGTTATAAATGTTCCAAACATTAGAATGAGCACAGACTAATACAAACACAAATTAGAGAAATTGGAGGGGAAGAAAATTAAAGGATGGAGAACATCTTGAAATAATATTAATCTCTAAAAAGATGTTGCTAGAAATCACAGCATTGTATATCACAATTTCTGGCATTAAATAATAATTGGATATTTCAGAGCCAAATTGTTTTACAAAAGGCTAAAGTGAAGGCTGGAAGAAGGATCAAAATCATACTTGAGAGCAGAAACAGAAATGGAAATACTGGAAATTGTGAAAGAGACCATAGAAACACATGTAACAAAGAGGAAAATATTGGCCCAAAACATGGCTGCCATCTTGCCCCCTCCCTCCTTTTTTGAGCAAAGAGGAATTATCTGAGGCTGTATATAAAATGTATAATATACTTAATGAACTCGGTGTGATCAGAAAATAAGATGCCTGCTTAAATGTTTCAAAATGTAGTACAATAAAAAACACATGGTCGCTATAAACATAGGGGTGCACATATCTCTGTGATATGATTTTTTAAATTATTTTGGAAAGATATCCAGCAGAGGGATGGCTGGGTGAAATGGAACCTCTAGTCCCAGCTCTTTGAGGTATCTCCATATTGATTTCCATAGTGGTTGCACCAGTCTGCACTCCCACCAACAATGGAGAAAGGTTCCTTTCTCCCCACAACCCCACCAACATTTGTTATTGGTTGATTTCTTCATAGCAACCATTCCTTATGCGGTGAAGTGGAATCCTAGTGCTGTTTTCATCTGCATCTCTCAAATGACCATTGATGTGGAACATTTTTTCATATATTTACTTGCTGCTTCTACTTCTTTGTTTGAGAAATGTCTGTTCTTTTAAGATGCCCATTTTTGAATCAGGTCTTTATATTTGGGGGGGGGCTGATTGTTTTGAGTTCTTTATATATTCTAGATAATAGTCCCTTGTCTGAGGAGCAGCTGGTAAAAATTTTTTCCCACATTGTAGGTTGTCTCTTAATTCTGTTGGTGGTTTATTTTGCAGCACAGAAGCTTTTTAGTAAGATGAGATCCCATTTGATTCTTTTCACTAGTTCCCATACTACTGAGGATTTGTTCATAAAGTCTTTTCCAATGCTAATATCTTCAAGAGTTCTGCCTAACTTATCTTCAAGCAAGTTTAGTGTTTCTGTTTTAATATTTAGATCTTTAATCTACCTGGATTTCAATTTAGTGCATGGAGAAAGATAAGTGTCTAGTTTTAATCTTTGGCAGGTTGAGATCCAGTTTTTCCAACACCATTTATTAAAAAGGCTATCTTTCCTTCAGTGTGGATGGTCAGTTCCTTTGTCAAAGATGAGGTAACTGAGTACATCTGGAGTTGTTTTTGTGTCTTCCAATCTGTTCCACTGATCCTCAGGTCTGTTTCTTTTCCAGTACCATGCTATTTTTATCACAGTTGCTTTGTAGTATAGTTTCAAATTGGGAATTGTTATACCTTCTGCCATGTGTCTGTTGCCTAGGATGGCTTTTGCTATTCTAGGTCTCTTATGGTTGCAAATGAATTTTTGGATTCTTTTTTCTAGTTCTGTGAAATATAATGTTGGAATTTCAATTGGCATTGCATTGAATCTGTATAGCAGTTTTGGTAATATTACCATTTTCACCATATTGATTCTTCCTACCTAGTAGCAGGGGTTATCTTTCCATTTTCTTATATCTTCTTTGATCTCTTTTTTCAGAGTGCTGTAGTTTTCAGTGTAGAGGTCTTTTGCTTCTTTTGTTAGGTTGATTCCTAGATACTTCATTTGTTTGGATGCTATTGTGAAAGGAATTGTTTCACTAATTTCTCTCTCAGTGAGTCTGTTACTCATGTACAAGAAGGCTATAGTTTGTAATAGCTAAAACTTGCAAACAGCCCATTTGCCCATCAGTTGGAAACTGGATAAAGAAGATGTGGTTTTTCTATAAAACAGAATACTACTCATCCATAAAAAATGAGACATTAGATTCATTCATAGGAAAATGGATACATATTGGGGATATAATCCTAAGTGAAATAAATAGGTCACACATGTGTAAATACCAAATAGCTTATCTGGTGTGAAAAACTATAATAGTACATAAGATCCTAATGAGATAATTGACAATGTGAAATAGGAAGAAAAGGGCTAAAGCAGTAGGGAAAGTGGAAAGG
Source organism: Fukomys damarensis (assembly GCF_012274545.1). Classification (NCBI taxonomy): domain Eukaryota; kingdom Metazoa; phylum Chordata; class Mammalia; order Rodentia; family Bathyergidae; genus Fukomys; species Fukomys damarensis. The sequence goes on from NW_022900929.1 coordinate 29,761,181, forward strand.
GTTGGGGAAAGCTAATAAGGGAAAATAAAAAAATACGAAAAAGTAAAAAATGAAAATAAAGTGTTTGTAAAAGGGGAGGGGAGGATGGGGTGAAGGGAGGGCAGGGATAAGGGGAAAAAATGAGAACCAAGACCTGTCATGTAAAGGTACAAGATCCCAATAATGAATGTAACTGTACTGTATACCTAAAATGTACCAATAAACTCAATTTAAAAATAAGAAAAAAACCCACATGGACAAGAATCCCTGCCCAATGCCTCCCCTCACTCTGAACGTACTTATCCCCTCCTTCTTGCCACTTTCAGAAGCAGCTGTGGAGTCCTCTTCCAGAGGTGTCTTCACCAGCATTGTCGTGACTACTTTCATATTCTGAATTCACACAAAGTGTTTATTTTCCATGGTCATTTTGATTTTGGGGAGAGCCAGAAATTGCTCTGTTGCAGCTTTGGTGAACAAGGTGGATGAGAACACAGTAGCATGTTTTTGTGTGTCTGGGAAGATTTGCCATTTGGGGTGGGTGTGCCCAGGTGTATAGCATGCTAAAGCATTGTGCTATGTTTCAGTTGGCTAGAGCCCCACATCACACTGAAGAGGAAGAACGGAACTATTCAAATCCATCTCTCCCTTTCCACCCATTTTGTGTGACTGATAACATTCTTTTCTGATGTTCTCAACTTGGAATTCATTCTGCCACTTTTTTCTGAGTAGCATTTGTATTTCTGACCAAACCACTTGGTTGCTGATGTCATAAATTTAACTGTCATAAATCAAGAGTAACTTCCTTGTGTAAAACCTTATGATATCCTCATATGCAGCTAAAATAATTTGGTTAAAATTGTAAGAAAATGTAGAACGTAACTCAGTATCCACTTGCTTTAGAAATCTTGACTGGACTCCAATTACTTTTTCCCAAAATGAAAGGCAAATACATTTAATAGTTTTTGAGAAAGTATAATAAGTCTTCTACTTCTGATAATTCAAAAAATGGTAAGATATTAAGGATCTTAGTTTTATCATATCCTTAGATATCAATACAAATTTTAGTCAGTGTTAGAAACAATTATAGACGACAGCATCAATGAAATAATTTTGTAAAATTTCATTGTAATAGAAAAAAAGTTGAGACTATTTAGTTTGTGTTTTTATTTTGTTTTATTCGTTTTAATTACATGAGCCAAAATTCAATATCAATATAAATTTTTGTTTGCTATAATTATGTAGCTAAATGATATTTAAAAACATATTTTAGTAATGTTGATCTAAATTGATTTCATATTTACACACCTGTCAATTAATTCTAGTGAATAAGCAATCAGGCTGAAGACAATTTCATCAAGTAAATTAATTTGCTTTAAGGTGCAGTTGAAAATTTTGTGTTTACTCAAAACTGAATGAGTAGTTTAAATATTATATTAGCCAAACAAAGATTGTTTCACTTTTTTTTTTCTCCAAATGCATTGGTACTTAAATATAAACACAAACAAATAACAGGAAAAAAAATTACCTGGAATACTTTAATAGTGATTAAGATGAATCAGAGAATTAAGTAACTTTTTCTTCTGATTAAAGGCTAATCTCTGGCTTTTGTTTTCACTATTTTGAAATTCAACAACCAAATGAATTCCATTCATATGCACTTTGAATACCGTTAGAACACTTGTACTAATGTGATTTTTTTTAAAGGTTACTGAAGGAGTAGAGAAACAGATCCAAAACATGAATACTTAAGAATGTAGGAACAATATAGAACAAATATTAACAGACATGAAGAAGTTAATAAACACTAGCACAGTTGTAATGAGGGACCTTAACAATACACTGTCACAAACAGACAGGTCAACTAGACTCTAGGTCAACAAAGAAATATCAGAACTGAACCAAATTTGTGAATAAATAGACTTAGCAGATGTTGATGGAGTGTTCTACACCAAAACTTCAGAAAACACATTCTTCTCAGCTGCACATGGGGTGTTCTCCAAAACAGACCACATACTGGCCTGTAAAACATGCTTAGGTAAGTGCAAAGGAATTGAAATTGTCTCATGCATATAACCTGACCACAGTGCAATGAAGTTAGAGATCAGTGGCAAAAGAAACCACAAATACCCCATAAACACATGGAAATTAATACCCTCAGGAGTAATCAGTGAGTCACAATGAAACTAAAGGAGAAATTAAACAGTATCTACAATTAAATGATAATACCAATAAAACATACAGCAACTATGGGACACAGTGAAAGTAGTCCTCAGACAGAAAGTTATAGCCCTGAATTCTCACAGTAGGAAAACAGTGAGTTCAAACAGATAACCTAATCCTGAACCTTAAGCTTCTGGGAAAAGGAGAATAAGTCATGCCCAAAGCTTTCACATGAGGAAGGAAATATTAAGGATCAGAGCAGAAATTAACACAATTGAGACTAAGAAAACAATACAAAGAATCAATGATTCTGAGTTGGTTCTTTGAAAGACAATACAATCAACAAACCTTTATCCAGTCTTATTTAAAAACAAAAGACCAAAATCTGTGCAATAAGCAATGAAAAGCATGAAATCACAATAGATCCTGTGGAAATCCAGAAGATCATCAATATCTAGTTTGAGAACCTATACTCACATACAATGGAAAACAGAAAAATTGGACAGAGTTCTAGATACATATGAATTACCAAAGCTGAAACAAGAAGATATTAAAATTATAAATAACCCAATGTCAGCCATTAAAATTGAAAATGTAATTAAAAACTTACCAACAAAGAAAATTCCAGGTCCTGATGATTTCGCTGCTGAATTCTACAAAAAATTTAGAAAAGTTCTAATGCCATTTCACCTCAAACTCTTTAATGAACTAGAAAGGGAAACAATACTTTTAAAATTATTCTTGGAAGCAGTATTACACTGATACCAGCTCCAGAAAAGGACCCAAATGGAAAAACAACAACAACAACAACAGCAAACCCAAGCCAATCTCCCTAAACAACATAGATGAAAATTCTTGAATAAGATACTACCAAACAGAATGCAACAAAATCATTCAGAGAATTATACACCATTGCCAAGTAGGATTTGTCCCAGGGATGCTGAGGTGGTTCAACGTATGTAAACAAATAAATGTACTACACAATATAAACAGAGCCAAGGACAAATACCATATGATCATCTCAATAGATATAGAAAAAGCATTTGGCAAAGTCCTACATCCATTCATGATAAAAACAAAACCCTAAAGAAAATTGGATAGGTGATGTGGTCTTTATATTACTGTGATAAGTCCATCTATGACAAATCAACAGCAAACATCATGCTAAGTGGACAAAAACTGAAAGTTTTCACTCTAAAATAAGGAACAAGAAAAGGATTTCCACTGTCACCACTCCTGTTTAGTATAGCTCTGGAAACATTTGTCAGAGAGATTAGACAAGCCAAAGAAATTAAAGGAATCTCAGTGGTGCTGCCACATGCTTTGCAAGCACAAGGACCAGAATTCAATCCCAGGTACCCCCCCCCAAAAAAAAGAAAGAAAAAAAAAAGAAGAAGTTAAACTACCATTATTTGCAGATGACATGCTACTCTACTTAGAAGACCCCCAAGACTCTTCAAAAAGACTTGTAGCGGGCTGAGGATTTAGCTCAGTGGTGCAGCTGTCTGCCTTGCAAGTGCAAGGACCTGAGTTTTTTCTCTAGTACAAAAAAAAGAAAAGACTTGTAGATTTAATAATCAAATTCAGCAGTGTACCTGGATATACAGTCAACACACCTCAGTAAGAGAGAAATTCGGGAAAACACACCTTCCACAATAGGATTCCACCACCCAAAAAAGAAGTACCTAGGAATCAATCTAACGAAGGAAGCAAAAGACCTCTACATTGAAAACTACAGTACCCCGATAAAGGAGATTAAAAAGCATATCAAAAAATGAAATGATATCCCCTATTCTTAGTGGGAGAAAAAGAGGAATCAAGATACAGCATGTCCATGTACAAATTCCCTAGGGCAAATGTGATCACTGTGTATATCTAAATTGCACCAATAAAATTAAAATTTAAAAATAAAACATTTAAAAGAATGTAGGATCAACTAAATAAAAATGATATTATAGTTTAGTAGCACTAAACTGATATTATGGAAGTTTAGTATTATGAATTTACTATTATAGCTTTCCATTTTGTAAATACCAGACAGCAGGAGCTCTGGCTGTGGGGGGCCTCAAATACATCCTATTATGAGGATACCATTTTACCATAGGCATTAATTCCAGAATCCCATTAGTTTTATCAAAATTTTACATTTAAATCATATCTGTGTATTTCTACTGTCTCCCTAGATGAGTACTGAATTCTATTTTCTGAGTTAAGACACTAAAAGGTTTATCTTGCTTGGAGAAAACAGTTCGTGTCATTTTTCAAGTCTTTACTCCTATAATTTCTATTTTTAATTTATACTCGTCAGGACATTTAAAAGTGCTTGGTAAAAGAAAGGGACTAAAGGTGTAGGGAAGGTGGGATGTGTAGGGGGAAGGGTAATAAGGGAAAAGAAAAAAAATGTGAGATAAAGAAAAGATGAAAATAAAGTGTTTGTAGATGGGGAGGGGAGGAGAGGTGAAGGGAGGGCAGGAACAAGGGGAAAAAATGAGAACCAAGACCTGTCATGTAGAGGTACAAGATCCCAACAATGAATGTAACTGTAGTATATCCCTAAAATGTACCAATAAACTCAATTAAAGCTGAAAAAAAATTAGTTGTCTACTCTGTTGTTCAGATGAAATAAGAGTAATCTTTAGATACAAATAATTGCTTTCTTAAAGTTCGCAATGTCTTTAAAATATTTTAATTTGCTAAAAATGATTTTTAAGTCACCTGATAGTTACAGAAGGAAGTAACCATAGGAAGATAAACCACCAAGGTGCATTCCTTTATCGTTTTCTTCCCAGTTTTAAAGGCAGGGTATAGAATTCAACACAATTAAAAATGGTCCTCTGATAATACAATTTTCAGAAATGTTTTCAGTCGTTCATTCCTTTCTGAAGTTTTAGCCACCCCTGAGCCGAAGGAACGCCTGTGAATTTACTGCATTACCAAAAACGAAGCCTCGCCTATTTCTTTTCGTTCAAAGCCGTGCTGGGTTCTCGGGCTGCTCAAGCTGTTTTACAGCTGCCGCTTCCCCCAGAGCATACGAAAGCCTCGTTTTCTGGATCCTGAGAGGATCCGGCGGCGACGTGTCAGGGCTCCATGCACCATGCACCACGCCCTCCGGGGTGCAAAGTCTTGGCCAGGCGTGCACGCCTGAGAGGGGGCCAGCAATCATGATGGTGGGAGGCCTGGGGTACCCCAGCTGGAGGAAGACCAGGGCGTGGCTGCAGTCAGGGTGCAGAGCCGGTCACCTTTGTCCTTCTGACTCTCTCGCAGGCCCGTGCTCAGACCGCAGCCAAGCAGGAAGACCCGGGTCCCATCCGTGACGCGTGGAGTTGCCAGGGATCTTGGGTGGGAGCACATCAGCCACCTCGGCGCAGCGCAGACACGTGGCTTCGTTGTACAGACCATGCAAGGTGAGCGCAAGTGGGAGACCTGCTCCTCTCCCGACCATGTCTCTGGGTCCTCCCTGCCCGAGTACAGTCAAGGCTGGTTCTTCTACCCCATTACATTTTTCTCACACTGGACAGAACTGTGCAGGAGAAAATTCAGCTTTGATAACAGTTTATCTAGTAGTGCTTTCCAGTGAGTTGAGAAATTTTGAAATAATGGAAGAAAAAAGAGGCTCTCGGCTTCAGAAAACTTGGAAACCATGTCTTGTTCAATGAATGCTCGATTAAACGGGGACACTGGGTGATTGTATTTTCTTCTGCTTTGGATTCTTAATTATCTGGCCTGCTGTAGCTTCTGGATGAGCTCAGAAATGTAAATGAATTAAAGATCTGAGAACTACAGAGCAAGACCCTGTCTCAAAATTAAAAAAAGAAAAGAAAAAGAATTCCTATTGCCTCATTTTCATGTCACTTCCAAAAGGACAAGGCAGCCCACAGAAGTCAGCCAGTCTTTGCATATTATACATAAGCAGGCCGTGTGTCAGTCACCGAGTCCCTGCCAGGACACAGCACCTGACACCCAGGACTAAGCCAGGAGAGGTCTATTTTGGTTCATGTTTCTGAAGCTTCAATCCATGTTAGGTGGCTTCAAATTAGGAAGAGTGGGGTGGGAGGAAGAGGGAAGCTGCTGGCATCGGGGCAGCAAGGGAAAGGAGAGCCATCCAGAGCCAGGAAGTGGGCTCCATCCTTACTGGTCATCAGTGCCCTACTTCTCCAGACCAGACCCCACGTCCCAAGGGTGACAGCCATGAGGCCCCCATGTTCCAATTACCTCCCCGAAGCCCCACGTATGGGCATGGGAGGCTTTGGCGAGACATTCTCAATACAGTCCATCTTGGGAAGTAACAGTTTAGAAAATGACATTTCCAATACACAGTGTGTCTTTACTGTGCTGCAGGTACCACTCTGTACAAAAAGCACAGAGGATAAATCAAGGCAGAAGAACTATCATTGATTAGGTGAAGCGAACACATGAGTAATTTCACCTGACAAAAGTTATGAGCAAGACCAAGACGTGTGCATAGCAGAAGAAACAGAAGTCAAAGAAACAACAGTTTAAATCACAGATGAAGAAGAAACTATGCACTAGGTGGAGAAAAAAGAAAGTGAGTTTTAAGGGAAAGGACAAAGCACAAAGGGTTTGTGGAGGAAGAAACCCAGCCCCTTGCTACAAATGCGGACCGTGTGAGGCCCCCAAAAGACTGGCGCATAGCTGGGCATAGATGAAGTCGTTTGCATGCAGGGGAACTGAGAAATGAAACATTTTCTGACTGATGACACAGGTATTGGTTGTGATTCATGATGTCCCACGCTGTCGTTTACTTGATCCTCAGCACGTAATTTTTGACCTCAGAGTACGTTAGTGTACTTTTGCTGGTGAGAGCAGGGAGGTTACTTTTACCAAGTTTTTGTTTTCAATCCCAAACCTACCTTACTGTCCTGTAATAAATCTCGGGTGCAACAGCACACCTCAGGGAAATGGGAAATTGTAGGAGTTATGCTTCTCTCTGTCATTACAGGCTTGTGTTTGACAGGTAAAGAAATGCATTAAAATACAAAGAAACAAGGGCAAAATGAATATTTCGTACAAATAAAAGCAATCTCCAAGAAGAGAATACAGTAGAAAACACTATCAAAATCTGTGCACTTCTTTCATTAAGACTGTCAAATAAATTTTCACTGAGAGAGATTTATTTTTGTTTTGGCCTTTGTGGTGGGGTAAGTTTCATCTGTTGGTTTTTTCCTTGGATTTAAAACTAAACCTAAACAGCGACCCACGTTTTCTTTAGTTAAGGGATAATGTTTAGGAATTGCAAAGTATTAAAATTAGCTTCCATGTGGAGGTGTAAATAATTCAGTCTCCAAAAATAAAGAAAAAAACAATAATTCAGTCTCCAAGGTGGCCAGCATCTCATTGGGGATATTGACTTAGCCCTGGTCAAAGGGAGCACAGTGATTCAATGCTGCTAAATGTAAAGGCGAACCTCTGCCTGACATAGCATCTGTGACCACACGCATGGCTGCCTCAGTGGGTCAGTTTGGTGGAGGAGCCGAAGTCACATTATTGCTCTTGGCTATGATTTTTAAAAACAGGGTAGAGCCTGGACTCACATCCTGGAGGACTGGTACTGAATGTCCTCTAGGCTCCTGAGCTGGATGTCTGCTGCACCTGTGATACCCAGTTACCAGATGCTGAGCTGCAGGAGGGACCTGGGGAGAGCCTGACTCCTGAATGTGAGTTTTCTTCCTGGTGCTGACCAGCAGGTCATAGCTCTGTGTTTCGTGGCTTCCCACTCTGAATGTATGCTTTTCATTCTAGGTTTTGTAAAACATGTATGTGATGGCCTGTATCTTACAAAATAATATTAATTATAGATTTTTTTCTGATTTCTTAGTTTTGAAAAACAAACAGTATAATAAACTCATTATAGATTGTTTATTGGGGGTCAGGCATTATATGCAATACTGTTTATACATTTTCCTTTTTTAATGAGTAAAATTAACAAATCATGTATGTTTAAGTGGTACAACAGGATGTTTTGAAATACATAAATGTTGTCAGATGATTGCTACATTCTGAGTAATTGCCTTATCTATCATCTCCTAACAATTCTTAATTTCCTCCCCTGAGAAACATAATAGTAAAAGTAAAAAAGTCCTCTGGAACAAGAGAAAACTTGCACTGAACATTTTACCCTCAGAGACAGATTAAACCAGTAATGTGAACACCGGTCTACTTCTGTATATCTCTTTCTAAATGTACAGTTTTGAAAGTAAAACGTAACAATGCCATGTATACTTGGTGTGACCAAAACATGGTGAATGTTTATTTTTTGTAATTAATACATTAAAAGACAGTTTGGCATTAATCTACTCACCATCTTCTGCCTCAGTCCAAACACATTGACCCACCCCACTGCCACCACTTTCTGAAGCGTGTCTGAAAGTCTGCTGTCCTGAGTGTCTGTACAATGTATGATCAAAAACCTAGTGAATGCTGCTGCTGAGTCCTGTCCAACAGAAAGGCAACTTGTAAACACCGTGTCCTCATTCCTTTATTCACCAGATTGGACCCTGTGTGACTCCTAGCTCCCCCCCAAAGTCAAAATTACAATGAAAGGAACTGTTTTTGAATCCATTCGGGTCATCAACTCAGCCAGGACAGAGCAACTAAAGACACTTAGGAAAGAGGACTCCGGAGCTGCTGCGGGAAGTAAACTGCTTCACTGAAGGGTATATTTTAGAAAACGATCTTATGTGAATGATGGATACTGCACTGAGGAATTTTAGGGTAGTGAAACTACACTGTGTAATGTCTACTGTGCACACGTGTAATTATATGTTGAGTAACAGTATATGTATGTAATTTCATAGCACTTGGTGATGGTGCATAGATGCTATTGTATGTTTAGGCAAACCACAAACACAGAAACACTGAGCATGCACCCTTGGGTGAGCTGTGGGCATGCGGTGCTCATGTGGTCCATGCACAACCCAGGGCACAGCTGGGTCAGCCCAGGTTCCTCCCTGCCCTGTCCATCTCGGACACCAGTGAATAGGAGCAAATCCATGGCCTCAGTGAAACTGTTGTCTTCTCTGAACTCAGAGCCTCACCAGTCTGATGTGAGCCTGGACTATGCCATTAAGTCATGAAATTCAAAAATAATGAAACACACACTTCAGTCACCTGTGGCTTCCTCATCTCCCCACCAGCCTGGGGATCTGGGTCCGTGATGGGGGCCTTCCATGGGACCTGCGGGGACCAGCAGGGGAGGAATGCGCCCTTTCTGTGGTGCTCCCCTCTGAAAGCTCTGAGGGAGGAGTCGAGGAGCCCTGCTGCATCCAGAGAGCCTCATGGGAGCCTCAGGGGCAGCGAAGCAAAGACACAAACACTGAAGGGTGGACAGTCACAGGAAAGCGCAAAGAAGGGCATTTGAACAACGCTACCGACTGTAGTGAGAAGAAAGGTACACTTCGGTGATGTAAAAGAAATAGCTGAAAGTAATGACATAACTACAGCTGGTGAGCAGAGAAAGGAGGCCCAGCAGAGGGGTTAAAGACTGTCATTTCCTGTCAAGCACACTGGGAGTCAGGACCTTCCATTTTCACTGCAGAGTAAGATGAAAAAGCCAATTAGATAAATGTATTAATGTAGACGTTAATGTAGTTTACTAAGAGTAGCTTAAAATTACTTAAATAACAGAAAAGGTCTTAAAAAACATAAAGTCTCTAAATGTAAGTGATGTTAAGTAAGCTTAGCAGTATATATAAAAAAAAAAGCGAGCTTAGTGTGGCAATGCACTGCTGTAATCTCACCATGAGGGAGGCTGAGGCAGGCAGATTGCAAATTTGAATCTACCCTGGAAAACGCAGCAAGACCCTTCTTCTAACTAAAAAATTAGGAAAAAGACGACTGAGAATTGAGCTCAGGGTAAAGTCTCTGGGTTCAATGCCTAGTACCTCAAACAAACAAACAAAAAACATCACAGTAAAAATGAAAAAAATAATCTCAAAAATGTTTTTCATTTAAGTGTAATTTTTATTTCATTTAAATGTATGCATAATCATTACAATTTTTATTTGTATTGAATATAAGGAAATAATCCAAGATTTGGTCATAAAGGACATCAACTATTAAAAACAATAGCATTCACCTAAAAGTTGAAAGACAATATGTGAAAATTAGAGCAAGAATTATCTTATCAATTTGCACAGATATTTAAAAAATCTACTATGCAGTAGATCAAATAGTAAATGAAATAGATATGCAAAGACTCTCAAAAGTAAAAATATATGTATACCCATTTATACACAAATTAAAGTGTCTACTGAAAACCTGAAAATATTATTTTAGTTACCCATAAAATGTTTACAAAAATGACCATATGTTAAACCAAAAAGTAAGCATCAATACATTCCATAATGTGAAATTGGAGAATATACTTTGACTTGCATTTCAAAATATCAATATTAATACATTATGAAACATTGCATGTAGGTGTTTTTTATAATTGAATCAATTTTTAATTGAAAAAATAATTGAAACTTTTGGAAAATTTGAACTTGAAATTGAAATTTTTAGAAAATTGCAGTCATGAAATTATACAATCATGTTACTAAAGGACTGAAGAAGAAAGATAAATTAAAAAGAAAATTCAAAATAAAATCACTAAAAATGAGATAAAAGTGAGTAAAAGGATACATTGAGATAAAATATGCTGCTCAGATAAATGTTGGAACTATGCAACTTAAATATAAAGGGTTTAGGTTGGTGCAAGATCTCCAAGATTCAGTCAGTGATTGTCTGGCTGCAAAGCACCACCTCATGGTGGAAGGGTGTGGCGGGTGAAAGCTGGTCCCCTCCTGACAGGCAGTGAGCAGACAAGGGAAAGATCCTAAGAAGAGAGATACCCTCGACAGTCTCACCCCCTGACCTCCTCCTCCAACAAGGACACTTCCTAACAACCCATCCAGCTAGCAAAATCACAAAGATATGAACCTGGCAGATGCTCTTTGCAAGACATACAGGAGCATAAAATGTGGCCTTCAAATTGAATTTGTCTGTTTTATTTAAAACTAGATAACTCAATAAACATGAACAACCATAGACACAAAAAAATGAATTAAGAGAAAAAGATCCATCTTATTTGTCTTAAAATACGTTTAAGGAATGCTTAGAAAATACATATTTGGCTTTCTACTGTATTTTTATTTGATGTAAAAGCTGTGCATATTCATGGTTTATAATATGGTAATATAATACATGTGTGCAATGCATAATGATCAAATCCAGGTAATTTTCTCTCTATCTCAGTAAACATTTATCTTTTCTTTGAGTTTGAAAACTACTAACTCCTGTCTTAGTTTTTCACAACTATACAATAAGCTGTCGTAAACCACATTCGAGCTCCTGTATAACAGAACACCGGAACTCCTTCCTGGCTAACTATACATTTCCGCAGCTGTTCTCCAGCCTCTCTTCCCACTCTGCGTCCGCAGTGATCACTGTTTCACTCTCTTCTCTGAGATCAGCATTTTTGGCTTCCATGTGAGATCAGGAAGCCTTTGTCTCTTGGTCTGACCTGCGTTACTTCTCATAATGTCCTCCAGCTCCGTTCATGCTGTGGAGGACGGCGTGCCACTATTTTTTATGGCAGAATTATATGCTATTGTGTAGGTAAACAGAAAGGAAACATACACACACACCTTGCCAGAAACACCCCTCCGTAATCCGCTGTGAGAGCACAGGAGGAGGGAATTGAAAGCTTGGGCTAAAGAGGATAACTCACACGGAGGTAATGCCTACTGGGCTGTCCAGGAGAGGGGCGGCCAGACAGAGCAAGGCATGAGTTTGTCCCTGCGATGCTTCAGAGGCTGTGGAAATGAAGAAATGTGACCACTTCTGCCGTGGGTTTCTGGGTTTAGTGCAGACCCAGGGAGAGCAAGCGGGAAAGCTGCAGCACCCAAGTTGCAGTAAGAGTCAAAGCGGACCCAGTAAAAGCAGTGACTCCCCAACTGAGCTAGACTGCTGTTGTAGGAAGAATGGCTCCCTCCCCCCGGGAACAGGGGAGGTGGTCTCGCCAGGCCAGGAGGAGTAGAGGCCTCTGGAGGGAGGGACTTGGGGAAACACGCAGTGGGAGCTTTGAGCAACCTCTGCTTACGAATTGGGGACTAGGACTGAGCAGAAGCCGCGGTTTTAAAAGGTAGACTCAGGGTGCTTGGGCTGCTACATTCAGGAACCCCAGCAGGTTTTCATGGTGGAAAAGCTGGCAGTTTGCCTGGGGACCTGGCAGGAAGGGAAGAAAGAATCATGTAAGTGAATCCCAAAGCCTTCTGCGCAGCACAGCAGGAACTGAAGGCTATCCCCACCTGGGAAAGGACACCAGCCACTTGGCTTCTGTGCCCCCTGTCGCACCAAAGACATGGGGAAGCTGAACAGCAGAAACAAACGTGCAACAGCTGAAGCCCTGAAGCAGGCCCCTCCGGGTCTGCCCAGCCCTAGGATTGCGCGGTTCCTCTGCTCACCCCACAGGCGCCACAGGCTTCTCCCCTCACCAGCTTCTCCCAGGGAAAGTAACATCTTCTTGTGAGATTTGTAGAACCAAGAATAATCCTTCTTTCACCAAAAGACTCTGCATTTTCTGAATAGAACAGGGTTAAAGTTGATTCGGTGAAACAGGATTTTCTCCAAAATGTACAATTGTATAACTTATGTGTTTTATGAGTGACCAGAGTGTATTTTCAATCATTTCTTTTCTGCCTAATCTGGTTGTTCTCATCTTTGTCTGGCAACCTCTCAGTTAAAGTTTATGTCGATTCTTTCCTTGGCATTCAGCACCAATTTGAAATATACATCCACGTGAATACTGTTCTCACTGTTGTATGTAAGTCCAAATTCAATTACTTCACAAATTAAATGAGATTGGCCTGACTGCTTGGTCACAGAAATACTGTTTTTCACAATTTTCAGTTTTACCTAGATGGTAATTATATTTTAGCACATTTATAAAGATATATAAACATATCAAGTCTAAATTATGTTCTTAAAAACAAAATCCAGTTGCTGTTCAAAATAATATTTGAAAACCACACATTGGGACAAGTTTTTACATGTTGAAATTTCAAAAAAAAAAAAGATAGTTTGAAATTTGATTGTCTGGTTAATACCAAATTGCAATTACATTCTTCTAAACTGTTTATTAGAGAATTTTTTCCAAAAATCCAAAATAAAGTTTTTAAAAGTTTATTGACATAGATCTTATATAAACTCAATAAATCTATAAATAAGTATTTTTCTATAGAAACTATGTGTGGAACAATTATTAAGACTGTGTAAATAATTCATTTTAAAGAGGCTATTTTATGCCTATAATAATAAAATTGTTTGCACACTCTTTCAGTAATGTCTAATTGTTGGAATCAGATCGGGTTTAAAAATCAATAGCTCTTTCTACACACAGGTAGCTGAGCCTGAAGAGGTACTGTGTTTACCCAGTGTTTCAAAGAGTTGTACACGCAGAAATAGAGCATGAAAATTTCTAGTCCTTTTTAACTTTCCCTTTATAAATATAAACCTCAAATAAAACATAACCCAGCAATCTATATAGAAACCCTTGGGTCCAACTCGCCACCAACAAAAACAAAAGCACAGCTTTCTTTGCTAGCCCTCCTACCTTCAGGTTTGGGAGAACTTTTTATCGCATAAAGATATAGGGGGAATTTCTAACATTTTCTAAGCCATGCGTGCAGCAAGAAGATTGTTAGCCTATAGGGAAAAGATGCAAAATGCAAATATATGTTTTTGAAATTTTCATTCTATAAGAATAGCAAATATTACATATCTATAGATGTGTAATTCTAATGCCTTCATTAAATTGCATATTTATTACGCAATTTTACTTTCATATTCCTATCAATATTCTTTTTGTATGGAAAACAATTCCAAAGCAAGAAATGCTTTGTTTAATGAAGAATGATATTTTATCTAAGAAGAATGGTGGTGTTCTGGGCTTTAAGAATAATTACTTTTCCAAAGCAACAAAAAATAAGTTACTTTCCATAGCAACTAAAAAAATGATTTCTTTCTTATTCCTGAAGCACATCACTAATTTCAAAATAACTAGCAATAATTACTAAAATTCAAAACTGTTCTTTGCCGGTGGAAATAGAAAAGGAGGTTTTGGAGATGAAATGTTTCAAGGAAACACAGCAACTGCAGAACCCCGCTGCTGTCCAGAGCCAGAATCCTCTGATCTGCCGAAGGAGGCAACAGCAACATGAGCTTGCAGAGAGAATCACATCTTCTCTTCTCCAGCTCTGCCCTGACTCTGGGTGCAGCTGCTGTGTGCCCCAAGTGGGCGCTACACCTGTGTGGTGGGCACTGAGGCCTGGGTCCCACAAACCTGCTTACCTAGGTGTGAGAGCATGGGGCCACCCTCACTAGGTCACCCTCAGCTTTCTGCAAACCTGCTCAGAAATAGGCATGGTGCATAACAGGCCTGCTCGGATCCAAAATGTCCCTCTCTCTAGAATCTGAGCCAGCACTCACCTCATCTGTGCCTCATTTTCTCACTTACACAGCGGGGTTCATAACAGTGGCTGCCTGAGCTGTGTTATAAATCCTGCATCCCTGTTATGGTTCAGATCTAAAAGGTCCCCCAAAATCTCCTGTGCTCAGCTGTGGGTTCATCATGGGTGAGTTCAGGGTTGACTGAGCTGCCAGGGGTGGGGCCAGGCTGGAGGGCTCCCTGGGGTGACCTGGGGGTGGTGCACTCCTGCCCATCGCTCCTGCCTTTCCCCACTGATTTCTGGTCTTAGGACATAAGCAGCTTTTCCTCTTCCAGGCTCCTCTGTTGTGCTGTTTCTGCCTTATAGCTTGCAGCCATGGACTGAAAGCAGGAGCCAAAGTAAAACACCCCACTCTAAATTGTGGGTGCCCAGTATTTTCTTCCAATGACTAAGTGACTAAGACAGGCCCCTCCTGCCCGCAGCTGTTTTGCACTTACAGCAAGTGCTAGTCTGGGCAGCGGCCCTGATCAGTATTTTCCTTACTCCCTGGTATTTCCTTTTCCTACAAAGGAGAGGTGTTCCTCTAGGGTCCTGCCCCAAAGTTTTCTTCTCAACCTGCACAGTTCCTTGTCTCCTATGTTCTGCTCTATGCCCATTTGTATCACATCTCATAAAGACAAGAAAAAAGCTTCAAGGATGATTTCCAAAAATGACAAGATGGAAAGAGGGTCTGGGAATGGAGAAGAGGAGGGAGAGAAGGGGCAGAACAAAGGAGCAGATGGGATAGGCGTGTGTCCCAGTGCCTCCACGATGGATGCATTGTTATACACCACAAACACTAATGAAACACTTGGGAAAAGCTGGCAAGAAAGATGGGAAAAGTGTGATTAAAACTAGGGGGAGTGATTGGATGGAGATGGATGGAAATGTGTCTTCTACTGTAATTCATTGTGTATACATTCACTATTTCTATCACAATTCGTGTTTTTACAATTTCCATGTACTATTGATTCATTCTTAGGGTTCACATCACTCAGTTTACATCAGTCACCTGTCTGTTCATGTTCCCATTTTTCCATTAGAGGTTTTAGCAGCAAATCAATCAGAGTTGTTTCATATTCCTGATCTAATAATCCCAATATCTCCTCCATATTGCAGCTGGTTCTGATGTTTGCTTGTCACTTCCAACTGCCTTTGTCTTTGAGTTTATTTGCTTTGCCATGTTTTTAAAGCCAGAAATGTCACCCCAAAGACAGGGAGCTGAGATAAACAGGTTTTGAGGGCATAACTTGCTTATCTGGCTCAGAGTTACTCTGTATGTCTTTATTGAGGTCGCTATAACAAAATACCAGAGACATGGTAATTTATTAAGAATAGAAGAGTAGGGGTTTCTTCAGCTCCTGGCTTGGGAGGCTGGGAAAGTCCAAGGTCCTGGTAGCAGCAACTGCTTGGTTTTCGGTGGCAAGGTTTATGCTGTATCACAGAGGCTGCAAGGAGGCATGGAGAGACAGAGCAAGTGCTCATCAGTTCCTGCCACTTCCTGGAGTCATTCTGGAAGTTCTTTTCCTGTCTTTCTGGAGATAAAAAATACGGTGAATGCTACTACCAAATGGCATGCAGAGGAAAGGCAAGCTCATAACAACATCACAGCATGTCCTCCTCTACCTCATTTACCAAATCTCACCCCATGTGGCTCCTCCCCGAAGCCAAGCCCTCATCCTACAAGGCCACCAGTCCCACCTGGGATCTATTCTGGTGAGCTCCCCTATTCCTGCTCCTAGTCCTCAGGCTTCACGTCCAGATACCATCATCATTCGGAGTTGGCACTAGAAGATTCCCAAAACGGACATTCACGAGCTACTTCTCAACCCCACACTATGCCCACGTTTGCTGTCTTTGTAGTGAGGCAGGCAAGCTGCGGGGGGGTGTGTGTGTGTAATGTTTCCTTCCCCTTAGACATTTGGGTTCTGGTAAAAACCTGGGGCTTCACCCTTTTAATTCCCCCAGTGGATGAGCAAAATGGATCTGTTAAGGGAAACCCTGAGAGGAAAAAAAGAAAGCTTTGAATGATTTTTCAGAAGGATTCTACATTGCATGCTGGAAAATGCTAGAATTGCCTCCTGTCTGAACTATGAGTACCTGGAAGGGGATCTTTGAGGTATTTTGTAAGAAAGTGTGCAGACTTCAGTGGGGTTTTTCATTCACACTTATGCACTGAAAGCCACCATTGAATTACTGATTTCTCTCCCAGCTTTGCTTCTGTGGGGCTCCTGCCTGCAGTTTTCTCAGAGTGGTCTTTGGCTCAGGCCAGTTGCGATTCTGTGTGTGTAATTTTCTGGTTACCATTTTGCCCTGTAACCCTACTTCTTTGACAGTCCTGAGAAGAGCTGCTGGTTTCCATTTGTTCCTCCTTTGTGGGTGCTGGCCTGTGTGTGAGCATTGGAAAGACTCTCCTGTCACTTTCCAGCTTGACCGGAAGTCGAAACCCCACCTGCTTCCTGCTTCCTTCTTAGCCTGCACCCTGGGCAGCCCGGCTCAGGGTAGCGGTGTGCTCTTCCCAGAGCAGCAAGCAGTGGATTCTGGAGCAAGGCTGTCCCTGTGAAAACCAGTCCTTGATCTCCCCTTCTCCTCTGCCTCACTTCGTCTAAATCACACCCAGTCCTGCTCTGCCCACTCTGAAGCCAGGAGCCAGACAAGCAGAGGGACTGGGGGCTCAGCTCCTGGTGCTGCCTCCTACATTGTCCAGCCCAAGCTCTCCCGTTGCTGCTGCCCTTGCCCACTCCCTCTCAGAATCCAAGAGCAACTGGGCCCAGCTGTGTTTCTCCAGCCTTCCTCCCCTGGAATCTGTCCTCTCCTCTTGGAAACTGAGAGGAATGATTCTCCTTACAGAGACTAATCTCCCCAGGACTGTCCCCTTGACACACCTAATCAAAAACAACTCCTACATACCACAGCCCTTAGGCAAATGGAAGGGGACAGGAGGGTTTAAAAATATTTAACAAGTATCACACACATGTACCAACTATCCCAATGAATGCTTCCTTATATGTTGCAAATGTGAACCAAAATAATAATAATAATAATAATAATAATAATAATAATAATAATTAATAATAATAATAAAGGAAAGGGATCTAGAGGTGGATCTAGAGAGTAGGGAGAGAAAAGGCAATAAAAATAATAGATGTGTTAATTACTTGTACCTCTCTATAAGATGAATGTAAACATCATGTAATCATAATCTTGTATAGCAAAATGTACTAATAAAATAAATAATAATAAAAATAAACCCTGGTATGTTGAAGGTAATGTGAAATATCAGGAAACAAAGAATTTGCCTTCTCTCTGTGTGAAACACAGAGGAGCACTGCCTAGCACAACTTTAATTATCATACATTTTCTGCTGTATGAAAAACCCAAAGTATAAAAAAATAAAAGAGCACAATAATGGGCAGATAGTAGGTGATAGGCAGATAGACCTTTCACAAATGGGATGGGGATGAGACATGGAGGGAGAGGGAGGAAGGAGACTTAAAACGCAGTAATGTGTGTCAAACATGCCCCGACACCTCTCCACACATGTATTATCACCTACTGCACATGCTAATAAACATGCTGAAAATATTAAAATTTAAAAATACAGTAGTTTATATTTAAGAAAATTTGGCTTTTGAGTTTTCCCCCTTGGTTTTAACAGCTAAACTTGGGCTTTCTAATGTTGTTTTTAAAGTACAGAAAGTTTTCTTCTGTCCAATATTCAATTGGCAGATTTTCTATCATGGAATCTCAATTAACCAATGAAAAAAATGTAATTTTCTATGCAGTAGGTAGAGTGTTAGACTGATCATAATATTCTTCATGCTTTATTACTTTGTTGTGGCCTGTCTTCTAAGCTTTATTGAGAGTTTTCTAATGTGATAAAATATGCAGGGTATATAAAAATAAATAAATATATATAGTATCTCATTTTACAATGAAAGAGCATTGGTCAAATAAAATAGTTAATGAGATTTTTAAAGTGTAGTTAGAAATGGTTTCATTCTGTCAGTAGAAAAAAAGTATCAACTTTTAATTCAGAAAATGAAATTAAAAATTATATAAAACTGCCAAGTATAGACTAATTATGGTAATAATTACACTGTGCTAAAGATATTAACTTAGAAATATAATGGAATTTCTATTTTTGTCCTGTCACAGCTATGAGTTCAACAACTCTTGAGTACCTAATCTTGGAAGGGAGAGGGTCTTTCTATACATTTTCTTTGTTCTGAAATTCTAACCACATAAAAACCACTCATAAACTGAGGGAATTTATCGGTTTCTCTATTTTTCTCCAACACATTAACTTAATAACTTCCTTTTATCTTTTATATACCCCTACCTTAAAAATAGGATATTCTTTATTTTGTTAATTTGTTTGTTTCTAGTGGTACTGGGGATTGAATGCAGGGCTTCACGCATGTTGGAAAAGTGCTCTACTACTCAGCTGTAGACCCAGCCTTTTATTCTGGATTTATGACAGGGTTTCCTAAGTTTCCCGGGCTTGTCTTGAACTTGTGATCTTCCAGAGTAACTAAAATGATAGGTGTGCACCACCATGCCCAGCAAAGAACTAGAATTTAAACAACAACATTGTTTCATAATATAGCTGTTCTATGTGTACAGATACAGTGGCTAGTCATTTTGTACTGAAATAATGTTATTCTTATTGTATTTGGTTAATTAGAATGAAAATGTCTATGATGGTATGAATTACACAGTTGGACCCCTCCATTCAGGACAAAGGTCTGCCACTATGTGACTGATGGTGTTAAGTAGTTTGTGAAGAAAAGACACTGTTTTAACACACATGTGTTATAGAATTCAATGCATTCGTGATAATTTGAATTTTAGATGAAATGAATTAGTGAATGATTCAAATATAATTTACTAAGGGTGGATTAAACCAGTCCAGATCCATTCAGAGAAGGTGGACTTCACGGTACAGGAAGCTGTTGTACATGAAGTTGTGCTTGCTGCTCACGAGTAAGGTGAATTAATTTCCCCGCAGTGAAGTGGACACATCGAGGCCACTGCTTCACATTTATGTGATTGGACACTTGTGGTCTCAGAATTGTAGATGGCCAGTGTGGAAATACTGGCCATGAACATCGTGCTCGTCACCCGAGGGTCACCGTTACAGGACTCCAGGATACGTGCATAAAACATGTCAATGCTGAGCCTCGTTGGAAGATCATTTCCCTGGGGCTGACT
Organism: Fukomys damarensis; assembly: GCF_012274545.1. Lineage (NCBI taxonomy): Eukaryota > Metazoa > Chordata > Mammalia > Rodentia > Bathyergidae > Fukomys > Fukomys damarensis. The sequence goes on from NW_022900929.1 coordinate 29,781,022, forward strand.
CTTCCTCACCACCCCTTCACTTCCAAGCTCTTTCCTTTCAATCCAGATATGTATTCGAAAGGATTTTGTGTGAAATAAATGATAGAAATCAGTTGCTTCATGTAGTTATTGCCTTTGTAATGGTAAAATACACACTTGGAAAAATATTGTGATGATAATTTCCCCAGACAGGTTTTATGAATAAAGAGTGATTTAAAATACATACTTTGAAATTTCATGGCAACTTTCCTAACTTCCGCTTATCATAGATTCATTACTTTCAGCTGTATACGTTCGTCGGACATTTTGGTACTGATTATCCGTCTGCATTCATGGTAACAGAACACCTGCTGTTTTCCTACCATTCTGCTGCAGTTATATTCCCAAGCACCATCAAGGAAACTGCTCATTTAACTGTCTCAGCGTCAAATTGCCACTGTTGCATTTCCCGGCAAGACAGATGTGACCATAGATGCGTTCGCCCGGTCCTGTTGCATGTGTTCAGATTTAACTCAACAGTAAGAACACGTGTTGTTAGAGTCAGTGAGGTGTTACATGACTACTGCTTCGTGGTGACTGTCATTATCATCAGTATCAGAATAATCGCAAAAACTTAACGTTTACGATGGGCCAGGCACCAGTATATGGGCTTTTAATATTAACTCACTGTATGCTCTACAACATCTTATAGGGAAGATGTTGATCACGGAACGGAATGCTGAGAAACAGCAGTCAGAGGAACTTGGTGCAGGTCACATAGCAAAGCATCAAAGCCTGACCAACTGGCCCCAGAGCTCAGGAATCAGAGTTTGTACCACCTCTTAGGGGCTGGGACCATACAGATGGTATTGAAAGCAGTGGCTAGTTCATTCAGATAAACACTCATCTTGAATTTTATACAAAAAAAGGAAATATGTAGTCACATAAATAATCTGAAATGTTTCTTCTCGGTGAAAATTCTACTTGTGTTTTGTTTTCAAAGTGCATCATTTGACAGTCAAATCGTGTTAGACGTTGGAGCTGACAAGCTGTTACTGGCTTAGCAGAAAGAATGCAAAAGAAAAAAGTCCCTGAAAGAAGGATTTAAAAGCAGAAGTAGGAAGGATCACAGGTTCTGAGAAGATCTGGGAGGGAGGGAAAAGAGAAGACATGGACCGTCATTCCACAGATTGAGATGCTACTCCGGACTGGATAGTCTCAGCTTCCAGTACTGAATTCAACACAAAATGAGAATGGACTATTGGACAGATTCCAAAACCATTAATCGGTAACATCATTGTTACCTCCCTGTAGCCACTCTTAGTGAAAGGGCCACAGTGAGACTGCCATCCCCCACACACTGGCTAAGCTGTGTAAGTTGCTATTGGCAGACATGTTTCCTGACTCAGAAGAGTGTAATTTGAGACACTTCCAGATACAAATATGAAACAAGGGGAGAAAATGCAAATGAAAAGAAAGGTTGCTTGAGATTTCCACTGGCAAAGTTCACTTGGAGTTCTTACCTTATAACACAATGTTCTAGTTTGGCAACAAGAATTAAGGTCTGGATTCTGGTCTTTCTGCTTCTAAAAGGAAAATGAGAATTGCACAGGTAGATCCCTTTCCACAAGCAGATTCCAGTGAAAAAAGTTCTACTCAAGGTAGAAACTACCTGAAAATAGGCAAGATCCACTGGGAAGGACACTGAAAGCTTACAGTTTTTCTAATGCCAAGGCTTGCAAACTTTTCAATAAAGATTTGAAAAATAAATATTTTAAGATCTGAGGTTTTTTTCCTAACCACTGCTCAAACTTAATGTTTTACAAGAAAACTGACCTAGATATTAGGAAAATGAGCATACAATGGCTGTGCCAAGAAATGAATGAAACAAACAATAATGGGATTTACATAAAATATAGCAGAGTAGATTCTGTTCACACGTCATCTTATATCAACCCTTGCACTTATTCATAAATGTGAAGAGAAATTTAAAGAAAATAAATTGTGTGAAAGGAAAGAAAAATAACAAATAATATAATTGAGAAAAAAGAAAAAAATAATTCATTGAAAAAATAAAGTTATTAAAAATATCAACCTACCATCAGAAAGAATAGGCTACCTAAAATTAAGGAACAAGAAATAATATTTAACTTGATAGATTAAATATTATAGGGTGATTTAAAAACCAATGCATTGACCATTAAATGAAAATTATTTAAATTCCATTTAAATGTATTTAAATATATAATAAATAAGAGAAGATTATAAGGACATGTAAAAGAGCTACAGGAGCAACATCTCTTTATTTCCAGAAACATAAACTTGATAATTGAGGGAAAAAAATAAAATAGAGAAAAGGTCCTGGCATAGACCAAAAGCAAGATTTTGTAGTGATATAAATCATGAAAAACTAACAAGATAACCTATATACATAATATTTTGATGCCTCCAGAGCTGTGAATGTGAAAATGAATATTCTTAAAGCTTCTGTGATAGATAGAACAACAACAAAACAAACACCAGACAGAGAAACTTTATCCCTTGGAAATACTGGAGAAGCATCTTTAGAATTCTGGAGAAAGTCAGATTTCTATACTTAGTTCAAAAAGCAGTCAATTCTCATGAATTTGAATATATAAATATGGACGTGATTATTCAAAGTCTCTGAATTTCTTTCAATTCTATACAGCATTTCTACTGCAGCTTCATCCCTGGAGTTACTTTAGCAAAACTTAAGTAATTAACATATTCATGTGTGTATATACATGGCTTTGAGAGAACTAGAAATTGTGTAAAGGAAATAATAGGAAAAATTTAAAGAAGGTATACATGGACTCACCTTTGGGAAGTTGCCCTTGGAGGGTAGAGGTTAACTGCCTTGGATTATTTCCATACAAACCCAGTCAGTCCTCTTCCCACAGTGAATGATGCCTGAGTGGTGATGTTAACAGACTGAGATATTTCAAGAATGTATCAATAGCCATAAAGGGTTAAAGACTGAAAATACTAAAAGTGACCCCAAGGTAGCCCAGGCAAGAGGGGAGTTTGTGAAGAGGTGGTGGGAGAAATCAAATAAAGGTAGAGGCTAAATATGATTAATTTTGATAAACTAAACCATGTGGATTTTTTGTATCTCTCTCTCTCTTTCTCTCCCTCTCTCTCTCTCTCTCTCTCTCTCTCTCTCTCTCTCTCTACATTCAACTTTCCTGGAAGTTTACTTTTAGTTCACAAGATTTAAAAAGAATTCCAAATTTCTAAAAAGGCAAGCTTTAAAAAAAAATAAGAAGGCTCCTGAGTTCAATCCCTGGTACTGTGAAAAAAAATTATAATAATAAGTAGGTGTTAGATGTGAAGGTGTGAAGGAGCTGGTCCTGAGCTTCTGCCAGGAGCCTCTTGCTGGGTTCACACATAGTGAACAAGCAAATGTCCCTACTGTAAAGTCATTTAGTAAGAGGCAACTCCTAGCCACTTACTAAAGATGCCTGTTCTTGACTACCTCTCCTCGGCTGTGAGGTTACCACATATGGTTATAAAGAAGAACCAAACATTCAGAGCTCAGAAGTTCCATTTACATTTTTCTCCAAATCTGAAGTAGGATAATTTAAAGTTACCTTCTTAGTGTAACACATGGCAGAGATAACTAAAATCGTGTGTGTTCATTTTATTACTGCTTACACTCACCCATAAAAATCCCATTTCATTTGATTTTTCCAGATTATATAACTTTATGGAAAATCTTAAACATGAAACTCAAGGCTTTGGAGCACACAGATGGTCTAGGAAGCTGCTAATAAATATAGTTCTAATACTGTTGTCTTTACTTTTTCTTCACATAATTAGCAGCTGGAAAAATGATTACTGGTTCTCTACTATACTCTTAAGCACACAGTCATTATTTGAACATTTGTATACTTTTAAAATTATTTGGTCATACATTAATTTTTCAAGTAATAATTGCCTCCACTTCTTTCTTAACACCTGTAATCTAATTCTACTCTTTTAGTCAGCTTTTCTCATGGCTGGGACACAACACCAAACACCCACAATGTAAGAAGGAGAGGATTATTGGGCTCACAGTTTCAAGGGATGCAGTCCATGGTACCCTAGCTCCAATGCAGGACCATCATGGCAGAAGGGCATGGTGAAGCTGAATTCAAGGTGGCCAGAAACAGCATGGGAGTAGGGCCAAAGAGGAAGTAGAAAGGGACCCTACACAGACCCCCAAATCCCACCTCAGTGACTCACCTATGCATCCTCAAAACTGTATTTATTATGTTATTCTTCTGGGAAAATGCCAGGCCAGTCAAGTTCATAGTCCAGCATAACTGTCACATCCTCCAGTGAATTTGAACTCACAAATTTCACAAGCCTTTTACTTGTCCAACCAAATATTATGACTTACCTTCACTAATTTTACTGCAGCGAGTTATTTCTCATTGTTGTCTAAATTCAGCATAGTATTGGTGCAAAAGTGATGTGGATCAATGGAACAGAACAGAAGATGCAGAAACCACCCCAGGCACATGCAGCTCTCTGATCTCTGACAAAGGGGCCAAAAACAGGCCCTGAAGAAGAGATGTTCTTTAATAAATGTTACCAAGCAAACTGTCCATCTACTTGTATGTTAAATCTAGACTGATATATCTCACCATGTTCTAAACTAGAATAAAAATTGATCAAAACTCTAAATATCAAAACAGAACAGTCTGGTAGAAGATAAAATAGGTACAACTCTTGAAGACACAGAAATACACAAGGACATTCTGAACAGAACCCCAGTTGCACAAGACTAGCATGAAAAAAATCAACAAATGGGACCATATTGAATTTTAAAAACCTGCACAGCAAAATCAGCAAACAACAGAGTGAAAAGACAACCTACAGAATGGGGAAAAATGTTATAAACTATTCCTGTGATGGAGGACTAACATTCAGAATATATAAAAAACACAAAAACTACACCTCAAAATAAAACATCCAATAAAAAAATAAACAAGTGAATCAAATAGACATTTCATAGAAAAGCATAAATGGACCAAAAATATTTTTTAAAAATGTTCAACTATCTCTGCAGAAATCTCTTACAAAAATGCGAAATGAAATCACTTTGAATTTCCATCTCACTCCAGAAAGAGTGGCCATCATCAAGAAATCAAATAGTAAGTCCTGGAGAGGCTGTGGGGCAGGTAAATCTTTCTTCTGCTTGTGATTGTAGATTTTGACTCTTCTTATAGGTTAGTTTTTTTTTTTTTTTTTTTTTTTTTTACTTTGTAGGCAGAAACAATGTTTGTCACTTGGTGACAGCAAAACAAAGAATCAAAAGAAGGAAATAAAAGAAAGAAGAAAGATCATTATGTGCAGCAACTAAAGACAACACCAGCGATACCTCCCTCCATTGTGGCTCTCTGGGCAATGGAAGCACAGAAATGCTGAGGAAGGCTCCTCCACGTCCACTGTGAAGAGACTTTCATTACAGGGGTCATGTGCAGTTCTGCTCCCAGGTGTCACTCTTCAGGGGAATGGATAGCAGTGCCTCAGAGACAAAACTCAGCACTCCCTTCCCTCTGCCATGGCCCAGGATATGGCTCCTATGTAGTCCGGAGTTACTGTGGTCATTGTAACATCATTAGCATTACACAAGTCAGAAATGGCCCTTCAGGGTGTGAGGGTGGACACTGAATTGGTTGGACTGGGTACCCTTTGGTCCAACCCGGACACCTGGCCTCTGCAAAGAGCCCAATAAATACCTCAAAGCCTTTTGCAACTGGGGCTACTCTGAACCAAACTCTTTGCTGAGTTTCCTCATTGGCTGTCCCAACTCTAAGGTATACCTTTCTTTAAAAATCTCTGTCTGTCCTGCTTCTTCTGAATCTCCTGCTCAGATCTTAGTTCATGATGCAGAAGGGCTAGAATTTGGGTAAGATATCCCAATGTCTGGATGCAAAGGTAGTAGGAGGTATGGCCTGTGGGAGGTGAATAGATCATGGCAGATTAGTGTTCTTACCAAAGATGCCCAAAAGAACAGCTTTGTCCCTCTGGCCATGAACATGCATCACCAGAGTGGTGTCTATGAACCATAAATTTGGATTTCTCAGATAGATGCACTGATCTTGGATTTCTCATCTTTCAGAACTGTGCAAAGTGCATTTCATTTATGTGTAATCATTGAATCTGAGTGTTCTCTTAACTGCAGCACAAACAGTTCAGAACTTCTGAATGTTGTACTATCTCCTCTGTAATAGTTTTGGCCAAAGTTATCTGTCTTAGTGAATTTCTCATCACTGTGACACAATTCCCAACACCCTCAACATGAAGGAAGACAAGCTTATGCTGGCTCACAGTTTGTAGAGGCTTCAATTCATAGTCAGCTGGCTCCAAGGCCAAGTGTCTTGGCAGAGGTGCATCACAGAGGAGAAACAGTGCATGGCAGGTCAGGCAGGAAGTAGATCAAGGGAGGGGAGAGAGAGAGAGAGAGAGAGAGAGAG
>NW_022900929.1:29787479-29789398 GCF_012274545.1 Fukomys damarensis
GAGAGAGAGAGAGAGAGAGAGAGAGAGAGAGAGAGAGAGAGAGAGAGAGGTAGAGAGAGACACTTCCAGACCACAGCTCCAGTCACCTACCTTCTCCAACCAGGCCTTACATTTCAACATCAGATTTAGCTATAAACTCATCAATTAACCCTGCTAATCCACCTGTGGGTATCACACTCTCAGGATCCAGCCATCTCTGAAAAGCTCCACCTATTATGAGGCTTTAGGAGAGCAATCCAGATCTCAGTAAAGCAAACCAGATTGTGGTCTTAAACAATTAAGGCTGACATGAAAATTAAGCACAAATTATTTAGTGTGTCTATCAGATTTCCTTACACGCTCTATTTGTAGCTACTCTCAATCCTGAGAAGCAACTATCCATGCCCCAAATCAAATTGGGTTTTCCAAGTAATATATCTGTAAGAAAATCAACATAAGGTTTTCATAGATACCTTTTTATAAAACATCTCCACATCCTGCCTTGCTAATCAAAGAAGTTCCCAGCCTCTTCTGGGCCTTTGATACACAGATAATTCATTAAACTCTTACATAACCTCCAGCAAGCTCAGTTTAAATGGTCTTAAGGGTTGTTAATCTTTTCAAACATCTATGCTTTTAATTTTCATTCAAATCGTCATAGCACATATTTTTTTCTCCTGTTCAGAAAGGTCAGCTATTGTACTATTGACACAATGAATGTTTTTCCTTAGTTTCAAATATCTTCAATTTTTCCAGGGATTTAAAAAATGCATAATTCACCTTAGGATGATAGAATTTTACAAGATAAAAGCTCTGTAAACTCACTCCCACAGTACCTGTTAATAAGTTCTGAGTAAGGGAAAGATAAATCCAAGCTTAGTAAACTTCATGCCATTGTTATTTATTTGCCCTTCACAGGAAACTTTGAAGCATTTTCCCCTGTGTTTCATGTTGTGGGGCACCCCTGATAGCGGGGATCTGTATGTCTAAACTTGCAGTGCACTCCTGGTTTAAGTAATGGCAAAACAGATGTTCATGTAACCTGCACTCAGTGCCAGCTAAGTTTGAAGGATTTTATATACATTTAGGTGCTCGCTACCTAAACACTATGCAATAAGTACGATTAATAGTTCCCCTTTGCAGTAAGGAAGCTGAGGCTCTGAAAGGCTCCTAAGCTGCACCAAGGTCAGAGGGCTTATACTTGCCAGAAACAAAATGCTTGCATCTTGGATTTTGGTAGCATTGCTCTACTCCCCTTTGAGTCTAAACATAAATTGCACAAGGCATGTAGGTTAGATCTTAGTCATGCTTTTTATTTCCTTCTCATTTCCTTCACATTTTCATGTAGCTGACAAGACTTTCATTTTTCTGGACATTGAAATATCTAATGGCGTTTTTGGTGGGACATTAGAACATAATGCCTCTTGATATTTTGTGCATTTGTATTTCAGCCTGCCAACTTTATACAGTCATGGTTGTAAGATGAAACTGTGGAAGTGAAAAAGTCAATCCAATCTTCAGAGAACATTTCTATAGCTTACACCTCTATCATGTGTGAGGTCTGCAGTTACTTTGCCAGCTTTTAAAAATGCTCTTCTGCCTTCGGAATCGATTTGGAAAATTCCCATGTCGAAGCTCAGTGTGCCCCGTGCACAGCCTCCCTGACTCCAAGTGTTTTGTGGTCTGGAACATCAGGGCTGTGACACTATTCAAAAACCACAGAAACTCAAGTATATAAATAGGGGCTGGACCAGACACAGAAATGACCCTCGTTTATATACCTTTCTCCTCATAGCTTGTCTGGGAATGTGTGGGATAGAAACAGGGCAATTTTATAATAGGCCATCCAATCTGGATGTCATACTTAGGAGTAAAATTAACCAGCCTGATCATTTTCCAGGTGTGAAAACTGATACATGCATAATACATGCATATATATA